>NC_022020.1:54769061-54816157 GCF_000317375.1 Microtus ochrogaster
CTGTACATTTCAACCTGAACTGTTTTGCCTGGCCATCTCTGTGGCACAGGTTTTCCTCTGAAGACAGCCTAGCACTGAATTCCTTCTTTTTTTTTCCCCCCAGTGACAAGTCAATTACTTGTTTAAATTCAGTTTGAACTCCCTGAACTGAAAGAGGCTAGAGGAAGCAGGTTTTTCCCTGTGAATAAACAAAAGAAGAAAAATGGAAAGCCATACCCAAACACTGTGATTTTTTAGGTTGTAGCAAGAACACAGAACAGCCTGACAATTATGATTATCTTCTTTTTGAACCAACAAACACGGGGATTGTAGAATCCATTTTCTTTCCACTTCCCAGCAAGAGAAACGCTTTAATCAATGATATTTTGGGACAAACAAAGGAAAATATCGATGGGCTCTGTTACCTTAAGATAGAAATTTTCCCTGTTACTGTGTCCAAATGGCTTCCACGCTTGCATGCAGGGCAGTGATTTCTTCTGAACTGTAGACTTCTTAAAAGTAAGACCTTAAATAATCTTAACCCACTAGCTACCAAAGAATAAATTCTAAGTCTAAACGAGAAAGTGTTTGTAAAACTCAGATTCACCCAGGGGAGAGGTCAGTGAACTTGGCCAAGTAATTTTTTGTGTGTGATGGTCTTCTCCCCTGTGCATCATTCTCTTGCATGTAAGTAAATCCCAGTCTTAGCCAAATAAAAATTGGAAAGCACTATTCTTCAACTATTGAGGAAATGTTTCTAGCAGAGAGATGTTTAAGTGTTATTATCTCGAGCTGATGTCAAATTGTGCCACTGTCTGTCTTTATTCGGGCCATAAGAAGTACCGGGTATTACCTGGTCTGCCCAAAAGAAAAAAAAGGAAGGAAGGGAGGAAGCAAGCAAGCAATAATTCTAGCCCTAATATTTTTTCTAATGGATTATGTGCTTACTGAATTCAAATTTTGATGAGTAATTATTTGGTCAAATTTCATATAGCTTAAAATATCTAAAAATATGGCAATTTCACATAGATAAAATTTTGGCAAATGAAATTGAAAACAAAAGTGGCAAAATTTCTTCCTACTGGTAATTTCAGATCACACCATCGGCTCTCGCCAGCGTGTGCATGTGTTAAGCCGTACAGAGAAACCTGTGATTATTCTAATTGCTCTTTTTGCTTCATACTAACAAGCTCCAAACCGTGTTTTAAACTAGTTGTTTTGAAATAGTTATTTGTCAAGTCATCAAATCTCAGAAGGCGAGTGAGCACGAACTTGCCATGTTTATATTCCAACGGTTGGTCATATTATGCAGGCTTTCATCTTCAGAAAGTTCAGAGGCGAAAATGAAGACAAGCTCTTCTCTGACATGAAGGCCGCCCAAACACTGAAACATCTGACTAACAGGGCCTCTCAGCTCACAGCCGCTCTTGGAACACAGTTCACCTACACACAAGTGACAATCACAAGCCTCCTTTTCCAGGCTGAAGTGTGGGGTATAGAAGGCTTCATTCAGCTCTTAGGCCTTTGCCATGGAAAGTGACAACATAAAATGATTAATATTTTAATAACATCTGAAGTAACATTGCTAAGGACATTTTTAATATGACCCTTTAAAAAATCATGGTTGGGGCAGCTACAGATAAGTAAGCACTTGGTTTTAAAGTTTTCCATAGTGAATCCACTATGCAAATTACAGTCGACATTTTAAAAGGTATTTTAAACAATTACTATTTTAGAACCCTTACTATAAATAAAAATAACTGATATAAATACATTTTAATTTTTAAAAATGTTGGTTTAGTTGTTAATACAGAGAAAAAATTTGCTTAGATCATACACCTAATTGGGTTTTTTTAGCTGTCTACTGATCTAAAAAAAAAAAATCAAAGAAAAAGCTTGTAGGAAAACTTCCTTAGTTTTTTGTGTGTGAACTATTTGGTATTATTGACATGCAGGATATTTCAATTTATTGATTTTTAAGTTAACAAAATTGTTTTTCTGTCTGTTTGTAATTCCTTAAAACAAAATTATGTTGCTTTTGTTCTGTAGGTTTAAGCTGGTCAATATTCAACATACACTTAATCTTGAGATTGTAGAAACTGTAGCTACCTCTTGCTCGTCTGCCTCCGATTAAATTTCCAAAAATCTCTGCTTCAGATTCATGGATGCCAGTTTCACCATTTTTTGCCGGGAGGGTAATTTCTTAGGAAGAAAAGACCTACGTGGTTTGCTTTAGTTAACCCCTGAGTTCTGGTAGGTTTGACACTTGGGAAGCTTCCGGCTCCCAGTGTCAGGAGATGGCATTGTTTCAGGAGTTCCAGGAAGGACACTGGAGCAGGGAAAGGAGGGCTAGGCAGAGGAATGGCCAGGCGAACAGAGGAGCTGGATGCTATTTAAATGCCTCTCCAACTATCAGCAGGAAATTGCACTGGAGAAGTGGCGCTTCCTGCCCCACTGAGGATTTGGTTCACAGCGCAGTTCCTACTGTCTGTTTTGTTGCTCCTTTACATCCTTTTATTCTTTTCTTTTTTTCTTAGTGAAATTGAGAAGCCACCATAAAGGCCTGAGGATAATTATTTTTTTCCCTATGCCTTGCTGGTCAAACAGCTCTTCCCTTCCTTTAACTGTGCAGCCATGATCCCATTTTCTAATTGTGACTGTTGTGCGTGTCCATTCCCAAACCAGCCCAAAACTTCTGCTGCTGCTCTGCCACTGTGAGAAATGTTGCGGTGTCCTTTCTGTATGGTAGGCCAAGTCCAGAGTTAGCAGTCTGCCATCAGGAGACTCGTCGTGAGCAGAACAAAAGCCTCTTCATTTCGGACCCAGTGAGAATATATCAGTTCTTAGATAATGACCGGGAAAATTTTGAAAGTTCTCCAAATCAGGGCTCACTTTTGCCCTTAGAAGAGAATTCAGTGGGAACATATGTTTGCTCCCCACATCAAACCTGCCTAAACGCTTGCCTCCTAGCACACGCAGTAAGTTATGGGGCCTTTTTCTCCTCTCCAATATTGTCGGCCTCACACAAAGACACATTCGCTCATCATCATGTGAATGAAAAACGGTGGAAGAGCAAGTGCTTTCCAAGTTTTTATGTGTCTGAGTAGATTTTTATTTATTCATTGTTGGCCCTTAATACTTTCAAACATAACTCTAAGATGAGATGGGGCACAATTATATGTGATAAAAATTATGGATGGTGACAAAAATGAAATTCTGCATGGCCCTCAACAACTTATAAACTATTTCACGGAGTGCCAGAGTCTTATAACGTTCATCTGTGGACTCCAGAAAACAATCAAATGATGTAAAAGGTGATGGAGACATTTTAATACGAGAACTGTGTTTTGTAGCCTGAGGCGAAGCTCAAGTTACTCCTGGAGTTTTTAGAACATTGAAATCCCTGCAGACTTTTGAACATTTTTCAATAGCTAAGAAGTTATGTGGTACAATTTCATATCATGTAAAGCAAACAGTGTGGATAATTGTTATAGTTTATTGAGCAAAGTGATGTTTTCATGTGAAGAACAGTTCTTAAAGTTGATATTCCACGCTTTGGAAGTTGGAGGTACTTCGAGAGGCATCCTTAGGCTTTCTTCTTGGAAGAGCTAAGGTCTCTGACTTCTGATCTAAACTGGTATTCAGAGGGGCGTTTTCGTTACAGCACCATACTCTGCCTTGAACAGTAAACTCACATCTTTCTGATAATGCTGTCTTTAAATTCCAGGCTGCCTTTATCACCTTTGCAGTTTTACTCAAATCCTCCCTCGTTTCCTAAGGAAATGCAACGTTTTATTCCAGATGACAGGGAAGGGAGCTACTGTAGCTGTACCTTTCTGTTGGGGAGAGAATCCTGTTTCAAAACTCAGTCTCTTCTCCCCCAACTTGGCTAGAGATTAAGCTAAAGCACCTGGGAGATAGGAAGTGTGAGCACCGAGAAGTGATGGTCAGATTTCAACTCCGCTGGAAAAGGAAAAGAAAAAGAACTGCTTGGTTTGCCTGGCATCCCTCAGGGACCTAGAGCTGTGCCTTCCTCCAGGCCAAATTACACTCATTTTGAGAGAGGGCACATTGAGGTAATTGGTGGGACTGAGTAGGGAAGAGTTGAATTCCAGCTGCTTCCATTGTAGCTGACCTGAAAATGAACAGGGCATGTTAACAATGGTGGCTAACATTTGACTTGGCTTTTTCACCTCCACAAACCCAAGGGTGAGGATTATAAAGTACGGAATGACTGCACCAATAATGATCCTGTTCAAGTGGGAATTACTATGTTGGGAAAAGCTCACACACCGTTTTAAAAATAGTTGATGCATTTACCAACCACAGCCCTATTACTGGAGCCCAATAAAGTTTACCCACAGCTGGAAACACCCCTTGTTTTTATTGTCAGCCATCTAGTGAGCCTGTCATGGACTCTCACCTCTCCTTGGGTTTGTCGCCTTTTTGGTTTCCTTTTTAAAGTATTCGTAATGGAAGCCACTTGGAAGGCACTAGATTCCCACCTCCAAGGAAGGAACAAAATAGAAATGTGTTCTTGACTCCCTTTCTCCCTAAATTGTGCCTTTTTTTTTTCCAGTAAGGAGAATAACACAGTATTACTCAATAGTTTTTCTAGCGAAATAAGCAAATTAAATTGATGTTACATGCATATTTAAACTCCATCCAGTTAAGTACTGACGTGATTAAAATAATCAAATGTATTACTTAAAAAATTAAAAAGGATAAATTCTGCACCCCATTATTTTATTGACTTTTCAATATAAATTGCAGAAATGTTTACATTCCTAATGGCATTATTAAGATAAACTGACAAATCAGAGGGAAAAAAGTTGATTGGCCAGCACGTTATTATTTCTGCACCTGCTATTACCATTCAGAGGAGCCCAGCAGTTCTGAGCAGGGTGGATGGCGTTTTTTTTTTTTTTCCTTAAGCTTTCTTTGTGTGATGTGGGGGTTGGGATAAATGTTTAACAAGTGTGGTTTCACTTTGTCTGGCCTTTGTGTGTGTTGTTGTGATTAAAGGACCACAGTGTATTGGTGGAGCTTTGGAATTAGTATGCAAATAAATGAAGCCGGCAAGGTTTCCCTGTACCTGATGCCCTGAGCCTCCCTGCGGGGAATGGGAGGGCAGACTTTCAGAAGTTGTTTAGTGGCAGATATGGCCAGCTCTTCAGTTTTATACTGGGCATCTGTAAGATCTTGGAAGGAACACTTGAGATTTTTATCTTCTGATTATGTATTTGCCAGGGGGTTAGAAAGACCTGGACGATGGAGAAGCTTCTGAAGAATGTGTGTTACTTAACACGCCAGTGCTTTGCTTGAAGGTTGTGTCTTTCCCCTATTTTGCTCTTCTATGGAGTATCATTTTCCCAACAGGAGTTACATTTCTCTGCAGCGGAGGTGGGAGATGGCTGTGTTTGCTAATAGAACTCTTGACTTCTGAGAGGACTTACTATTCACAGTACAGTTCATGCAAACCCACTTCAACTTTGTGCACATGGTGGGAGAATTGATGCTGCATCCTTGTCTCTTATTTTATTCTGTTCTATTTTAGATATGCTTTAAGAATGCCATACTAGTCTTTGGGAGCCAGTGGCATTAGAATTGTCGTAAGAGGGAAGGAAGTATATTGGCTCTTGCTGTGGCTAGTTAAAGCTTGTAAAGATGTGGGTGAAATTGCATTACTTCCTGAAAGACAGTCGTTCCCACCAATTCACAGGAGTTTAGACTTGTTCTATAATAATTGAAACTCACAGACTTTAATAACACTTAATGTGTAGCATGGATCCCACTTAATCTCCCCATCTTCATAGCAAAATGTTTACATAAATGAACTCTCAATTTGATATCGACTATTTAGCCTCGTCCCTTCCAAAGTTAATACTATTTCCATAATGAAACGTGTTCTGCAGTTGCCATAGGGCTGCTTCTTAAAACCCGTGCTCCGCCCTCTTCTATTGAGCCATCTGTTGGTTAGGTCAGCAATGAAATTGGAGCCGGATTTTATAAATCAAAGCAAGTTCTCCGCCATTGTATTAGCCTGCTTCAGCAGGAGCTGAAGTTAACATTCCATCATATTTTCATTTTGTTGTATTTGCAACAGAAATGTATGTGCTCACATTGGTTATTTTCAGCCTATGACAGCTGTGATATTTAAAATGATCACAGCTGTTGTGACTTAAAATTGATTTTTCTATTAACACCTGAGAAAAAAAAGCCCTGTGCTGTATTAAAATTTTAAATAACATGAGCATAAAATTAGGTATGTTGATGTGAGCCTACTGACCTCGCTTCCCAGAGATCTCAAAATGTGGCGAACCTCTGGGATACTGGCAGTGAATGGGCGAGCACTGGGAAGAGGAGCGCTTCACTTTGGGAGGACTCATGTCGTGGCAGATGCTCCTGGCGCCACTTTACAGTGTCGGCTCTGTTAGGAAAACCTTTTAGGATTCGGTTTACTTAATTAACCCCGAGAAAGATGGCTTCCAGGGATTGTTGTGAGAGCCTGACCTCTAAGCTGCAGAAGCTGAGTTATCTCTCAGATACAACACTGAGACACGCAAAACCACACTTACCTGTCCCTTGTGGAGGACCGTTTAGTTTCACGGCCATTTTCTCCTCCACTCTTAGAGGATGGACAAAAAGAAAAGCAATAGCAAAGCAGAACCAGATAGCTGAGTAGTTTTAGGCGAGCCCTTGCCTTTAGAATCTTTATTGCAGTTTTGATTTCTACTTTGCATATCCACTAAATGTTTCAAAATTAAGTTGTGATTTCTAGGTTCCATTGGTTTCAAGAGTTTTCTAGTCTGAAGTTGGTTGGGTATTGGAACATGGATGTAACAATGGATTAACTACTTAACAAGGAAACCATTCTAGGCCTTTTGGTGTAGTGTATCAAGCTGACAGCTGACCTGGTGTGGGATTATTTATGGATAATAGTGCATTCCCAGATGCATTGCCAATAGGGAGCAATGTAGACGAAACTCTCTGGTTGGCCCTTTGCTTTTCACCTGAATAATTCAATCAGAATCGAAAACATGGTAGGCTGTCTGGTGACAAATGTGTGGCTGGATCGGAGAAAGAATGGATGGCTGGTGGATGGATGGGTAGATCACGTAACTAGACAGCAACAGATAATGTTAGTTATTTATTGCCCAAACTTGTTTGTTCATTAGAAAGTCAATACAGTATATTGGTTTGGCTATTATGTATAGATGAGAGCACAGTCGAAAATAATAAAGATTTCTGTTACGTCCTCAATTTCACTAAAGAACTGATTTTAAAAGTTCCAGAACAAACACAGATTGCTGGTGTCAGTGCTACAGGTCACAATATCACATTCAAAATGATCATAGCTGGAAATGATTTTTCACTGGTTTGGAGGGCAAAAGCTGCTTCTAGAGATGTCTATAGAAAGCTTCAGAAAATCCAAGTGGGTATTTGTTGCTGATAGGCTCCGATTACAAACAAGGATCTCTAGAGCAGTGGTGCCTCCCAGGGGACAGGTGGAAACAGTTTGATTGTCCCAGTTGTGGGCATGGCATGGGGTTGCTACTGGCATATGGTTCTAGAGGCTAACCCTTGCATGCTGCACAGAACTGCTCCTCAGCAGGGCAGAGGCAGAGGCGTCCTGCTTTAGACATGTGGGGTCTGGACATTTATAGTTAATTCTTGCCATGTGAGCCACATGCAGAGTCCTTTCCTCTGCCTTCCCTTCTTTCACATCCCTACTTCTCCCTGCTCATTCCCAGCCTCCTTTCCTTCCCTCCCCATCTCCATGTTCTGTCTTTTCACTTCTTTTTCCCTAGCCTCTCCCATTCTCCTTCTTCCTTCCTCTTTCTTTTCCCCTTCACCTTCCTTCCCCTCCAACCAATTTCCTTCTTTTTTTTTGATATATCACTCTGTAGAGTATTGTAAACTATCTCCATGATCTCCCAAGCAAATGTAATATTTCATTTGCAATATTTTCAATATAGTGAATTATTTGTGAACCCACTGAAATGGATTCAAAATAGCTGTTAGACTTTCTTGAGTCAATAAGGGACATTTTCTTCCTACACCAAATATATATGCTTGTACCTTGTCTTTTAGAAGATTGGGAACTTGATCTATGTTTTTTGCTTCATAGAATCCTGAAAGAAGTATATTCCTTCTTTCCGCTGGAGAACATAAAGAGGAAAAAGGGAATTAACCTAAAGAATAACTAATAATTACATATGAAAATATCTGAGGGGAGCATTAAGGATATTGTTTGAATCCGTGTTAAATATATGGTTAAATGTTAACTTGTATACATGGTAAATATATACACAAAGAAGGTTATAAAGATTAAAGCAAACCTGAGGGACTCTTCAGCTTTCCCAGCAGAGCAACATTTTCCCCTCCCAACATCGGGGACCCCTCTTCCTGTCACTGCCCAGTGTCCATCATTACTGTACCTTTCTGGCTGTGATTTGGAATGTGATACTGAGACCTTCCCTGCCTCCCCTGGCTCTCCGTACAGGAAGGGCGAAGGATCTGATAGCGGAGTCTTGATGGCTGCCAACTCTTAGAACCCAGTGCACCTCACTTCCTAGATGCCAAGGTTTGTAGCCAGCTGCCAAGTCTGACAGGATCTTGTGCCACCCTTCAGCTTCTGCCCGAGGCTCTGTTAGGTGCTCCAGGTCTGAGCAGAGTCTACAGGGCACGGCAGTCGGGCACAAGGATCGGCAGCTTGGACTCGCAACAGACCTTTGGTATAGAGAGGTTTTGGTTGTTTTTTAGCGCATTGGTTCATGGGATTGCATCTCAGCCCTGCAGGCGCCCTCACCCCCACACCATACCTGCTTCCTGGAGCCCTGACCACGTTGGCCCTGTGCAGTTCTAGTAACGACTCACTGACAACAAGAGAATTAGCTTCGGCTCCACCTCTTTCTGGGACACCTGTAAATTTGCCCTCCATTGGCTTTTAGTTGGGTCCTCTTGTCACATGTAGTACAGGATTGTCTAGATCCATAGTGAGCAACTGCAGAGATGTCATTTTTGCCTGTCGCCATGAAGGAACTACAGGTTATCGTTGTGGTGATAATTTCACCTATTGGAGGATTTCTGTTTCTGGGAGGTGGTGATTTTTCCCCCAGTGTTGTCCACAAATTTTAAGGCAAAGGGTATTTTAGGGGTCATTGATTTTGTTCTCAGCTTCAGTCAATCATTGTGGTAAGGTCTCAATATTTCTCTGATGTTCCATAAACCCGAGTCTAATCCTCTGAGTAATTTTAAAGCAATAATATGCTTAACGTTGATTTCAGAATGTGCTTTGTAAAGGCAGGTTATGTGGTATTTGTGTATTTATAGGGTATGAAATATTTGTAGGGTACCTTTTCTTTAATATGTAGGCAGCAAGTACTGTAAAACTGTGATAAAACTTAAACTTTTATTATAGTCTTAACATTTGATGAAATAATCTGTGAGCCCCCATTCCTTCAGAACGTACTCTCAGGTACCTCCCAAAGCAACGTAACCTATTGCACCCCAGAAGGTTGGTGCCCCAAATGTTGTTAGCCCATTTCAAAGACTGATGACACCCTGGACAGTAGGGTAGCTACTAGCCACATGTGACTGTTACCATTTGATTATAAATTGGTGAAAATTAGAACAGTTTTTAAAAATTAAGTTTCCCAGTTACACCAACTACATTTAAAGTCCCCAGTCCATGTGGTTAGTGTCTCTCCATGGGCTAGCTCAGGGAACCTTTGCATCATCCGAGGGAGTTCTGCTGCAGAGATCTGGGCTGAGAAATGGTAGCACTTGGGAATTTAGTGAATTGCCCAAAGGTCCCATGGTCTTCATGCATCATGAAGAACTAAAATCTCTCCTGCCATGTTTCAATATGGTATTTTGCCTTTTTCTTAACTTTAGATAAGATAATGTCAATTCTGAGATAGGAATTAACATTTTAAGGCTCCTTGTATTATCTTAGATCCTCAAAAGAATTGTATTTGTTGCTCCTTAATTGAAAGTTAGTGTTTGATTTACCTAATCTTACTTAAGGATCAGCCTCTTTGTGCAGAGCAGAGACTTTGGAACCCCTTCCTCTAATTAGAACCCTAACTAATGAGTCTGAACGAGGGGACCCGCCATGTCTTAAGGCATCTTTGCACATCCATTAGCTTCTCATCAACAGCCAAGAAATGTTTCCTCAGCCCAGTGGAAGTGGTGCATCTGATGTCCACGCCCCTGTCTCTGTAGAGTAAGGCAGACCCGTGGCAGGTTCTCATGACCCCCACATAAGAGAGAGAGCACTTACAGCTGCCCCCGTTGTTCTGTCAACAAGCTCTGTTTTTCTGGAGACAGGTAATGTGCCTGTTCATGAGCACGGGGAACTCATTCATTAGTTCCCCGGTACCCTAAACCTACCGTTCTTGAATAGGTGAGAGCATTGTCTAAGTTTCCCCATCTCCCTGGGCTGTGCAGACTAAGTGCTTGGCACATGCTCCAGTGCTTTCTTCTTCAGCATCTAGTGGTATCACAAGCCATGGTTTCTCTCAGTAATAATCATGGTGTCAAGAGGCATTTGTGCCCTGTGCACTCTTTCAGTTTGGACCATGTTTAGTTCCTATAATGCAAATACTGCTTTAAACTTAGCAAAGCCAATTTGCATTAATATTTTGGTTTCATATAGCTAGCTATTGCATCTCACAAACAAGTGCATTTTAATGAGTACTGGCAGAATGATAAAAAGGTTATTCATTAAATACTATTGTAGAAAATACAGCAGTTGGTTGCCAGAAATCATTAAAGCAAAATATAATGTGCATTGAGGCCACAAGGATGCCCCTCCTTAGGAGTACGTGACCCTGTGGCATTCAGTGCAGTGAGAATCAATGCTATTCACGCAGGCATGGAGGGTGAGGTTAATTAATATAAAATACATGCCAGCATAACATTGACACCAGTGTTTATTTTTAAGATTTAAACATATTTTACAGTTTTGATATCTGTCGTGAGATCATAGGGCATCACCTTAGTATTAATATGAAGGACTGTAACAGTCATGAAGACTGAGTTGTGAAGCAATGCGCTCTTAAAGCTTACATTTTGCTTTTAAATCCTGAAGTGGTATCCTCCCCCCGCCACCCTATGTTTTGTGATTCTTTTTTCCTTCTTCCCTTTCTGGAATGCTTTATGAGAATATTGAACATTTTTTTTCTTTTTCTTTTTTTTTTTTCTGTTGCAGGGTAACATAGGGGAAAACTCCACATTTGCAACTGGCTCTTTAGAAATACACTTCTTTAACACATGCGCCCTGCACGCTGCTGCCATGGCTGTCATAGCTCGTGGTTCCTAATTATAATGAGCTTTTCTGGTGGTGTCGCTGCAGTTGTTTCTCCCCCAGCCCCCTCAACTCACTTTTCCCAGAAGAGAGTTCCAAGCCTTTGAAAATTCTCATGATTTTGCAAATCCACTCTATTTTTGTCGAGAATACAGGAAAGTTAAAATTGGCTGGTCGGCTGCCATGTTTTGAATCCAATTTTAAAGCAAACCCTTTGCAACCCGGGGAGCGAAGCTGACATCTTTGTGTCTGTAATGAAGATAATTACACCTGCAAGGTGACATCACTAGCAAAGTGACAAATGCACTTGAGAACCGAGTCCCCTGTCTCCTCTGAATTCTGTAGACCACTTTTGGCATTTAGCTCTAGACACCTCTTTCATGCTTGTCGTTTGAGAAGTTGCTTTCAGATGAATTTACTAAAGCTGACTGACACAGGGTTAAATTAATTCTTTTCTTTATTACTCAAAGTGATACAGACCTTTCTTGGACTAATGTAGCTTAATTAGTGGTCAATTAAAACTGAACATTGCTGAATTGAAGTTCTTTGATCAAACTCCCTGGCATGGGCTCTCTTTCTTTAACTAGCCACCATCTTGAATTCATTTGGAATCAGTAGTATAAACAAGTTTAAAACGGTTCTTTTATAAGAAAGTCAGCAGGCTTGTATAGCTGCGGTTTCCTTTTTTACTTCTGTAGGCGGCGATTCAAAGGCATGCTAAACGAAAACAGTGCTACACCCTGGAAAAAAAATACATTTTTAAAAGTAACAGTAAGTAGTGAGGAAGTAGTCAGTGCTCCAACCTGTTTATCTGTAAATAATTAATATGCACTCTCCCATTATAAAAGCAAGCTCCCCTTTCTCCTACCAGAGGACCATGGTTATAATAAAAAGTGAAATCTACGCGGGCGCGCACACACACACACACACACACACACACACACACACACACACACCTACTTGGGTGTTGCTGGCATTAGGAGGAGGATGGCTGGGCCCAGTTACTCCTACATTCCCTCTTCATTGCTCATGGGATAATATTTCATCTCTCTGTTTTTGAGTTTGGGAGTGTCGATTTCCTCATTTATTCTAAGGCCATTGCTCTGTTCATATAAGCGCTGACCTGGTGTGATTCTGCAGTATATTACTTGCTTCACGTATATAGTTCTCGTGTTAGAGTTTTGGTGCGGTTGCTCCCCCTTCCCTGGAACGGAAGTGGGAATCAGAGGAGAAATTATTGAGTAGCTTGAAGTGGTTCAGCCTTGCCTGTTAGCCAGTGCCTTGTCTTAATATTTAAAGTACATATGCTGCTCTTGTCTAAACATGAATTGATACCATTCAGAAATACCAGGTTTTGAAAGCTTAACAACCTAAAACCATAGAAGATGACATTGAGTTAGTGCTGTGCACGTTAAGGTATTCATTAAAACCAGCAGTTTTTGTATCAGAAATAAAAGTAATAAATTACGATGAAATAATTAATTTGTTGTCCATGCATGGCTTCTTCTGAAATGTTCACAAGAAAGAGAAAGGGGGAGTTTGGAAGTGACCGTGCACTGTTTCCCTCCCCCATAAATGATAAGATTTTGCAGTTTTCATTCCTTATATCCAAAAATTATAGTTATAAACTGTAATCAAAATTAAAAATTTCATCCCTTGACAGAAAGAGAAATTGTTTATAGTCAGTGTGCCTTTCGGCGGTCTATCTCGCCTTCTCCCTAAAGGGCTGATTAAGGAGAATAATTGGGGATGATAGCGGGAGGAAGACGACAATTCCATTTAATTAAAGATAATTTATTTTACTTTAAATTGGTGATGTCCCACATGAATAAGAGTAGATTTAGCAGATAGATTTATTAATGGGTACTGACATCTCGGTTGACAGAAAAAGCAAACATTTTCTTTCTTCATTGTTTTTATTGCGTCCCAGCACCTGAAATTGCTGTCAGCCAGCTTCCTTCGCTGCTCATCAGAGCTGCAGGCTTATTTCCACCAAATATGCAATTACTGGTTTATTACTAAAACCAACTTGATCCTCTTCTGAGTTAAAAACCCGAGCCAGGCCCTTGATGGGCTGCTCGGGTCCTCAAGACTGACATGAGAAACACTCTCTTCTTCAGGGATGGCCACTGTACTGACTTGTCAGTAGGTTAGTCTTGGAGTGTGGCACATAGTTGTGGCGTTAAATAAGGGCCATCACTTTGCCACTGGTTTGAGAGCAGCACGTTTGATTAAATAGTCCTCCAAAGAGGTTGTATCCTTGAGTGTTCTGGATAATGAAGAACTCCATGGGAGGAGGACCATCTGCAAAACACCCAGGTTCATACCTGATGAGCATCCTGCAACCATTAAAGCCCCTGGTGTGGCTGTTGTTGGTTGCTCCTGCAGTTATAATCAGGTCCTGGAAGTTAGGGGGGGGGTTACAGTTCAAAAAAAGTATGCAGTTTTTTTCTTCATATTCTTCCCCGACTGTAAGGGTTCTTCTACACAGCATAATTTGGCAACATGTGGAGATCACTTTGTGCTTCTGACACACTGTCGTTTCCCCCGGTTCTGATTGCTCTCCTCTCTGCTGCATGCATATAGCTCCCCTTAATATCACGTTCCTGTACTCCAGCTTGTGTTTCCTATTGTTCTGTCATTGCTGTGTGCTTGCCTTGTATATTTCTTTCCCGCTGGGTTTTTCTTTGTGGTCTTCTGACCACTTCTTTCTTCATGGGCTTCTCGTGGCCACAGCCTCCTTCCTCCCGTCACACAGACCCTCCAGTTTGACTGATGGTTATGTCCCTCACCTTTTGATGTTGTCCTTCTCAAACACATTTCCTCCAAGTCAGAGTCTTCTCTTATGTTCACATTTTAGGGGTGTGTCTTCCCAGCTTAATTTTAAAGAATTAATCCATATAATCAGTGTTTACACCATGAAAGACAGAAATGAGATTTTTAAAAAATTTTCCTTTTGGATACTAATCATAGCAGAGTTTTTATTTTATTTTAACCAGAGGCTTGTCTTTCACTCTCTTCTAGAAGCTCACTTTTCAGATTTGACGTTCGATCAGTGGTGGTGGTTTTAAGGATTAGTTTTTATTAAATCTTGCTTTCCGAGTTGTGTTAGCCTTCCCCTCCACCAAAGCATCTTGTCTCTTTTATCCACTCATTGAACCTGTCTTAATGATGTAGTCTCTGGGGTCTGTGCTTGGCCCACAGTTTCCTCCCAACTTTTATCCATCTCTTTTATTGCTGTTGTGCTGGATTCATCTTTATCTTTTCTTCTTCTATAATTATTGACTATGCGATGTTCTCCAAGTCCTCCTAGGAGAAAGTGTTAGGAAAGCAGCATCCTTGGGGACAGTGGGATATCGGCAATAAATTCTAAATTTCCTTCAGAATTGTGCAGTCATGAATCTAGATGGTCTGGGCATGAAATCAGGCAGTCAGCTACACCGAAAGTAGGCTGAAAATCTTAGGAGGGAAAACAGTTGTGTTTATGGGAGGTAACCTCAGCTGTAGTGTTAGTCAGTGGGGGAGGAGGAGGAGGAAGAGGAAGAGAAGGAGGAGGAAGAAAAGGAGGAGAAGGATTGGATCTGAGTAGAGAAGGTGAGGTCTGGCCAGCCAGAAATACTTGGTTCCTACTGGCCTAGAGAGAAATAGGCAGTGGCTCAAAATAAAGGCGTATCCTATAACTCAATAATCCTGGTTCACCTTTCCTGGCTTACTTTCAGTCTATTTTATTTCTTCTCTGTTCGTTTGACAGTTCCTACAGCAACTTCACCTTCTATTTTCAAGCACCTCCAACCGCCTTGTTTTTTCCCATCCTTGCTTTACTGCCAATAGTCACATGATGTGAGGAGCCGTTAAGTTACCTGGATGGGGGGCTTTTGCGAGTTGGGATCTCTGATTCCCAGGGAAAACATCAGAAGTTTGGAGAAATAAATACCTGAAAAGAAAGTCTGTAATTATGACAAATGCCTGTAATCCTAGCTCATGGGAGGGGGAGGCCTGAGGAGGCATGGGGTTCAGGAGTTAAAGGGCAGTCTTCATTACACAGTGAGCTGGGAACCAGCCTGAGCTACATGAGACCCTGCCTCAATAAAAATAAATAGATGAGCCTGAGATCTTAGCTACAGTATCCCCAGACTGGAAACACCAGCCAGTGTGACTGTGTGAAAACAGATTCAGGGATAGAAGCCTGTGATTCTGAGGTAAGAGGAGCAGGGAATGGCAAAAAAGAACTTTCTAGATATGGTCCACGCCAGGGTGACGCCTGAAGCCTGGTCATTTGGGTGGCTTGGCCTGTCCCACCTCCCCTCCTCGTGTACTCCTCCCAGCCTCTTCCTAGGCCCTCCCACCCCCAAGCCAGCCCCAGGCCTTGCTGCAGACATCTGCAGGTCTGAGCCACACATACCCAGCCCGAGGTCGTTTCTCTGCCTCCCACTATGAATTCTGGGCTGTGGTCCTGCTTGCTCTTGTCTGTCAGATTGCAATCCTGATGCTGTCAGCCATGCCTGACCAATCAGCAAACACCACCACGGGATGAAATTTAAACAATGCAGATGCTCACATACAGGGTTATGTTGCGTGGACCACGAAGGGAGAGCAGAGGTAAGGAAGGCCCGAGTCTCCCCAGAGTGGTCTGTCCCCAGCCCGCTTGGCCTGACACTTCCTAAGCCACACTGCTGCTTTGCTGTGTTGCCATCTGCTTTCTCCTATCTTTCTTTATCAGAACTTTGGTTTCCATCCCCTGCCCGTGCACCTCCACTCTGTTCAGTTTGGTTACTCATCCCCCTCCCTCTTGGCTTAGTGCGCCGTCGTCATGAGCCTCTCTAGTCTGCAGGACCTCACTCAGGTCTTGCCACACTTAAAGGGAGAAAGGGCTGCTGGGATCAAGGCAGATGTATGGAATTAATAGGCTTTATTAATTTTCCCCACTGATGGACAGTGGAATTTATCTTCAGGTTATAAACATAGTTGGCTTTCTTACCACTGAGATGTACTGAATTTTAAATTGAGTTTAAATCTCCTTTTTTTGGAACTGGTTTACATAGAAAGGATATAAATAGATCCGATCTAAATGAGGAGGCATCAGCCCATCTTGAGTCTTGGGGGTTGGGGATTGCTCTCTGTCCCCCTTCCTACAGTTGCCAGTGTTAACTCACCAGTTTCCCGCTGGCAGAGGAACCATGTGGCTGTCATCTTCTTCTGTTTTAAGTATTTAGTTGGTCCTTTTATAACTTAGAGTGTTTACAGGGTTCTGTACTCCCTCGTCCCATCTGGAAAATATTTAAACTTCATACGATCTATAAGATGAAAATACCACATATAAGGGGCTAGGCAGAAGGAAGAGAACGGAGAGCAATCGCGTGTGTTTAGACTCAGTTGTTTGCTCAGAAGCGGCTGCTGGAGGAATTGGAACAAATAGCTTGTGTGGGGGGAATGGTTTGGTCCAGGGCTGTGCATTCCACCACAGAATGAGCCTTGGTTTGTAAAACTGACGTTCTGTTGTGACTTCCAGATCCAAACAAATCTCTGCAAATTTCTGCCCGATCGAGTTAATAAGAAAATATATACATGCAGAGGCGAGAGCCGCGTGTTACTTGGCGGTTCTGTCAGTGCGGGTGGAAATAAGAGACGGATTTTACCTACTGTATTAACAGCCAGCCAGCAACTGCCAGGACCTCCAGCTCACTCGTTTGCTTGATTTTTTTTTTCTTTCCTTTTCTCTCTCCTACGGAGAACAATGACATGCAGAGAAAGCCTCTCACAGGGAGAGACTAGGAGAGATACAGGATTGGGGTCACTTTGCTTCCAATTGCCTTGTAATTGGGGAGCGGTTTCCACTTTCCCACTCCCTCACAGATGTGGTTTAGAGGGACAGGCTTGTCCTAGCCGGATGTGCCGAGGGACCAGAGGGTCATTCCCCGCTCTGAGCTTGTGATTGGGCTCACACCTGTGCTCGGTTCCCTCCATGATGGATGACCTTGCGTTAACCCGGGGTGACCTTTAGCCTCTGTCTGTTCCCAGGGCTGGGTTCTTGGCTTGTGGACCCTCCTCCTGCTCTCATTTACAGGTGGTTGCTGGAGCCTCATACACTTGTTTTTCGTGGTGCATGGTGCACTTAGCAGCCCGGCAAGACCTGCAATTTCATCCCTCTCAAGGGGCCAAGAAAGGGCTGCGGGGGGTGGGAGGGGTTGCAGAGAAAGAGAGAGAGAGAGGTTGCTGTTTGCATGTGCTTTTCTATTTTGTGGCTCATATGGTATCAATTACCATTTGATGGCAACGCCAGGCCTGAGGCCCTTTGCATGTTTGTCCTGTGAGAAAGATCTGGAAGAACCGACATATGGTTTTGATTGCAGCAATTGCAGGTTGATAGAATGAGCGCAGGGGTGAGGTGGGTGGGTTTTCCTTCCGGCCCTTTCCACTCTGGGCTGCTAATGTGCTTTGCTTGTGGGACTGGTCTTTTCATCATCCACCCGCTCCCCACCTTCTCTTCTTCCCCGTGATCCCCCACCTCTCTACCACGCTGCTCTCCTTGCCCTGCCTCCTCGGCTCGTCCAGATCACCACTAGCAACATGTGGCCCACATTAAGGACCTTCAATTAAAACAAACAAAAAGAATTGTCCACCGGTCTGTTAAAATCTTAGAGCAGGTCATTCCATCAAGATGGTCATGAGTGTGCTGAAGTCAAAAACAAGTGGGGGCAGGGTGGTGGCAGGTCCCTCCCCTAGAAGCTCAGGACACGTTTTTAAAAGTCTGTTGGTGAAGGTTGTGAAACTTTGACATGATGCTGAAAAAATAGTAGCAGTAGACATTGGTGTGTGTGTGTGTGTGTGTGTGTGTGTGTGTGTGTGTGTGTGTGTGTGGTTTACAGATACTTCTGGGAATTTGTTTGAGCTCATGCCATTAAGGGGCACTGGAAGGATATGATGGAGTTCTATCAGATTCTGTCTGTCCATGCATCATCAGCCCTAAAGAGGGGAAAAGCAATGTCTGTGAGTATTGCTGCCGCTGGAAGGAGATGCTTGGTGACCCGTCTGCCACACGCAGTATCTTCTTCCTTACTGGATATGCAGTGGCAGGGGCTGCCCTGAGAAGGCTCCTTGTCGCTGATGTCCAGCTGGGCCTGCACCTCTGACAGATAAAGGAACACTCTAGTGGGGGACTGGGGTAAAAGAACATTACAGACATGTTTCATGTTGCCCATGAACATTTTCTGTGATGCTTTCAGATTCACATGTAATCTGTTCCATAGACTGGTGGCCCATTAAGTAGAAGTTTCCTTTTTATTCCAATTATTGTATTTGAAAATAATACACCCAATTGTTAGTTTACATAGTTTGAAAGGTGATGTGGCTGGCATATGTTGTTTGTGTTTCTGTTAAAAACTTCATCCAGTTGAAAAGTCTAAGAACCAGAGCACCTTGAATTACAAAAGCTCCTAGTGAAGTTTTTGTAATTTATTAGATATCCCCTAAGAAGGTTTTTAAAAATGTGGGGTTGGCTGGCTGTGATTGCTAAAGCTAATCCTAGCATGTGGAAAGAAGCAGTTTTCTGTGAGTTCGAGGCCAGCCTAGTCTGCTTATTGAGTCCCAGGGTTACACAGTAAGATCCTATTTCAAAAAAGAAAAAAGAAAGAAAGAAATGAAGAAAGGAAGGAATGAAGGAAAGGAAATAGGTGAGGTTCCAGATTGTTTGTTCTCTAGACCAGCTTTGCATGACAAAACTTAGCTATGTCTATTAAAAGGTCATGAACCTGACTGGGATAGAGATTTCTATATATTGGGTTCCGCAGAGAAGAGCAAGCATATTGTTCCAATGGTTATTAATGTTTTCAGGTATTTGCCTAAGCCAACTTCTTTGCTGTGTGGAAGTCTATTCTTGCTTTTTTAAATGACTACATTCTTAGGACTTTGATAATGGTAGTAGTTTTGACATCTTGTAATCTTTCATATGAATAAGTGATCAGAAATGTGTGCATTTAAAGCAACTAGCAATTAGTTGAGTTACTCTGGTCCCAATCACATGCTTTAAAAGCTGCTCTTTGGATTTTTGACTGGTTCAGTGTACACATACATAAAGATTAAGCACTTCTACGTGGTTTTTGTGTCATATTAGCTTCTTTGGGAGAGTTGCATTAAGAAGGCTGATGTGGAGACAAAACAATAAGAACACTAACAACGTGTGTGTGTGTGTATACACATATATATTCTGTATACACAGATACACCACACACACACACACACACACACACACACACACACACACACACACACTATTTTCCTGAAAGCTCCAGTGGCTCATTTCTGCAACAGATCTGTGCATGGATTGCTGGTTTGACTTGCACCATGCCAGGTCACTTAACAACAGCTGTGCCAGAGAGAGACTTGATTTGAAAAGACATTTTGAATCTTCTCAGTCCCAACACCATTCTGGTTTTGAAATGGAAAATGGGAAAGAGCTTTCTCGAAGAGAGATATCGCCACCTTGAAGGGGGTTATATATAAAATTCTCTCAAGGATTCCTCAGATTACCCACATTGCTAATCTGCCTACCCATCCAGAAGCCACAGTCTGATGGGAAGTGTGTCCTTGTGTGTGTAAGAAAACTACAGAGGCAGAAGGTACCATTCAAGACTGCTTCTCTGCTTCTTGCCCAATATTAATTCAGTATTCAGTCTGAAATTTAGGAAAACTTACCAAGGAAACAGCCTGCTTTTATATATAATTCTTTTAAAAGTGAACAACCAAAATAACTATCAACAGCGCTTAAAATCTGATGTGAATTTATAAAAGCTCACCCCAGTGATCAGTTTTGGGGGGAACATGGGTGATGTTAAAAGATGAAATTCTCCTCACGTGTTTCATCCTTCTTAAAGGAGAAGAAAAGGCTGCCTTGGGGAAGGCTACTTAGTAGTCTTCAAATTCTGTCCATCCTTTCAAACTCTAAGAAGAAGATTCTTTGGTTGGGTAGTTTATTGATTGATGATTGATTGATTGATTGATTAGATTCTAGGTATTAGTAAATGGAGAAAGATTCACAGGGTATGAATGCTTTTGAATGTACGCAGTCACCCGCCCACCAATGCTCGAGTCCGTTCTGTTTCTTAGGATCTGTTCATGGTAGCCATCCACTGCAAGTATGCACTTCCATGGAGACACAAGGAAGAGATCAGTAACTTCAAGGACCATGTCAATTAGGAACACCAACTTACATCTGCCAAGTTAGACTCGTACTCAGACTTCATACTATCTGTGTTTTGAACACAATCTGAACCTTTGAGGAGGAATTTTGGGGAATCTGATGAGCACTTTTTTTTTCCCCTAGCTTTTTTACTATTTGCAAATCATTGCTTCCTGATCCTGGGGCGGGGAGAGAAAACCTCAAAGGAAAAGCTCAACAGGCGTCCTGGACATCAAATAGCTAGTACAAAACAACATTCTGATGACTTGCATGTAAATAAATCAGAAACATATGAATTAAACTTCTCTCAAAATACACATGGGTTGAAAAAGGGAGAAGTGCTGAGAAAATGTGTTTTGGGTTTTGCTGAGCCCATGACATTTGAAAAAATAGTATGAGACATTGAACAAACACAAAACATGGCTTGGCTCACCCATGCCTAATATTAGCCTCCCAGTTCAATGGCAAATCAATTTACCATATGCCCAAATATGAGCCACCTTTGGTCCACTCCTCCACACTTAATTGCTTGCAGTTTAATTTTTTTTCCAATTAGAAGCTCAAAAATAGCATCACGTTTCAAGGAAATGAAAATCTTAGCATTTTCTCACCCAGTTGGTTTACATCAGACTATTTTAGAAAGCACCAGAGATCATGTCACCTTAAGAACAGTCACGTTGAGCTGGCCCTCTCTGATGGAACTGACACATAGCAGAAGAAAAACATCATTTTTAGGAAACTAGCACCAATGTCAACTTTCTGGTTAAACAGAAGCCAAAACCCAGTTGTAGTCAAAATGGCGGAGCATGAACCGTACTGTGGTTCAACTGTTCTATCCTAGAAGATGGGTAGTGCATCACCAATCCCAGACCCTGGCCGAGTCTCCACTCTCTCTCACTCCTGAGCTCCTAAGAGATACAGGAAGTGCAAGATTTGTTCTCTCGCATGCAATGCTCTCAACAGACCTAACATTAGGGACTCTAAATCCTGGGACAATTGCAGAATCCTCAGAGCCTTTGTATCCTCTCTCCTTGATATTGTGTTCTTCAGCATCTGGCTTTAAGTACAGGAGCAGAACACAGGGAATTTAGGGAACAAAAATAGCCAGAGTTTCAGGCTCCTTCCACCAACTGTACATCTCTGACATGCACTTGGCTGAAATCCTGTATCTGCTCTGTGGACTAGCTTTCTCACTGGAGATTATCAGTTTGAAGTTAGAAGGAGGCAGTAGATTTCATCTGTCCTATTTAGGGACGACTTATTTTGGTTGCTTTAAAAACACACTTTAATGTATCTTTCCTCGTTCTTTATTCTGGGAGTGGCTAGAAGCCTTGCAGGACAACTAAGCCATCCCACCGATATTCATATCATGTCTAGTATGGGCAAGTGTTAGATAATCACTGCACAAGCTGGACAGAAGAAAGTCAATAGACATCTTGAGTGTACTCTACTAACACTGATCAGGAATCTCAGGCTGCAGAAAAAAGATACATGAGGCGACCTTTCCCACATTTGTAGGAATGAACTTTAAATGGGAATCAAGGCAGCAAAATCCAAGAATAGGCACTGGAAGATAACCACCTGGCATCTTGTTTACTAGGAAACAAAGAAGAAGGATTATTCACCCCAATGGCATCAAATATATTGGGGTAAAATGAAGACTGCCAGGAAAGTAGAACATGTGTAAATGGCAAAATGATTGGTCCAGTCCAACCAGCTGGGGGCAGGGGAATCCCTGGAAGCATCGAAGGGGAAGGGAGAACTGTATTAGGGGACACATGCAGCTAAGAGTTCTGTTGTTTGCTGTCTTCTTATCTGTGAGCCCTAATTCTACACCCCCAAAGTGATACATTGCTTCCCTAGCTTATGGCTCTGGGTTAGTTTCAGATTGGATTAGAGCAGGTAAATTCAAGTGATTGCAGCTTGTGATTTGTTGTAACTTCGTGCAACCTTATTTTGAGAATATGGGATGTGAAAACTGAGTTTCCCTGCCCAAACATAGTAAGGCAGATTCAGAGACCCTACTGTGGTGGAAGCCTTGAGAAACTTTGCACATTGGTCTGGGGTAACTGTACAACGTCAGTCTAATTTCTTTCCAGCTGTGCTGCCTCTATCTGTTCTTACCTGCCATCCTCTAAGAAATCCCATTCTTGATTCTGAGGGCACTTTTTGACACATGAAAGATTCTGGGAAGGTCCTTAACAATTGGTAATCTGATGAGTAAACATTGGGGTGGAGAAGGCTTGTTTTCCCTCTCTCTGCTTCTGTTCCTCATTTATTTGGTACATTCTATTGGCTCTCTACTCTAGGAAGAACTTTGCTCTGGTCATGCTTTACAGTGTAGCTTCTAAAATGACCATCAAGGGCAGGGCCATTGTCTTCTTTACAGTGTAGCCTCTAAAATGACCATCAAGGGCAGGGCCATTGTCTTCTTTGGAAGATAAGACCAGAGTAATTCACAAAAGATACACATTTCTAAAAGGAAAGGCAAGCTTGAAAAACCTTCCATTAACGTTATTGAAATGGCCTTTGTCAGAAGGTGATTTGGTCCATATCGTTTCTGACATCACACACAAATACCCATTACTCCCTGGGCTTGTCAGAAAAAAGAGAGGAGTAAGTTGCCTACATATCCAGCAGTCTGCTGTAAAGAAAACTGTCAAAACTATTGTCTGCGGGCAGGCTCTGCAAACAAGACACCCTGAGATCTGACCTTGTAGCGTGGTCCTATTCTCCAATGAACGTCGTACAACAGAGTGGATCGCCTGCCCATGTTCAATTCATTAGTGACACAGCCAAACCTAGAAAGGTCTCCTGCTTACAGTGGCCAATCCTCGTAGCTGAGGGACTGACCTAAGACCTGTCATGAAACAAGCACACGCTTGTTTCTGTAGAAAGGGAGAATATTAATCCTGCTGACAAAGACTGTGAGTGGCTTGGGCAGGAGGGCAGTTTGCATTTCATTGAGATGGCAGCCTCTGTTCCTCAGACTAACTACACTAGCTACCTAATGGTCTGTCTAGAAAATTACAGTAGAGCTGAGCACTCTAGAGCTGCGGTCCACAATCTGTCTCCCTACACGTAAGTCTTCACTATATATGGGTCTGAAGTCATTTCCTCGGGACAGGATGTGAATTAAGACCTGGTATGTGCTGTTTTAGTTTATATTTGTTTGTTTTGTTGATTGATTTTTAGTTAAGGTAAAATTAACCAGTACAAACTGAGCAATTCAGGCTTATTTAGTATATTCAGGATGCTGAGCCATCATGGCGTCTGATTAGTTTCCAAACACTTTCATGATCCCAATGGAACATCCCAGCCATTATACAGCTATTTTCTAGCCTTCTGCCCATATTTCATAAACTTCTGACTTTTATGTTACCATATACACAGACTATCTATACCATATATGCATATCAATTTTCTTTTTCTTTATCTATCTGACTATTGATTAGGAAGTTCCAAAGAGAAAATCTATTCTTTGCTAATTATATGAACAAAGATTGAACTTTTTAAACTGTTCCCCTTTTATCCATATTAAGAAACCATCTGGGTTTGACATTTCTGTTTTGAAAATCCAAGATTATTAAACAAAGAGGCTTATTAAAAGTTACATTTCTCAGACATCAAAGGAACATAATTACTATAATTGCATTATTAAAGAAATTGGTATTGTTTACATATATTTATACTGACCTTATTCCAAAATATTATTAAGATAGCTGGTAGTAAATGGTTGAACTGTTTGTCTCCAAAATTAAGAAAAAATTTATCATATGAAAAAATACCTAGAATTTCACTATTAAAGAAAGCCAACTTAATTATGTTTTGAATATGCCTGAAGACACAAACTAATTATTATTGACTACTTAGTTTTCTATTGCATGGTCACTTGTCAGAAATACAAGGTTCTTCTTAATCCCTCATTTCCTTGAAGAAGTTTTGAAATAACTGTTGTTATTGAATGTAGTTTCTCCATATTTCTTTTGTACATCCAGAAACTTCTAGCCTTGTGCTAGCTAGAAGCTCTGCTCTGAGTGAAACCAGGGAGCTATGACTGGTTGACTTTACCTAAAGTTTTCCCTGAGTGTGGAGGAGAGGTGGGCACCGACGTGAATAGCAGAGAGGAAGCTGATTGGCTTGTTGACAATTTGCATACCATTTTTTTTTTCATTTCAATCTGTGCCACAGAGGCCTACATTTGGTAATTATTTCATGCCTTTGTTTTCCATTGAAAGTACTTAAGGCCATATGTTTTAACAGAAAAGAGATAATTCCTACATTTTTTTCAGCTCAGTGAAAGGGGAGATGGGGTAATAATTTTGCAGTGTACCATGGCTGTTCAGAACTCTAGCAGATTGGAGACGCAGTGTTCATTACAGCTCTCTTGGTACATGAGAGAGGAAAGCATCTGTTTGAAGCACCAGTGCTAAATTTGATGTTTCAAAGCACAGCCTAGAGTTTGCTAGAAATTCCACTTGCCATCAGTAAACATCATTTACTGACCTGAAAGGTGACCTTCAGGTTGCTTAGACCATTGGTGATTTGTAAGGCTATTTGGCTTAAGGGCTGTCTCTTCTGACCTGGACTTTGGACTGAAAAGACATAGGATGTGTTCCAGTTCCTAACCTCATTTAGTTAGATGACGACAGGGATGTTTAGATACTTAATCTTCCTCTTGCCTGCTTTCTCCTAATGATACAATATGTATAGGATGATCGAACACTTGGATAGACAGTTAATCTCAGAATCATTGTGAAAAATAATAAGTCTTGAATAGTTTCAACCCTGAACAATGGATCAGTCACAGAATTTAACGAAATTTCCTTTTATGCGATTAAGTTAAATGTCAAAGTATATAACTACTACAGGTCACGGTGGCTCCACCTGTTCTCATCTTCTCAATTTCCCGTGGAGTCCAATTCTGCCCTTATTTCTTGGGTCTCTACTCCTGAAATTGTTATCATCTGTTTTTATTTAGAACAACTTTCTGAATGCCTCTCCTCCCTTCCTGACAAGCATTTGGAATTGGTGCCTGTTTGTGTTTACTGTATACAAGCACAACAACTGAAGACATTTGGGTTTGGAGAAGTAGAGATAACTCATTTAGAATTCCACAAGGTCAAATTATAAAATCATGAACATGTTCTTTTCTACACAACCTTCTGGGTACACTGTTGGTTCTTCATAACTTCACCAACTTCCTCAAGTCCTTTCTAAGGAACTGTAGTATTGCTTCCCAGCAATAAATACAGTGAAACGTGGAATCATTAAGATTTATCCTGGTGGAACCAACGAATACATATCTTTCCCTATGTTGTTTTAATATTCTCACTCTCTATGTATCTTGTCTGTAATGCTTTATTCATGCTTCCTTCACTGTATTTAGTGATATTTGAACCTCTGTGGTAGGCACTATACTCTCATACATGCATGCAAACGTATCTGCCTTTTAATAAACAATATTGCTCTTAATCTTCTTTTTTTCTGTGACCAGGTAAACTAGACAGCCTTAGAACGACTTCTTGTAGGCCACTACAGTACAGGATAACAGCAATAATCAGCACTGGAGTTAGAGTTCATTCCTATCATTAGTGTAGAGTCATAGAAATTGCTTTCTTGCAAATTTGGAGCCCTTATTTAACTGAGAAAACAGTATCTCTCGAGGTCATGGAGCTATTTATTGGCAGATACAACACACACTACTTTGATGTTTCAACACCTCCTAATTGAGCAGTTCTTGTCATCATAAAAATACCATTTGGCTGCCGAAGGTGAAGAAAGCATTGAGATAGGAGATAATCTGTTATATATACCTGAAGATCAGAATCTGTTGTGATTAGTGTAAATAAAGATAGAACCTGTGATAGAATTATAGCTCTTGAGGACTTAAAATAACCAGAGTGATGAAAAGTTGTTGTGGTCATGCAAAAGGCTCTTCTGAACATTATCTTTAATTTGCTGATGAGCATCCATCACTAAAAGTTGGGTAACAACTTAGTTAGGTTTCGAGAGCATATTAAGGAGTTGTGGTGTACTTAGCATTTACAGTATTTTCTCTGTGCCAACCCCGAGCCTGTGATGAAGCCAACTTCTGTGGAAATGGGTGACATAAGGACAGAACTACTAAGAAGTCAGATTTCAGCTGGTCCCAGGTTGGTGCAAGTCAGTGTTTACAGAGACCTTTAGCAAGGAGTAGCTTGGTTTGTCTAAGGCCCTTGAAGTTCAGGCCAAGGTGCTCACGATGTTGAGAGTGGACCTTGCTGTGATATACCAAGTTGAATGCAATAGCAAACATATGGCATCTGCTCAGTTAATGCTGAGCGCAAGAGAACTGCAGTTGTGAAAATGAAATGAAGTCTTGGAGCTAGAGGCTAGCCCACACAGATAAGGCTGTGTCCGCTCTGTATTTAGCGCACAGGTGATACTGTTTTCTCTTCTTATTGTTCTTGTGTTTAGTCCTGAGTTATTTTCATCCCCGAATCCCATGGAACTCTTAGCAGATGGTTTGTATCACTTTGTGTCTCCAGAAACAACAAACAACTCTCTATGGATACCTTCTCTTCCTTAGTGAAACCACATTCTGAAAAATCCTGTTTCTTGCAGCAGCCCCCATGAACGCCACACCTGTGTCCTTTTTGGACAAAGTGGATGTCTTACTGCTGGGGTCATGGTTCCTAAATGATCCAACCAGGACTTTGGAAAACGTTTGGTAGGAGCCCATCTTCAGTCATTTTGGAGTATGCATAGCCATCAAAACTTGCCATCGTAATACTTAAGAGATCAAGTTTGATATGGGACTTCATGATTCTTAATCTCAAACTTGCCACTTAGTTGAGCTCTTTAGTTATGTAAACTCTGTGTGCCTTGGGGTCTTAATCTGTGGAAATGCAATGTTAATCTAACAATGGGCTAAGGGAAAGAAAAAAGTTAAACACATAATATGGCTGGACCTATGCCTGACCTATCAAAAGTAATATGTTAGCAGTGTATATTGTCATCAGTTGGCCCTGTCCGTCATGACAAGAACTTGCATCCTCACAGACCTTGGTAATGGGTCTCTTTACAGTTATGGAAAGGTGTGCCAAGTTGGGACATCATTATTAATTGCTTTCCTTTATTTCTCTTTGATACCCCCCTAGCTGTCTTATGGAGGGTGGGTGTGAGATTTCAATAGTGTAGTATATGTCAAGAGCTCAGAATCCCAATTGTGTATGTGATGTCATAACAGAGAGAATCTATTCGGTCTCTCCTGGCCATTTTACTGTCTTGGGATTTCAGTGACTCCACTTAGAAAATGTTTTCTGAACTGGCTCTTGTAAACATCTAAGGTGCAATGTGACCACTCAGCAGTTACAGTTCTGTCTTAAATGTGCTTCTTTATTGAGGAAAGCGGAGGTTTTATTGGCGCCTATGTGCACCCCCTCTCCCCTCCCCCCGTACATCTCTACAAAGGCTGCACCCAGCTCATTTAAATCAATTTGGAAAGGGAGTCAGAGGTTTGAGGAAATATTCAGAAGTTATCTATGGGAAAGAAAGTAGAGGCAATAGCCTTGTCTTTTTATTTGGAGAGAGGAAATGATAAGACAGAGATGCGGGGCTGTAACTTACACCAGGTTTTCTGCAGCGACTGGTGGGCTTTGTTACTGGAAGGCACGTGCATTAGCATCAAGGGCACTGTCTCCAGTGTTGTCACAGAGCTCCTAGCAGGCTATGGGAAAGGAGGACACTGGCTGACGCCTGCCCGCCTGCAATCTGAACATTACTAAGGCTCCCCTTTCTCTCCTTTGGCCTTCTTCATCCTCTTGATATTTTTCACTTGTCATTTGACTAACAAAGACACAAGCATGGAAGGGATAGAACCACTGACAATTCTTTTGCTTCTTAACAGAAACCTGGAAATTTGCTTAGTGAGGAAAAAAAAATCTACTGGTTGAAACTAACTTAACGGATTTAGCTTCAAGTTTCACTACTCAAGAATGGATAAGCAGGAGTCAGCTACTGTTTGGAAGAGGAAATTGATATGTGGTGTTTATGACAGGATGTGTGGATATGTGTTTGTGGGAATTTATTCTAAATATATGACAAGTTCACAGAACTTTTTTGGGAATATATATATATATGTATTCTCTTTCTCATATTTTCTCATATTTTTTGTGATGTAACCTGGTAGAATGGAAAGAAAATATTGTTCTGTTAGTAGCAATAAAATATAGATGACTCACACATAATCGGTGAGTTTCATGTATGTTTGAAAAGTCATGAAATACTCTCCCATGACCTACCCACCCTCATGTGAGTCCCAGAATGACAATAAAAATAGTTTGAGAAATAAAATCTCATTGTGAACCAATTTAGAACACTTAGAACTATTTGATTAATTCCTTTGAAAATTTCATGGGCTTTAGTTAGAAGTGAAATGTCCACAAATTCATCATCTGGTGCCTGTGGCTGTCTTTCCATTTGTAAGGGGCATGTCTCTGTGTGTCAGTAGAGACTTGTAGGCACTGTTGTTTGCGCCTCCAAATGTGACTACTTCAATCATATCACAGTCTGGTCATTAACCATCACTTGGATGTCAAGGAAGAGCCCTCCTCTCTTCATCATTCAATTTTCCTTGACTTTGCACTACAGACTGAGAATATATCAGTTGGAGGGGTGCAATTCCTGAAGTTTGCTCTCGGCTCGGGTCTTGGGCTCTTGTGTATCTCTGAGCGTGATTAACTTCATTTTCATCTTAGGCCATGTGACTGAACTGTTTGAACCTGTTAACTTTCCATTTGGTGGCCATTTCAAGTCCTTAAATCCAGACGTTAGAATAGACTTTGGGAGAGGATACTGAGGATGGGCAGAGTTGGCTCACTATTTACACGCCTGGGCAAATCCTCAAACTTCTGCCTATTTTGCAAAATGAGGTTGAGTTCATTTGAGCTTCGAAAGCATGAACCCAGGAAGTGCAACAGAGGATGGCAGGTGCAGAGGTGACATGCCAAGAAAAGGGGAACCTCTGTAAAACTCATAGAAAAAGATAGATTGTCTTCAGGAATTCAATATAGTAAAACCGGAAAATAAAGAATAAGGGATCTAGTCTTAACAAGATAGATAACAAGAAAACTGGCCAGAAGTCTTTTACTGTTCAAAACCAAAAGCAGGGTGAAAGAGCCATGTCTAGCTCTCATCCCTTTGTTAGAACCAGTAGTGACCAAAAATGAACTTGCAGCTCATGAGTTTCATTTCCAACATAGACAGAGATCGGGGCTCATAGCTCCTCCTCCTTGGTATATAGTTTTCAGTCATTTTAGTAGATGGCTATTAAAGAAAAAAAAGTCTCAAATTTGTAATGCTACATAGGACTTTAAAATAAAAAGAAATAAAATAAAATAAAATAAAAATAAAATAAAAAGTAGATGGAACTCTCTGCCATTTCATCAGGTGGACATTGGTTGTATGTCAGCTGTAAGCGCTGTATTGGGGTTACCTGGAGTTGTCTCTCCCACCATCTTGGCAAAACAGATCCTCCTTTCTGGGGGAAAACGAGACAGAGCTAAGCTGTTGTTGCTGAGGCAAAAGTTCTTATGCTGGATGGCAACATACCCAGTCTCTCCTTATGGAAGGTCTCGTCTCCACCCTAGCACTGTCTGGCAGGATGCTTTACGTATAAGCAGTTCTGTGCTCATGCTGACCAGCATGGTGACCAATGGCTGCCTGTGGCTCTTGAGCTTCTGAAACATGGCCAACATGACTGACAACTCAAAACTGTTTCATTTTCAGTAAGTTCAGTTGAAATAACCCCCAGTTACTAGTGACAACCATATCCGACAACACTTTTCGAGACATTGTTGGGAAGCAATGAGTAAGTTTCTGGCAAAGTATAAATTTTGTGCATTTATTGAGTGCCTGTGATTGATTAGGGAGTGTGATTGGCATGATATCACTCATCATTATGGTGAGAATCGCCCCATTGGACAAGCAAGGAAAGCAAGCCCCAAGAGGTAAATTGTTTTGTCGTATCTTCATAATGAATTCTGAGAGTGGAAATTTGAACCCTGTGAGTCCAGTCCAGATCTGAGTAATTACAGAACCTTCCAAGCCTATGCATATCTAGTTCAGAGGCTGGTTCTCCATGAACATTTTCCTCTTCCTTATCTGTGTGTCAGCTTAGCTGACAATTTTACTTTAACTCGGTCCCGTAGAACTTAACATTGGCTGTCTCGTTCTTGTGAATATACACACAGTCCTGTCTACGAGCTGTTCTTGTGAATATACACACAGTCCTGTCTACGAGCTGTTCTTTCTTCTAGCTGAGACCTGGGTCCTTGAAAGAGTGGAAAAACTGAGAGTCTACCTTGTTGTTGAGTGATGAGTTGGTCAGCTGTAAGGCTTCAAAGGCCATGTGGAGGCCAACAGACCCCAGTTGAGACCATGTGTAAAATCTCCCAAGGTCTGAGCTCTGAGTGGACATCTGTGGCACTACTTTCATGTGGTATTTTTCCATTCGTTGTGGATAGTACGGTAACGCTCCGTAAGAATCTGGAACTCTCCTGCTGTTTCTGTTATCGCCTCACGCGGTTTCAGCTATTACAGTTTTCTTTGGAAATTGCATATGCTCATTGCACTTGCATAATCACGAGTGGGTGGTAACATGAAGGGGCAGTGAAGACCTTCTATAAAATATGGTGACCACCGACCCTTATTTTACATGGTCTGAAGCCATTTCTCTCTGCTCTTCTGAGTTAGAGTTCCCTTACAGGAAGCACGTTGCTTATCATATGCATGGTCTTACCATAGCATGCCTTGTAATATGCAAATAAAACTGGTATAGATGAAAAAAGACTAATGGGATCCCCAAGACTTTCTGTAAACTCTCATAAAAGTCAAACTCAAGTTGATAGTTAAGAATGTCTTATCCTACACAGAGACAGCAAAAACAGACCTTTGGCTTGTGTTTTCATATTCATACATGCATGAATACATGTATACATATTCTTGCATATGCATGTATGTACATGCGGCTATAATAAAGAGTATCAGTTTGAGAGTGGGGGCATGGGAGGGTCTGGAGGGAAAAAAGGGCAAGAGAAAAATAATGTCATTTTATTATAATTTAAAATATATGGAAATAAATAAGATCTAATTCAAAATATATGAAAATAAATGAAATGTGTAAATAAAGAATGTCTCATCTTCAAGAAGAAAGAATTGGGGACTGGAGAGTTGGGTCTGCATTTAAGAACACTAGTGGTTCCTTCAGGGGACCGGGTTCAATTTCCAGCACCCACAGGGTGCTCACAACTGTCTGTAACTCTAGTTCCGGGAGATCCGATACCCTCACACAGACACCTATGCAGGCAAAACATCACAGCACATAAAATAAAAATAAACCATTAAAATTTTTTAAAAGAGAAGGAAGAATTGGTTTTAATAGTATATAGACTTTGATGCTCAGTTCTACTTTCTCTGCCTTATTGTTGCTTAGCAGATTTTTAATGGGGAAAAGGCAAACTTTTCTAAATTGCATTTGTAGGCTTAATAAAAATCACGACAAGACCTGAACACAGTGGTTGATAATTTTTTTTTACATGTTCACAGTGTGTCAGGATCCATTCTAGTTACTTTACACCCACAGCACCATTTACTTCGCTCAAGCTTGCAGAGTAGGTCCCGTGGCTCCCACTGTAGAGGGAGGATCCTGGAGACGGGGAGGTTAAAAGAATGAAATTGTGAACTTGTACCACAAACACTGCTCTGCAGAAATCCTGAGCAATCTAACCTTTGTTATGTTTAAATCCTCCTGAGGGAAATCCATAGGCCAAGAGAGGGAAGATTAGGGAACACACTTACTCCACTCGGCTTGTGGGTGGGCATTCCTGCTTGATCCTTTTTTATAATGTCAGAAAAACTTATATCATTTTCTTGGTGGCTCGAAAGGGTCCTTGGGTGCAGCAAATGTGCCTACCGTAGGTCTCAGAATAGAAATTTTCCCCCCACCCCCACCCGTTTCAGTCTTTTGAGACAGGGTTTCTCTGTGTAGCCCTGATTGTCCTGGAACTCACTCTGTAGACCAGGCTGGCTGGCCTTGAACTCAGATCCACCTGCCTCTGACTCCCCAGTACTGGGATTAAAGGTGTGTGCCATCTCCACATGGCTACAATAGAAAGTCTATCTGTAAAATAAAATTATTTTTATACTTCCATCAATCTGTGGTTTAATGTTATCTAGACAATTTTGTTAAGCTTACGGCTTCTGTGATTTTACTTTAAATTCACAATTATGACAGCAAAGATGGTGATACCAACCTTTGATGCAAAATATATTATATTATGAATTTTCCAGGAGGCTTCTTCTCAACAAATGATTTGAGTGGAAGGGTGATGTCCCGTTGGCTTCAGCAAACATTCCCTGATCCAATTTGGCAATATTTCACACTTCCTTCCCTTTATGGGGAAGGTCAGAGTCCAGTATCCATTTTGATCTAAGTTATCTTTCTAGGGAAGTATGGGCCTTTGTTTCTCGTGATATTTTCTTTTTCTTCTTATTGGGGTCACTTAAATATATTGCAATGATGTTGGAGTTTTCCTTTCAAATTGGGCTGATTTTTTTAACCTAATTTCCTGATATATCTTGTTAAAAACAATTCCAGTTAGGTAAGTAATCTTACTGTAGACCTTGAAAAATAATAAAGTGGTACATATATGAGGACTTAGTGGAAATAATATCATTATAAAACAGTTTATGGGAAATACCACATAGACCACTTGGAACTGAGAAACTGACAACATAATCAACTAAAGTAGACTGTCACTGTCATTGAAATTTGAAATATTAAAGGTAGTGTGAACATTATTATTGCTATTTATGTAAATATCCTCTCTTACCTTCAGTACAATTTTAAATGACAGTGTCTATCAAATGATGAAAAATAAAGAATAACTAATTAATTGTGTAGCACTAACAAGTTCCACATATTGAAACAGTTCCTTGAACTTCCATTTTGAATTTTCTGGATGTTAAAATTCATGCTTTTCCTCATGGGGGGCGGGTGGCTGGCGTGTGGCTGGGTGGTAGAATGTTTCCTGAGGCTGTTCCACAGCTTCCATCCCATCTCCAGCACCTACATTAGTCAGCTATTAGTAAATAAATAAAATGTGGCAAGTTGAAGAAAATACATCCGTTGGTCTCTTCAATTTTCCAAAAACATATCTATGCAGAATTCACTTATATCAACAAAAATAAAAACCATTTGCCTTAAAGTGACATGTAAGGAGAGAAAAACACAGCATCTAAAGGGAAAATGAGTGGCAGGCATCTAAGTTGCTCTCTGAATGACTCTGTGTTATGGAAGATACACAGAAATTGCCCTGAAATAGCATAAAATGTGCACTTTTTCTAGTTAACAGGAATTTTCACCTTGTATTAATAATCCCCACGTGGTGTGCTGGCACCACACCAAGAGCCTTGAGTCTCAGCATTTAGAAGGCAGAGGCAGGCAGATAGCTGTGTGTTCAAGGCCCATACATACCGGATCCCAGGACAGACAGGACTACATAATAGAGAAACGCTGTCTCAAAAAGTCCAGAACAAACAATCAAAGTCTCCAATTGACTATAGAGTTAGGAAATCATAAATTACACATTGAAGTGTGTGCTAAAATATTTTTATCTTGTAGATGCTCTTTCACAAGCAGGCAATATTGAAGAATTTGTCTAAACAATCTTACCCTTAGGTATTTTAATTTATTCATAATTCAGAGTCAAAGTAGCTTTCTTTTATAGAACTAAAATAATGATAGAAATTCTTATCTTTTCCCAAATGTCTGAAATAATTTCATAGATCAAATGGTTTTGGTATTTTTATTGGTCACGTTTAAGAGTAGTGGTGGTAGAGTAGTTACTAAAATTAAGCTATAAATTATCTTCCAAGACCTAATTCCTGTACACAGGTAGAAGAATAGTATGAAAAGGCCAGTTTTCCCCAGTAACTATGTATTGATTTCTGAAACATGGAGAACAATGCAGAGTGCATTCAGCTTACATTAGGACTCATGGGCCAGCCGCATGTCAGGCTGAGGCATATGAACATACCATAGCCGTGGTGTGCAGGCACATTCTGGAATGCATTTGCACACAGTGATTTAGTGATCGCTTTGCCCTTTTCCTGGAAGGTATCATTCTCTCGCCCTTTTACCTTTGCTTGGGCCCTTTCTGAGTCAGCGGTAGCACCCCACCTGTTTTTTGGCTGTCTCGTTCCCAGGAAAGACCCAGGCTGGACCCCTGCCCTAGAGTTCACTCTTTGTTTCTTAAAGACACTTCAGGAATGATGTGGGGCTTCCTCCAGCCCCTTTTTATGAATGTTGTAGAAACAGAAATAAATTACCGTCCATACATTTAAGGGTTAGAGAAAATTTACAAACTGAAAAACTATGAAAAATGGGACTTAAATCCCTCGGGGACTCAGGGTGAAAACATGCTTGCTGCCCACAGCATGAACGGCTCTTTCTGGTGTGGTTTGTTTTGTTTAACATCCAGGACCTCCAGACTTTCAAGGGCGTGTGGAGCATTTATTTGATGTATGGATACAGATGCACACTTCCCACATCTGTCTCTGTGGACCTAGCCTTTGTGAAATCCTAAACCTGGAATTAATACTCAAGCTTTATGAGTCATGGATGTTCTAAGAGAATTATATAATTTCTAATTTCTAGGGTGTTTGATATACGTGGCAAAAAATGGATTTTTTTTTTTTTGTAATCCTGCCGCAGCCTTTTTGTTAGTGAATTTCCTCCCTCTCACTGTGACCTGTGAATATCAGTGTAGGCTCACTGCCAAGTTTGTGAGCCGCTGCCTGCTTCAAAATGGAGGCAGGAAGGTATCCATTTTCATCAAGAGGATGAGCCGTTCAGTCTTTCCAACCATCTGGAGAGGAACTTTTAGAGCAAAGGAAAATGGGAATTAAAAGCAAAGAAAAAAAAAAGATTATATTTAGCAGAAAAGGCAAGGAAGAGAACCAATTAAAGTTAAACTATACCTTATGAATTTATGCTTTGCTGTGATGCTGCTTGCTTCAAGGAAACATAAACAAGAAAACATGAGGCCTATTTTTATAAGGCTCTAGCTCCCCAAGTCTCAGGAGGGTTCATAAACGAATGTTAAGTAAATTAAGTTTTTGGCACACTTTTAAAGTTTATTGTACACACAAATATAATAAGCACTTGAAAAAAGAGAGAGAGCCCCTCTTCCTGTGTACACACTGGTTGTTGGTGGTCCTTCTGTTGATCCAGGCTCTTAATGGCCTTTTTTCATGCATCTCTGCAGACAGTGTGTGGATGGAATAGCCTGATATATATACTCATTGCTAGTTCGTGTTCATTCTCTCTCCCTCCTTCTCCACCTCTTCCTCCCTCCTTTCCTCTTTTCCTCCTTTTGCCTACCTCTTCCCTCCCTCCTGCATTTCAAGTGAAATTTTTAATTGAAAAGTAGAGGTTTGGTCTATCTTTGGGAGAGACTGTGTGCAGGACTTTCTGTGTTGCCCCGAACATGCTCGTGGGCCATCTGTGTTTTAAAGCAAAAGGAATCTGTAGACGGGGGCTACTCTGGCCTGCAGAGTGTGTTTACCTCTAGACACGGTTTGCAGTGTTCTCGCCTGGACTGGAAAATCTCATACCTGATGATTTTATGTTAACACAAATATACAGAATTTTTTTTCTGCTATATCCAAAGGAGGCAGTGCTTCTCGGATTGGATCAGGCTTAGACTCTAACAGCATCCCAGTTTTATGTTTTGTGCCAGCTTCTCATCGAATCATGGATGTAGAGATTCTTGGATCCATGTAGAAAGTTGAACTCATGTGGTTCTCTTTCCCCAGGTCTATGCTCCTTCAGCAAGCACTGCCGACTACAATAGGGACTCGCCAGGCTATCCTTCCTCCAAACCAGCGGCCAGCACTTTCCCTAGCTCCTTCTTCATGCAAGGTAAGGTCCTTCTTTGCCTGCCATTAGAGTTATACACAGGGCAAAAGAAATGGAATCATAGACAAGGGTTTCAGGGGCATTGGGGAGGGAGATGGAGGTGTTTCCCCTCTTAGTAATTGAATTCCATACCTAATTAAGTCAAAATTACCGAGAATGGTTTTTCTTTGACATTAAAGTCCTTTGACCTCTAATGGGTTAAAAATAAATTGCTTTGTCCCACATAAAACAAATGCCTTGCTGCTCTTCCAAGATTGTTGGCCTTCAGTATCTCTGCCATCTCCCAAACATATGTGTGTTTAGGTACATCTCATCTAGCTCAGGGTATGTTTTGGAGATCTTGTACTTAGCCAAGAGGAAAAAGATTCCCCTTGGGTCCAGCCCTCTATAATGTTTTTAACCACTTACTAATGTGTATGTGAGAATAAGGGTTCCATTTAAGAATAAGTGACCCATTGAAACATGGGATGTTATACAACATGACATACTAATTTATTTAAGGTAAAAGAGAATTTTGAATTCCATGTACAAGGAATACATGGCAGGGACATTTTAGCTTCACAGTGAATAATGACTATGTGTTCTTTTAATTATCCACTGTAATCAATTTTTTAAAAAAGCAAATAGTTATGTATCCCTGAGCTTATACTGTTGCCTCTGGTCACATCGCTCCTCCCTATTAGTTGGAAAAGACTGGGATCATCAAACTGACACCAGCTACTTCATAAATGGTCTCTTAAGAGGAAGGAGTTATCGATTCCATCCGGGCCATATCTAGGATACTTAAAACTATGATGGTCTTAGTCCCAAGATACCCTGAGGTTAAAGGTGCAGTTTTCTAAACTCCTGTAAATACACAACTCTAACTCCTTCTGCCTGGATGTGTGTAATTTACGTGGGTATACATTGGCACAGTAAAGGGACACTGCTTTACACACAGTGACACGTGGGAGCGATAACACACTTGGGCAGTAATACCAAGGGACCGAGCGGTCTGGTGACTCACTAAGATTGCAGAGGGCACACTCAAAATTACTGCAATGAGAAGAGACTCATCTTTCCCTTTCAAGTTAGCTCCTTCAGATTGCTGGTTTGCATGTGAAGTTCTCCAGAAAGTCTATAAAACAGAATGCAGCAGGTCCCTTGGGATCAGGGAGAATTTGTTCCACACATTACTGAGCTCATGGTTTCCTCTGTCTTTGTGACCTGACCTAGGTGTAACTCTCAAAGGGTCATTGGCTAATCACTTGAGTACATTCTGTGCCATGACAATGGGCTTATTGCTTTCAGCTACAAACCATGGGAGAAGGTGTCCTACGGATGCTGCCAACTCAAGGACTTTTTATGTCAAAAAATCAGGTTTTAATTAAGAAAATAAACAGAAGAATAAAATCCCTCAATGTGTTTGAGAAATAGGTTGTCTTGAATGGTGCACATAGCAAAGAGGCCAGGTAGATTAAAGCAGTAAATTCCTTTCCACAGCACACCCCGTAAACTATGGGAAACAGATTTGTTTTTCAGCATATGAATACCAAAAAAAAATCTTCAGTTGACATTTATGATGAGCACAATTAATTTGCACACATCTAATTCTATTCTTTCAAAACAACATTATGCCAAGATCATAGGATGTGATAAATATTAATTTACTCTGAAAAGCATAATTTATGTAAAATACATATTTTTATAAGTCTGCGTGGAGTAGCGTACACTGTGTTAACAATCCTAAGTGTATTGCCACACCATGCATCGTGCTGTCAGAATATTTCAGGAAAATGCTTATTCAGTGATATGTATTCCTAATTCATTTGTCAGATGCGCACTCAGTTTAAAGTGTTAGTGGTCTTGAACTTCATATTTAAGTTTAAGGTGATATTAATCTTCAGTATTCCATGCGAAATCTAAAGTATATGCAATGTTAACTTCGGGTCAGGAGAGTTCTCACAGGGGATGGTTCTTCCTGGTTGAGACGGGTCCTGAGTTTGGGTCCTTAACGCCCATATAGATGGCAAATGCCTCTGACTCACGCAGCCCTAGGGAGGCAGAGACAGGTGCATCCCTGCATCTTGCTGAGCATCCAGCCAGCCATACTAGAAAGCTCCAGGCCCAGTAGGAGACATTTTCTCAAAAGAATGACTACTGGCCTTCACATGCATGAACATATATTTTTGCACCTGCACATGTCTGCATACACATGAATACATGCACATATACACACAGGCACACCCTCCAAAACCAGTTCGCTTTTTGAAGCCACTGAGTTTCCACATGGTGATCACAGAATTAGCGGCTTGATATTTCCGTCTCCCTCACATCAGTCCCTTCTGGGTTTGGGTTAGGGTTAGGATTAGGTGCGAGGTGATCCTATCAGGGCGTGGGCGAATATGTGGTTTTGCAGATGTGTAATGGAAAGGGTTTTCATGAGCATATTTTAAATTTACCATTGTAAACTTATTTTCACCTCCACTTTCCATCTTTGGTTACATGCCCACAGCTGTCAAAATTGCAGATATAAATTTACTTACATGGTTCTTAAAGGAAGAAATCCACCATCTCTCCCTTTGTGCTCTGCAACCAGAGTCGTTCTGAAATTCTAACTTCAGAGTTTAAATGTTCAGTGAAAAAAAAAATCCCACAACTTCATGAAATAAAATATCAGATGAAATTTGCCTGGTTTAAAAAGACTGTGGTTTCGTCATGTGATTGTCGCAATGAGCCTGTTTTCAGCAGGGCATACCTGCATACATTCAGCATGAAGCTGGTGTCTTGGTGTAGATCCGGTTCTTAATCATTTCTGCTCAGCTACTGAGGAAAGGGGGAGGTTGGGCAGATTAGCAGTGGTTCAGACTGTTTCTTGCCCTTACGTTTGTTTACAAAATCAAAATGAAACAATTGCAATCTATATTAACCACAGGGCCGGGCAGCAGCAGGGAGGAATCATTAAGCTTGCCTCTATTCTTCCGTTAATATGAAAGATTACCTGCACACTAGAAGAGACTTTAAAATGATATCTCTGTATGATTTTCAAACTCCGTTACCTCATATATTTATGAAATCCAGAGTCTGTTCGTGTTTTTGTATCTATATTAAGGCATGCATATACTCACATTGCACCTGAAGATTTAAGAGAGCTACATGCATACATACCAAATTCCAAAACGACCTAGGACTGAAAAATATCTCCCCCACTGACTGTAAGATAATTCCAACATTAATTCTCCATGTTGCGCATGGCACAGAAATGAAATCCAACCTTCTAAATTTGGGTTGTTCTTTTCCAGTAGTCATTGCGGTGTAGTCTCTTAAAATTTGCAGTCCTGCCAACTCTGTAATGTCTCAACTATTTTATTTTCACCTCCAAGTTTGGGAACAGTTTAACTTTTTAGATGACTTTCCTAAGAGCAGTGGTCAGGGATTTCTTCCAGCACGAAACACCTTGCTGACATGATACAATTCTGCACAGAACCATGTTCCGTTCTTTTCCAGTTGAATTTTTACCGAAAACACTAACTTAAATGTTTCTGTTTGTTTGACAATATAAAAAGTCACGGGGGGCGGGGGGTGGGCGACAGATAGTGATGACTATCGTATGATGTCATCAGAAAAGCAAGACAAAGATGAATACACAACAGGAGGTTATTTTCAAGTATATGAAGAAACCCTATTCTAAAAGGCAAGGCTGAATGCCTCCGCAGAGCCATGGTTTTCTTTGTCCTTTCCAGATGGCCATCACAGCAGTGACCCTTGGAGCTCCTCCAGTGGAATGAATCAGCCTGGCTATGGAGGGATGCTGGGCAATTCCTCTCATATTCCGCAGTCTAGCAGCTACTGCAGCCTGCATCCCCATGAACGTTTGGTAAGGAAGGCTGGCGGGGATGGGGTGAGCACTCGCCAGCTTCTGAGTCTCCTCTCTGTGTGTATGCCAGAACCGTGCAAAGACGCAAAAATAGCTCAGGCCTCTTATTCTTAGAGTTTTATTGTTTCGGCGATCAAAGGCCCCACAGACACGGATCACCTCTGTAAACCTTGTGGAGCTTCTTTGTCATTGTCCTTTGTTTATTGTATTTTGTTCTGTTTTCTTTATGGCGATGTCAGCTTCCTTTGGTTGATAAACACGGTGTTTTTGAGTTCCGGGCTTCAGTAATGGCAGCGCCTTGTCTTTTTTACTGTCTAAAATTCTTAGCCGAGAACGCTCGGCTAAGGGTGGGACAGGAAAGATTTGAGATCACAGGGATTTCTATGTCAGCGTTGGCCCTTTGTGACCTACTATATGGAAAGGGTTTATGTTTTCTATGTAGTCTTGTTGGGAATAGGAAGCTGTGGAATTTCCACGTTCATTGGGTTTTTAATTTTAGTTCCACACAAGTGCCACGCATGTTCTGTCCTGCTGAACAGCCCTGTGAAAGCCACTGGCTTGTAGAATATTAAGTCTTTCCTAAGCAAGGTTTTTCCACTCTTCCCATGTCTTCTGCCTTCTCACCTTCCTATAGTATAATCCCTTGTCCCCAAAGAATCAGCCACCTATCTCTAGGCATAAAATCTACTACAGCCAAGAATCTACTTGTGTACTTAAACCTATTATTAAGTAGAAGAAGAATGTCTAGATTAAACCTATCTCAACGCAGTGAGGCAGAGTGTGATAGAGAAAGACATCCAAAATCCTGGTCTGATCTCATGTGCACACACAGTTTCATGTACCTGCATATCCTTTGCTAGACACACACACACACACACACACACACACACACTTCAAACCTCATAGATATGAAGGAAAGTCTATGGCCATGGTTATAACTATTGTCCTTCTCTTCTTCCTGCTGTTTTTCCTCATTCCACATTTATTACTTTTTCTCTGTCCTGATCAGGGAAATTCTTCATGGATTCCTGTGGTCTCTGCTCTCCTCTGTTCAACCACTGCACATATAGAAGAAGTGGGGTGGAGGGCAGCTCTATATCCTTCTCTGATGGCCGAAAGATCCCAGATATAAAAGTTCTGATATCCTTGTAAATCCATTCTCAGTTAGTCCTAGAGCTCCGGATACCACGTGGCCCTGAGAAGTAGGCGGTAGCGATGGGAGTAGCCTGTTTGTTATCTCCCTGATTTTAGCATATTTTCAGCAAATAGCAACTGATTGAGTTCCAAATTTCCTCTTCTCCCACCCTCTACATGGACACATTTCAGTGAAAGCTTAGAGAAATATAAACTGTAATTATGATAGAATATCTTTTTGTAACATTTTTACTTATCCAACACCATTTCCTATTTTTCCTGGGATTCATAATCAAAACTAGGGGATTTATGATGACAAATTAATGTTTGGAGTACAATATTAAGTTTTAGAATTTCAGTCCTTTGAAGGTTTGTCCACGTCTTATTTTTCCTTCCCCTAAAGTTATTTCTTTTCTCTTATCATATTTTATAATTTTGCATTCTGATTTGATACTATCCCACTAAAGTTCACTGCATGGGGAAGGAGCCCCTAAATTATGCTCAGATGCACAAAAGGTATCATTTCAAACCAGAAACCAAATACATTTTAGGAGAAATTTTAATGAATCAAAACAGTGTCATCGTCCAAAGAGAAAGCTCATTTTAAAGTAATGTCTTAGTGGCTCACGTGAGAAACTGCTTTGGTAAAGCATTGTGTCCATCACAGAACTCGGGTTCCCATTCCTAATATGACCAATTAGCAGATCTCAGAGAGTACGATTTTTGCTTTAAAGGGTAAATGAATAAGGTCTCTGGTAATGTTTCCTAATGAGTTTTCCCACTGAGAGTGAAAGTATTGAATTATTACATCTAGTTATCATTGTAATTTCAGTATTTAGCCATATGACAATCTCTCTCTGAAGTGACTTTGAAGACTCTGACACTGATTGGGAATAATTTGAATATACAACAGCAGCCAGCATCTTTTATCTTGAAAATAGTGATGCTTCCCTACAGCTCCAATCTGTAGCATTTGGCTAACCCCATGTTGCAAGGGGCTAACTCTTGAGGAAGAGAGATTTCCCTAGATTATTTGGGGGGTATAATTTGACCACTACTGTATTATCTCTAAAGGTAAAACGTTTTGGAAACATCATTAGCCCTGTGATAATAGACTATATAATTAGGAAGTTTCAGTTCCATGCATTTCACCTGCAACTGTCAAGCTACCAATTTGAAGTTTTTAAATCCCCTGTACAGTGTTAGCTTTTTACAACTGCTCATGACTGCGTGGTGCAAATACATACACAGAACCATCCTCATGAGTGGAGTTTCTAGTTAACTTTTGGAATGGGTCTTTATAGAAAATTGAAGTTTGGATATTTTGGCAAAGATGTTTGAAAACATAGGATAGTGTTTTCATTGCCTGATGTGATTAACACATAACTCTAGCAGTGTTCTGAGGAAAAGTGAAATTTTAGCATTAAAGAAGTTCCTTTTGTCTTTTATTTCTGTGTATCGGTAATTTGCAGCTGGTCTCAGGAACCACTGGACAATGCTTAGAGATTTGTTTGTGGTTACAAATAGGATATAGATACTACTGTGGTCCAGTGGGTAGAGGCCAGAGATGCTGGTAACCATCCACACAGTAAAGCCCTATGACAATGAAATATCTGTCACAAAAGGCCACAAGTGCCAAGAATATGAGCCCCTAACTTGGCCTATAGCATGGTTTCATTCTTAGTATATACTACCAATTCAAAGATTTTTGAATCTTCAAATCTCCCACACATCACTAGCAGACATCACCAGTGTGAAAGCTTATAGCACTTGCATGATTAATAGATTTTAAGTTGGGTACCCGAAGGGAAAAAAATTAACAGCATGGGCATGGAAAGCCTTGAAACATTATAGTAAGTAGGGTAGGCAGTAATAGCTGGAGAAGGAGATCATGAAAATCTCTTAGAGTTTGTCCTTATATCTCTAAAAGAGACATATATCACTCATGTTCTCTGTGCTGTGTTTATTACTTCTCTGAGTAACATTAGTTTTCAAGATACTTCTCATTGAAAAGTAATCTGGCTATAAATCTCATTAATTTGTTTCAGCATCTAGTTTTCTATGTGTCTCTAAAAAATAACTGATTTAGTGGGTATTACCTTGGTTTCCCCATAAAACTGTGGGGATTTTTTCCTCCTGTTCTCTGCACTTAGCCTGTGTGTCATGTCCTAAGTTATCTTTCATTTTCCACTAAGTTAGGAGGGTCCAGAGAGTCTCAGTCATGACTTTCTTTTTCCCCCCATCACATTGTTACAATTGTATCTAATTGTTACAATCTTTTGATTATATTTTGCATTTTCTGAAATCTTCTTTTTTGATTTCTGCAAAACTCAGCAAGCAATACCACTCCATAAAAGTATAGTCCTGCCATCTTTCTCTCTTTCAATTCTTTCCCACATGGTCTATATTTCTATAATAATCTTTCCTCAGAGCATAACCATGTCCCAACTTTTCTAAGTTTGGTTTTCCAAGTCCTGTGTCCTATCTAGTCTTTCTTATTATTTATACTATAGAGTAGCCCCACTCTGTTATTCTTTAGAGAATATTGTATGGGCAACTTAGGAGATTCAAGTCCCAAGTGTCAATAAGTTTTAACAAGAGGCCTAGGGGCAAGTAAGGACGTTACCTCTACCTTTTCATTGACATCTTCTATGTGTATACATCTCGCTACATGGAGGTGGTATTTTCAAAGATATCCATGTGTCATTGGCAGACCCAGCTCTGAAATGCAGATGTGTGACCTGGACTCTTTGGTAGCCTCTCAAATTAAGTCATGCTTGAGTCCACTGTCCATTAATATGTACTGTACTGTTGTTGTATGTTCATACTTAGCTACTGGCGTGAGGAGGTATAAGCTCCACCCCCTCCCCTTAGGGAGGTCACAGTTTTATGGGAGTGAGCTTAAGCAGCAGGCAATGAATGGCATGAGAATGAGTGTGAGGTGGTCTAGTACAGAGTGCAGGTTGATCTCAGACGACAGTGGTAAGCAAAGAGAGGGTCTTCCAGGAGAGGCAGAACTCCCCAAGTCCGTTGGCCAGTACCAAGAAACCACTTCCCTTCCTGTGAACAAATGCCTGGGTTTTAGTACTTCCTGGTGTTTGCAGTATCTAGTAGCTCTATTTTAAAACTAATTTTAAAAGCATCTCTAGTCATGAGACAATAATGATCCATTGCCCAGCCTCTATTTTTAAATTAAGCAATTAAATGCAACTGCAATAATGATATAATAAAAACTTGTAGACTATTAATTTTTTACATGCCAGGAAAATTTTTATCTTTAGATATTTTTTGGTAACATATCTATAGCACATTCAGATGCTTATAAAACAAAAATGCGAGCAATTTTCAATGACTGGGTTTTTTGTTTGTTTGTGGGAAATTAGCTTGAGGTGTCCTTGTAAGTACACATGTTCCTTTAGGGTTGGGTACAGCCCAACTCATGTGCCACCCTAAATCATTTGAACAACTGGCTTAGTCATTGAATTTGAAACCAGGCAACCTGTCAAAGATGCTCTTACCTTCTAGTCAGCTAAATAGCATCTGAAACATGCAAAGAAAGAACTCTGAGCAAAATAAAGCGTAGGCAAGCCTCTGGGTCCCGAGTCAAGTTATCAAAGTTGCTTGCGAGCTTTCCTACACTCGTATCTCAGAGTGAATTTGTGTTCAATTCTTTGAAAACTTTTTCATTTCCTTCCTTTTTCTTGATGCTGAGATTCATTCAGCAAGGTGACACAACTGGAGAAGAAGGTTCCTATAACTTGACCATGTAGTGGTTAGAGGCTGGAGTCCAATGTAGCATGGACCCTAGAGATCTGTATGCTGTGTTCATTATGTAGTACAATCTTTCTCACTTGTCTAGTAGGCCACAGAGGAATAACAGAAATAGTTGTGTATGTTTCTAAAGTGTATGGGATGATTTTTTTTTAAACCAATGACTTTGAGATTTTGGAGTTTTTAATCTTTTCTTAGTGCCCTAAGTCAATAGGGTATTCTTTGACATTTGATGTAACCACAAATCCACCTTGGAGCTCTGTGTATTTGGTTGTTTAGAAATGAAAGCAGGCAGAAAGAAGCAGGATGTTTGCTTGACTGGGTTGAGATTCCGAGAGATTGCAGTCCGGTGAGTTTGGATGACATATCAGAATGCTAAGTATGCCATGATTGATGTCTCCTCCTTTCTGCTCCCTGCGCAGAGCTACCCATCCCACTCCTCAGCAGACATCAACTCCAGTCTTCCTCCGATGTCCACGTTCCATCGTAGTGGCACAAACCATTACAGCACCTCTTCCTGCACACCTCCTGCCAACGGGACGGACAGTATAATGGGTGAGTGATGCCCATGCCAGCAAAGTGGCCAGCGGTCCATGGCAGGGTTTAATAATAAAGGGCTCTCTTTCTCTCCTCAGAACAGACTTACAGGCAGGCAATACATGTTTGTCATATCGCTGAGCAAACACATGATTGTGTTGAAGGGAATTATCACTGACTTGCCCATAGTCACTCTTTTTTTTTTTTTTGGTGACAAGAAACTGAAACTTGGCTTTGTTGTCCATTATGAGTCATTAAGTTAAATAAATGTTTAAGTAAATGCAGATTCTGTTGCATCTCACATTTTCAGACACAGGGGAAGTTAATTGTTCTTAAGGTTATTCATAGAAGACCAGTGAGATAAGGGAATGGATGTCATTTAATAGCAGCCGGAGATTGACCATTATGCTGAGGTCTTCGTCATGATGTGTCACTGTCTTCCAAAGACTTGTTTATATGAAATTTTCTATTAAAAGTCCTTTTAATAGCTAGATGACTATAACCTTCAGAGAATTAGCATTATGAAGGCCTTGAAGAGAAATAGTACTTGTGCGCATCAGAGAAATCGCTGGGTAACAGTGGACCAGAAATGGTTTCCTGTGGGCTTTGTAATAAGTTTAGGCTCAGGAAAATTGTTGTTGCCAAATGCATCATCCACACACATCCTCTGATGTCTGTTGCGGTCCGTTAGTGCCGATGGATCTCTGCCAGTGCTGTTTTCCTGAGGGAAGAGCTAGGCAGGGTGTTCAACTACTCCTAAAGACAAGACTCTGGTTGGTGAGGAAGCAGCCTCTTACCTGTGGCTCAGTCTTGACAAACGTCCTGTTCTGATGCATAGCACATCTAAACACTGTAAGGTCTTCAGAAAACCCAAGGCTTCACTGGTCACAGCCCACTCCATTCCACTTGCCGCCACCCTTGACAGGTGCCTTGGCTAGTTGTTGTGTGACCAGATGCCTCACTGAAGCAGTTCAAGAGAGGTGAGTTGCATCTGGGCTCATGGTTTGAAAAGACACAGTCTAGAATGACCTGCTTTGGTAGGTAGAGCTTGTGGTGTAGACTATTACATCTCAATGGATCAGAAAACAGAGGTGAGACCAGAAACAGGGCCAGGCTGTCCCGATTGTGCTGTGCCCACGGTTGCCTGTGCCTGCCAGCACCCATGTCTCACAGTTATCCACAGTCTTCCAAAACAGCACCGCCAGCTAGGAACAAAGTGTTCGGATACGAGAGCCTGTGGGGGACATTTCCCACCCAAACTGTAACAGCTTGGACTTTGAGATCACTCCCAGAGGGTCACTGATGAAAAACTCAGGGTTTGCTTTAGAGAAAACATCAGGCTGCTGTTTATTGCTTTCGTTTTTTT
>NC_022020.1:54816257-54840219 GCF_000317375.1 Microtus ochrogaster
TTTTTTTTTTTTTTTTTTTTTTTGTAATTTTTTTTCTTTTTTTCTTTGAACTTTGGAGATCATGTGAATCACTTATGTGGGATAGATTTTGGTGAGTGAGCTGGTATTAAAATGTGAAAATATAATTTCTGGCTAACTAATACTTTTGCTTGCTTATTTGGTGATTTATTTCACACTTGAGATGAGCCACCTAGTAGCTCTCTCCTATCACAACTCACAGAGAAGCAAATTTCGGAATGAGTTTCCATTTCTGGAACTTTCCATAGGAGAACTTTTACAAGTGTGTTGTAAGTCTGACCTTGTGGAGTTGTGGACAGAGGTCACACAGGGGAAGTTTTATTAGCTACCAGTGAAGTTTAGGCAGATTTGAAAAACAAGAAGAAAGAAAGAAAAGTGCAGAACTGAAAGACTGAGCCGCATTTCACTTCAGTGTGGTCTGGCAGATGGAAAGCCCCTTCTGCAGTCATGAGGTTGGTTATGAAGGATGGCCGGTCATTCATCCTCATACATGACAGATTTCCTGTCTACTCATGGTTTGAGTCATTGTCTTTTTAAGGAAGATATGGAGGTGGAGCAGGCCTTCAAGTTCAGGAAAGCACACTTGGGCTCTCTTTTAGACTCCCTTGTGCAGACTTGATCTTCAGTCTTTGTGTGACTAAGGCATGTGTCACTAGGTAAGAGAGATTGGGGTCCAGGTGATTCTCTGTGAACCTTGCCCAGCTTAGTTGCCCAATGCAGTGAGAATAAGGATTGCTTGTTGAGATGGCCCTCTCCTCGTTATCTGATGGGCCAACAGCAGTCACCTGGGCACAGCAGAGGGACGGGTGACTCCTACAAAGAGCCAGACGATAGTAAAGAACCCCAATTTCAAAAGAAAAATATAAAACTCTTGGAACCCACACAAAGGATTTTTAAGAAATGTACTACATAAATTATTTTATAAGAATTAGTATTCTTCTCAAAGTCCATTAGAAAAATATAGAAAGATACCCTAATTTCTTAGAAGAGAAGTACATCTGGTGATTCAGCCTTATGGAGAGAACGGACCTTATTAAATTTGCATAAATACAAAAGTGACTTTAAAGCTACTTTAAGGGAGAGCATTCTTGAATATTCCAATATGTTCTGCCTTAAAATAACGTACTCTCTTATGCCTTGTATACAAGTGCAGAGGAAAGCTGAAGTCCAGTTAAAAGCCTTCGTCTCATGGCGTTCTGGTGCTCATGTGTCTTTATGTGGAATCCTCTTAGGCTTTGGTTTGGTGTGCGGAGGGGGGCAACAACGGCAGCGTGTCTGCATAATGCGGAGAGAAGCTTTCTCTTCTGATGTCAGCGTGCTTCCCCAACAAACAGTGCGGACTAATAGAATACATCTGTAGACTTTTGAAAATATTTGGCATATACTCACTCATTCTGAAATGCAGGAAATAAAGAAATACTACATTGCCTGTATCTCAAAGAACAAACAGGGCTAATTAAATAATTGGTAAATAAGGAACACATAGCCGGACACATGTTTGAGATTACACACATGATCCTGTAGGGAAAACGAACAGTGAGAGGCCTAATGCCATAAGAATGGGCTCGAGCGCTCACACATGGACAGCCCAGTTTTCAAGTTTCCTTGGCTCAAAGTTGCAAGGCACTGCAGCCCTCCGAAACATGTCATTGATGTTCGAGGAAGCCGTTTGGGTTCAGAAAGCAGCCCCACGTCTCTGTATCATGTGATAATATTTTACCACGGTTGTCAGCCATTGTTTGAAAGTCTGTAGAGCCTCACATTACCTGTGGAGGGGACACGAGCTCTGGGACTTTGAATGCTGCCTCTCTAGGCCTGCGTCTCACTTCTTGTCTGTTTGCTGTTAAAGAAGGAAAGTGCCCTCTTAGGTTGGGGATGGCTTGTCGTCGGTCTTGCTGAGACAACTGACCATGTCTGCTTTTCTGATGACTTCTTTGTTTTCCTTTGCCTTCCATTGCCCAATTCCAGTTCTTCTAGGAAACATTCATGAGATTTTTTAAAATTACATATCCATTCATGGTAAAATATTTCACTTATGACTTATGGTCCATTTCTGTTCTTTCTAGCAAACACTAGCACATCCTGGAGGGTACATTAGCCATTTCTGGATGGGAAGGGTCCCTGAAGCACCCTGGACTAAATGAGGTTAATAGGGTGCAGAATGGGTCAATGGTAGCTCAGGTGATTTAGCACCTAGGCAAGGAGGGAGCTGACCAGGCACCTTTAGGAAGTTCCCTGCATCTCTTGCGCTTTATCCCTAAGTACCCTCTCGGTGCCAGGCAGCTGGTGTGTGTCAGCAGTGGTACAGTCTGGATCCCTTCGATCCAAGTATGCACCCAGAGGAAGTTACTAGATGCCAGCTGCAGAGAATGGAGATTTCTACAGGGTAGTACACGCTGCTTTCTTCCTACTTCTTCCTTCCTGAATGATCAGCTCTTGCTGATCAAGAGGGAGAGGACCTTCTGCTAGAACACAGGTCCTCAAGCATGAGAGCCACTCAGCAATTTGCCCCTGCTATTGGGAATCGCCATCTATATGCCTCGACAGTGTCCACACACCCTCCTGTCCCTCCCTGGGAATTGGGCATAGAACTACATAAACGCTCTTGCTTTATTTGTCTTTTGCTGGCTTGCCATCTGAGTCCAGAAAAAGATGGCATTCCCCATGTTTTTAAACCTCAAACCAAGAAGTGTTGAAGGAGCAGGCTACTTAGATTGATTTAAAGCAACATATGGTAAAGATTACTCTGAAATATCTATCTGGTTCATGAATTAATCTGTCTTACAACTTTCACTTCTTCTGACATGTTTGTGTGACATGAAGCATGTTGGGATGTGACTTTCTAGTAGAAACATTATGTCCCTTTTCCCTAGAGGGCTTGGTTTCATAGTAATTTTATTAAACTCGTCACATAACATCCAGTCTGTGTTTTATGAGGACCTTGAGCTCTCAGATGAATCTGGGTGATGACCAGGCCCAGACGGAAGAGGAAAGATACATTTCATGCAGCAATGTCAGGTCTGTACTTGTAAAGACCACCAGTGGAGAGCAATAAATGAGTCTGATTTAAGCCTCTCCACCATTTCCTGCACACAGTCAGGAGGCCCACCTTCCCCTGTGAATGCCTGGAGCCCTTCCCACATGGCATTAGCGCATCACGACCCATGTTGGAGGTTCTTCTAAGAGGCTTAGAGGCGAGTTGGCCACGTTCCACTTTCCAGTCCTCTATGCGGACAAAGTCGTGGTGTTGCTATGCTTCTCCTAGCGTTTTAATGACAGGAGGGTCACTGGGACACAGTTCAGAAGAGCCTCATCTTGAAGCAGCCCATCTCTGGAGGACACACTGACTTTCACTTCCTCTGCCTTTGATGTCCTCTGTTCCCTGCCCCAGGTTATGGGTGTGCAATAAAGGAGAGGCATGTTTTCCAGATTCTGATTCTCAGGGCTGATCCCCAGGCACCGCTCGTCCTGGTATTTTGTTTGGGGTGTGTTCTGCTGGGAATCGCCAGTTCCCCAAAGCGGAGACGAACGGAGGGTGGTCCACCACCAAGCACAGGATATGAAACCTCTGTGTGTGCTTCATCTAGCCAGCAACAGCACCTGTGTGTGAGCTCTCTGAGTAATACTTGAATGGCTGGCAGCATCAAACCCTCCTGCAAAATTACAAAGCTTTTCATAGTTGCTCATCCTCCGTTCATATTTATGTCGTACTTCTGCTTAGGGGCTAGGTTGCGTTTTTGTTGTTTCTATTTAGTGAAAGAAATTGATTAGATCCAAAATAAAATAAGTTGGTACACATAAAGACAATGGTTTTCATGTGTATTTCTGTCACATGGACTTTGGTGATTTCTAATTATATACACTGACAAAAACTTGGTACTAAAATAGTAATGATGTCCTAGTACCCTGAAGCCGGAATGGTGAATTTAATATGTGTTTTGCTAAACATGACCCACTTTGCAGTACCAGGATCAAATATTATGCCATTTGAGAATTAAAAATATATCTCCTTTCTAATTCCGCGTCCTTTCGTATATTGGTCACATAAATAAAAAGAGACATCTTCAAGAGCAGACCAAGCTCACTTTGAAAATGCGTTCCCTCCGAGTTTCCTGGAACAGAACAAAAGGCATGCCCAGTGAAACAGTAGTAGACTAGCCTCCATAAACGGCTTTGTAATTTAAGCCCTTGGGTTGGGCTGTCCAGCTCTTGCGAGGTAAAATGGCTTCAAGTTAAAACATAGTCCGTTCTTATCGGTGGTTTGCATGAATAGCCTTTGTAGTTTTCTGAAACATTTTTATGGCCAGATGAGGTAAGGAGTTGGTTCTATTTTTGATTCAACTTCCTGAGTCTTAATATCTCTTTGTATAAAGAAGACACTAATAGCTTGGTTTAAAAGGCTCAGTGCTTTAAAACAAAAATCACAACACCGGGGCTAGAGAGTCAGCTCACTGCTGAGCCCTCGTTGTTCTCACAGAAGACCCGGATTCAGTTCTCAGAACCTACATGGTGGCTCCCAGCATCTATAACTCTAGTTTTAGGAGAAACAAAGCTTCCTATTGACCTTGCCGACCCCAGGCGAGTGTGTGCTGCACACACATCCTGTAGGCAAAACACTCATGCATGTTGAATAATGAAGTAAATAAGTCTAAAGATCTGTAATATCCTACGAGGGCTGTCCTATCTTCTTAAATGTATGATTTGATGTACATAATTCAGTTTGTAGATATGCTTAGAATATGTTTATTGATCTTCCAAGTCTTCGCGTTTTCTATCTTAAAAATGGATGGACGGATGATATTTTATAATCTTCATTTAAACATTGTTCAAGAAGAGTTAATCTTCTGACAACTACTGCTATGGCAATTTCTGTTTGTTTGTTTGTCTTTTGAGACAGGCTTTCTTTTTAGTTTTGGAGCCTATTCTGGAACTCGCTCTGCAGACCAGGCTGGCCTTGAACTCACAGAGATCCACCTGTCTCTGCTTCCCTGGTGCTGGGATTAAATGTCTGCACCACTACTACCCAGCAGCAATTCTTTACTGACAAATTCTTGTCTCTTTTTTGTTTAGATTCTTGATTAGAAAATGTGGTGTTTTTTTTTTTTTCACCAGTGTTTCTATGAACATTCACTTCATGGAGATCTGTCTTAAAATCAGGGAAACACCACAAATTATTTCTACTACCTGCTCTGTTTAAACATATAATAATGAAAAGATAATATTGCTTGATGTCCAAAAGGTGATCGCTCCCACCCATAGTATATAGTGCATAGTGATGAGATATACTTTCTATTTCTTCAAATCTGTGTCATACTCTCTTTAGGACCATCATTAGCTCTTAAAACCCTTTCATTTAGAACTTTTCATTTTCAGATATTCTTTATCTTAAACATTTTAATGTACTTGTTCCCTTTCTGAATTGCTTTTATTTGCCCAGCCCTGTACTATCAGACGTGCTTTCTGAGAGTTTGCCCACACCCATAACCCAGAGTGTTCGTATCACTCATCCACATCACACCATGCATTTGTGATGGGCAAGGAAGAGGCTTGCTTTTCCTGAAGATATTATGTCTGTTTTGTCAGACAGGCAACACCTCCTAGTGTCACAGGAGTGAACAACTAAGTTTTCATGGGAGTTGTGTTTATCAAATAAAGCATATGTAAGCGATAACTGGCGTGCCCAACCTGTAAATATATGAACGTGGCAAACATACCTTAGCTACCCTGAGCAGAGGTCCCAAGAATGAAGTTAGACCCAGGGAAATGGTGGATTTGACCGCTGGAGTCGTGGTCATGTACTGTGTTGTGGGCCTTGAAGAAGATGGTGCGAGGTGGTTGGCTAAGAGGGTCTCCTATTCAAGAAGGCTGGGGAATTCAAACATCATCTCAGTGTGCAGTGAAATTTTGCTTAGATTCATCAATTGACTTATTTCCTTTTCCACAAAAAAAAAAGGAAAAAAAAAGAAACATGAATGGATTATCCTTAAGTCTGTGTGCTGGTGTTGAGCTGCTAGTTAGGCATATTCCCCAGCTCCAGTCAGTGTTTCAATGAACAGTTCATCACACCACCTGGCCCGTGGTTCTAGTGACACAGTCCTTTCAGCAAAGGAGTTGGCTATGTTATATACTGAAAGATATGCACTATTATTAATAATACCTTTTGTTCTACATACAAAAAATATATATTTGAAATAATGAAAATATTCTCTTTCTTTATTAGCCAGACCAGTTATAGATTTTTTTCATGTTCTACCCACTGTCCATTTTTCTCTCTATTAAATTTTTCTTTATTTGAAGATATCATAAAGATAGTTCAATTATCTACAGAGACATGTTGGAGTTTGAGGATTTTCAGACTTCTGCAAGTGTCACATGTTTCTCAGTGACAGTGACCACTCAGGGCTGGCTTGGTATCTGTCACCAGTGACTACTCATCAGTGACTTGGGGGAAGTAATAGCAGGGGAAACATTTTGTCTTTAAATCAAGGTGTCAGGTTTATATTTTATCTGTTAAAAAAAAATGTAACATGAATATATTTGACATCTACCTCGGCAAACAAATTAATGCTAATTAAAGATTAATGTGTTATAATTAGCATTAAAAATGCAATTAAATTGTGAGTAAATGGACCAGGAATAGAAAACTGTTAGACGTCTCACTGCCTGGTTTTCATATTTTGCCTTTTGTTTTTGCAGCAAATAGAGGAACTGGGGCAGCAGGCAGCTCCCAGACTGGAGACGCTCTGGGGAAAGCCCTGGCTTCGGTGAGGAAATATTGACTTTGGACTCCACAGACACCGCTTGTAGCAGGGTGAACTTTAATCAGAAGTGGACATATGGAATTTTAGAAAATAAATGCAAATAGCTTTGACGAGGGGGTGGGGGTGAAGGACCACTGAGGCTTTTTGAGGAAAAGCGATTTCACCTCCTTTGGCTAGCTTCTTTGATCTTGTTTTCCCACTGGTGTTGGCTGGGGTTAATGTCTGGGCCTTTTGGCTCATGTAGTTTTCTGTGTCCCCTTTTTTTTCTTTCTTTCTTTTTTTTTTAATCTCTAAAGTATTGTCGATGCCCACTGGCTAGCTAAGACCGACTCTTTAAGAGTCAGTTGCAAGACAGTTGGAAAGTTACTTGGGGGAGGGGGGGTGACAATAGCTGAGGTCCATGGGGGACTTGTCCCTTGATTGGCACCTAAGGGACTTAACTTCTCTGCCTTGGCCAAGCACACTGCCAGTAACCTGGAGCTGAACAATTCAGTGATGAGGTAGCATCCCTTATTCATTCAGCTCAAGTGCTGTTCCTTGGATTTTCTTTAGAGGCTCCACATGGTTATTTACGCTTTTAAGAAGAAATTTATTCTTGCAAGATTTGTGTCTTGCATTTTCCCCTCCCTTTGTGAGCGTAAAATAAGTTCAAGTAATATCAGCATGGAATGGCAAGCAAAAGTCCTTATTTAATCTTCGCTCTCTTGTGTCCCGTTCTCAGATGCCCTCATGACAGTAGCCATGATACTGTCCAGCCTCTTGGTTTGGGAAGGGAGAAAGGAAAATTAGGAAGCTGTATCTCTTCAGCTTGCTCACAGCAACACTGCCAGTAATGGGTGGGAAAGGGACAGGGCTTGGAGTTGGCTAATCCCACTTCCTTTCCTACCATTACGTACCTCCAATGGGATTCTTTTGCGAGCTGGAAGTTATTGTTGCACTTTTATTTATTTATTTATTTTGTACCACTTTTGAACGTTGTTGGTGCAGTTGAGGGCCGCAGACTTGTGACTTTTGGGTTTTAAATGAACTGCATGGGTACTTTTGTTGTTTGAACGTTATGTATTCGAAATAAATGAGAAGTTCTTTTCCTCCCCTCTGCTTTAAGATCTATTCTCCAGATCACACTAACAACAGCTTTTCATCAAACCCTTCAACTCCCGTGGGCTCGCCTCCTTCGCTCTCAGGTACGATACTCTACATTTCTCTTCGCAGGTGTAATAGGTTGCAGAAAGACCTTCTACACTTCCACTGCCTACAGAGATCTCAAAGCATAGCCCTTCCATAGACAAATAGAAGGGGGTGGATGACAAAAACTATAATCTGAAGGTTCATTTGTATCCAGTTGTTTTCTTAGAACGAGGAGAAAAGGCATTTCTTAAACTCTTCTGAGTTCTCCAGAAGATGTTCAACAGCTGAATCATATATTCCAGTAGAATTTTTCAAAGAAGTAGTTAATGTAGCCATAAATGTCTACTACTTAATTACCAAGTAGAGGCTATATAAATGAACCCTTCCCTGGAGACATTTGAGCCTTCTCTAATTCTGTTGAAGTATTTAGAGGAAAGTGTGATTTTTGTACATAAATTGTTACATAATTGTGTAAAATAAGAGGAATATTTGTCTTTTAAATACAATTGCTATGATGTGTAGCTTCTCATCAAATAATTAGAGGTGGTACAGTTATATAGTAAATCTTCTTACTTTTCTGAGGTACATTTGAGTGCCCCACAGCCCTTGGTACATGAATGCTTTCAGAAAACTTGCCAGAGCCTTGTCCATATCTCAGATCATTGGGAAGAAGGCAAGGTGGCTTACGTGCAAAATTGTCCCATGTCTACATGACCTTATTGGAATTTGGAATAGATTTGCCTTGCTTAAACACTGTGTCCTTGAATCCTTACTGTTCCCTATGAGCTACTGTTAAATCGAGCTCCTTTGTAGAAAGTAGGAGGTTTCAAACTACTTAACAACTTTAGGAAATGGTGGCTGCAGCATAGCTGGGGTTTAGCCCCTGTGATACAGCAATTTCAAAGACTGGGACGTTGATGGGGTCAACTGGATCCTCCAGTTAGTCTGTTCTGGGGCGACCACATTGAAACTGGGAAGATGCAGGGTGATTCTAAGATGGCAACAGAACACCCCACCATGGCACAGATAAAAAGCTCAGTATCATGCTGTTCTGCCCTGGCACCAGCTTCTTAGGCTCTGAAACAATTACTTCAGATATCAGTCTCCCAAACCAGAGAAGGACTGAGTACAAAGGACTTGAGATAAGAGGAGGAGCTCATGGAAGTAGGTGGAATGCCACATTTACCGCTTCAAACAAAGCAGCGAGTTCCATCGTCCTGAAGTGTGAGAACAGCTAATGTCAGATGTCCTGGTTTTGTACATAAGTGTACCGAATAGAGGCAAGGCTGGGTGGTTTGTCAAAGGTATTCCAGGAACAATGAGAGAGCTTGCCCAGGAGCCTGGTACCCATGCTCTGGCTGCTGCTACACCTTAGGTAACGATGGGGAGGTGGATGCACAGCCCTTCAATGACACCTCAGCCTGAGCAACCTGCTGTAGGTAGAAGGCACACAAAACAAGCCTGGGGAAGCCACTTTCCTCATAATGCATTTTGTAAGACCACATGTTACGAAGAAAGAGCTTTTATGAAGATATAAATAAGGGGACAGATTGCTATTTTCACACCAACGGCTCTGTCCAAATTCTGTCAAGAAAAGTAATTGAACAAAATACCCTATTTTTATTTAGCATAAAAATACACAGGCATACCCAGAAAAGACAGGAAGAATGGATTTTAAACGTGCTGGCAGCACCAAGGCACGGGATCTTGAGCGAGCGAACAGAGTTATTGTTTTTTGTTCCTTTTTCGAGTTATGGATTTTCTAAGTTTTCTACAGTGTATGTGAACTTTAAATTGGTTTAAATTTAAAAGTGGCTTTTGTCTTGTAGGTTTGGATATAGGGAATATATCCTAAAAGGCTCTTTGGAAGAAGCTCCTTAGTGGTTGTTGTTAGTGAGTTTTATCCTCTCTGCTTTAGTGAGGTGCTCTGAACTAACATTATTTCCTCTAGAAGTTTCTGAGGGGATTCGTGAGAGAGTATGTACAGAGCATGAGCTAAGCACCAAGTTCGATCCCCAGCACTAAAAGGTTTTATCTCATTCCATAGACATCTTTAAAATAAGAGTCAAGTTCTTCTGCGTTAACCAGGGGATTTTGGTTGAACACAATCCAGCTTCCAGTCAAAGCCTAATCACCCCCTCTCTTTGGCACCCTTGAAAGCACCATGGCTTTCCATTCTCCAGTGACAGATTTCTCCCAGAGGAGGTCTGCTAGCTGAAAGTTAGACCCCACAAACTCTTCCCATTCACAGAGCAGCCCAAGGACACTGTAAGCACATGAAAAGACTACATGTTGTACATTTGAAAGGTTTCTCTGGTCCCCAGATTTTCATCTAGGAAGATTCGGTGTATTTGTCTTATTGAGTAGCAAAGATCAACATTGCTCCTTTTTACTTAGGGGGGGTTTGCATACACGGATCTGATTGTATTTCTCCTTTCTATGTCAGCAGGCACAGCTGTTTGGTCTAGAAACGGAGGACAGACCTCATCATCTCCTAACTATGAAGGACCCTTGCACTCTTTGGTATGTAACATCTCAGACATCACTACTTTCCAACCAGGTTTTCCCTTTTTCTACCTCTTTAAGACTCTTACTTTGGCTAGTCACTAGTTAAGGTCTACATTAAGAACACCAGCTTGTTGGAGCCAGGCGTTAGGCTGTGCTCATCTCTTTGGCGGTGGTGGCTTAGATGCGACAAGAATGGGAACCCAGGGCTCTAAATACCTAGTGTCTAACGAGAGATGTGCCTTCCTCCCAGCTTCTTTGGGAAAATTCCAGAACAATGAGTACCTAAGTTGTGAGGTCTGAAATCCTTGAAGATGCTCTCTCCCTCCACCCTCCCTCCCTGCCAGATAACTGTGGGCCATTTCCACCTAACCTTAAGCAAGAGGCCTAGCGCTCATGTCCCCATCCACTGTGGTTCTTGTAGGAATGCAGCAATTTTACTTGTAAAGAAGTGGCTATGGTTACTCTTCCAGGGGGGAAAGCTAAACATTTCCATGAGCTTGATTCATATTATAAATACTCACAGGATGATTCAAAGTCTGGCACTTTTATCTTCCTCAGCTCAGGGTGGGCAGAGCTGGAATTATGCAAGAACCAGCCCTGCACCAGGCAGGTTTGGTGCCCACATGAGTGAAGTAGTAAGGAGCCTTTTGTCCCTCGGGATCGAGGTTTTCCTCTTTTCCTTCATACTCTGAGATGAAGCATTGCGGAAAGCAAAGAATCCCGTATCTCTGCCCATGTGCCTGTCTACGGGTTAGACGCTACTCTTTTCCTTTTCAGTTTAGTTTTTAAAGGAAACTATGCAGATGAAAATACAGAGGCGAGTGTCTTCCTTCCTCGTTCTCTTCCTCTGTGAACTGTATGAATCATCCAACTATGCATTTTCACCAATAAAGACAACTGCACAGAGAGAAAACATGCCCGTGACCCAGCTCTTTCTTTATAGACTACATCCCATAGCCCAATAGTTTTAAGTACTTAACCTCTGTAGACTGTTCTCCATCACCCAGCCATCAAACGCAGCCTTTATTCAGCTGGAGAACTTAGGACAGAGCTGTGGACCACAGGTTTTCCTTGTACATTCGGAACACACTCACAGGGATTCGTAAGGAGAGCCCTCACTCTCCACCAGGCAACTGTTAGGCAGAAAGTATGCCAGGCACTTGTATGATTTCTTTCCATGCTTCCACTGACCCAACTCTGTGCTGTCATCCTCTACTTTTATAGATTCAAAACTGGAGACTCAGAGCAAATGAGTAGCATGGCCAGCAGGCAAAGGAGGTCAGATAGCCCCCAAGGCCACCAAATCAAAATCGGTTGTACCATAGACTAAGCCTATTAGACACACATTCTTCCTGTCAGTAGAGAATAATTAGAAATGGCTTTTCTCATGCAATGGAGCTGCACATCTGTTTGCCCAACACTTTCGAAACCAAGTAGACTGTAGCATGTTCTAGTCAAAAACAGCACTAGGTTTAAGTTGAAAGAAAAAAAAAGGGGGGGGCCATAGATGCAAACCCTGACTACTATTTCTTGGCAATACGACAGAGTAATTAATTCCCTTAATTTTTGAGCTATGTTTTCACATGTCTATAGAAGGAACAGCCCTGTCCTGTCTGTCTGTGAATACACATGGCACATGGGTTGATGAGATGGTGCATTTTAATCTCTCCACTGGCAAGTAATACTTTATTATTTGCTACAGTAAAAAGGGAGATGTTCCTGTGCTCTCTCTCTCTTCCCCGTTAGCTATAGCATAGGCCTCATCTAGGGGAAGAAAACTAGGACCTTAAGGACTCGATGGGAAAAGAATGATTGGCTTTTCATTGCATAAGGTAATGGATTTTCTGCTGCAGTATAGACTTTGAAGTGAACTCTAGGTCCTGGGTCAATGACCAAGCTGAGTCTTTGTTGTTCTTCAGTCTCATGGTTATTATCACTTTGAGTGACAGAATTTTTAAGATATCTTTGCTGTAATAATTTCTGAGCCCCCTCCCCCTAACACACACATGTAAGTTGATATTAATAGCAGTTAAAAAGTAGGGGAGGGGGAAGGTTAATATTCTCTAAACTTTTACCTATCTCTGACTTGAAGAAAATTTTGTTGAAAAAAAAAAAGAGATCGTCTTTCCAATACTACTATTGTGCTCTTTAGCCAGTGCTTGCCAGAGATTTCCTCAAATTCAATGCATGTTTTACTCTCTAACATAAATCTAAATTCTCTTTCAAGCTAATGTAGTCCAGTATAGCATGTGTACATAATAATGTCCTCAAAGAATTGTTGAATTGACTTTGTTTGTGAAAAATAACCCTACAGTTTTAACATTAACGTTTTCCACCAGTTTTCTAGGAAGGACGTTATTTATTTTTATTATTGTTCTCAGGAAGCAAGCTTTATTGGAAACATATATTCTGAAAGCCAAAGTGTGGTCTGTGGCAACTCAGTGTTCTGCTTGTGTAACCTGTGTGTGCGTTTCAAACTGAATCAGATCTCACATCATTTATATACCAACAGCAAAGCCGTATTGAAGACCGTTTAGAGAGACTGGACGATGCGATTCACGTCCTCCGGAATCATGCAGTGGGCCCGTCCACAGCTGTACCCGGTGGCCATGGGGACATGCATGGGATCATTGGACCCTCCCACAATGGAGCGATGGGTGGTCTGGGCTCAGGGTATGGAACTGGCCTTCTTTCAGCCAACAGACATTCGCTCATGGTAAGTGATGTGGATACATGACCTCTATTTATGTAGAATTAGAACTTCAAGTGCAAACACTACCACTACTCTCTGTTTTTAAGAAAAGCTTTATAGAGATATAATCCACTGTATGGATGATTCATGTATTGATAGTGTACACTTCAGGGTGTTCATAGTATTGTGCAGCCATCACCACTGTCGAATTCTAGAATGTTCTTGCCTCTTGTAAAAAGAAAGATACCAAACAATCAAGCAGTCACTCCCCACCCTCTTCAAACCCCCTCAGCTCCTGGCAATCCCTGATCAACTTCCTGTTCCTACATTTTCTGGGCATTTCTCATTTAAATGGTATTACACCGTGGGTTGGCCTTTTCTGATTAGCTTCTTTCTCTCTATGTTTTAAAAGTTTACCTGTGTTTTTCCCACATTCTAAAGCTTTATTTGTTTTCAATGCTACTTCCCACTTTTCAGGTGACAGGTTCTAGGGCCGCTTTGCTCTTTGGTAGTTGCCTGAAAACAAACAACACGCACCAACTCCTATGAGTTTCCATGCACAAGATTTTATATGAACATGTTTTCATAAGTTGCTGGGTCACTGCTCATTTGTTCATCTTGATAACTTTGATCAAAACACATAACTCAACTTCGTGTTGCATGAGTGATATTCCAAGTATGAGGTTTATATTCCTCATAAAGACAAAATGCTACCTTTTAGTCTCAGGGTTGGGAGGTAGAAATAAGTTGTGTATTTGCCTTGTATATGAGTCTGAGAATGTCTATAACAACATTAAATGGTAACAATTAGCTGATAAATCAGGTAAAGTTTGCTGTATTGTTGATTTTGCATCAACCTGCTCTTTGCACGTACATGGTGGCAAATGTCTTGTTGCTCTGCTTGACCTTTCTAGGCTTTTCAGAGCTGCTTGGGTGCAAGGCTTTTTTTCCCTTCTCACTTCAGCTTCCCTGTAGTAAAATGGTTCCAGAAGGAAATGCTAAATAACCATGAATACTTGCGCAGCTCTCATTCCACAATATTTTTTTTTTTGGTCTTTCTTCAATTTCTCTTAATTAAAAGACTAAGATGAAGAGTGCCATCCTGCACAGTATAATACGAAAACCTGCAACTGATTAGAAACTAAAAATGTGGGTCCACAAATAGGAGCAATGAACTCACATCTAAAATGTGCAAAGATATTTTTCAATGCCAGTGCTATTTTTTTCTTAACTTTTTTTCTTTATCTTGACCTCTACACTAAAAATCCATCATTGAATAAAAATTGTTTGCGTGTTCATCAGCAGTTGCTGAAGAGTTTACAAAGGAAAGCCTAGGTTTTAATTTAGCCTGGCCTCAGGTAATGTGCTAAACACTTGGGATGCATATAATATGAGATTTTCATTTGAATGGCTCTCTCTTCCTCTCACTTTTTTTTCAACTACAGTATTTAAACAATACTGCTTTTAATTAAGAAATCTGGCTTTATTAAAAATCCAGATCTGCAACTTATAACCATTTATGTGTATCTGCTCTCAATCAGGAGAAAAATAGTCTAATTTCTGTAGCTGTGTTCACTTTGCATATGTTAGCCGGATGCGGCGTGCACCCAGGACGTTGATGTAGAGACTGGCTTTCCCATAAATATGTAGCTTGTTCTTAAATACCAGATGGAGGCTAAGCGTCTCTTTAGCATGTTAAACTGTACATAGATGCTATTTGCAATTATTTGACCTTTGAGTTGCCTTCTCTTTGCGTCTGATGCCGAAAGGGGACAAGAGGACAAAGAAAGCAACAACAACAAAAAGCACTCTACAGTTATTTCTGAAGAGGGAAGTTGAGCTGACTCCAGTGGAAAGAGAAGAGAATAGACTAGAGTAATTTCTAAATTATTTTAAATAACTGGCCAGTTGTATGCAGACACCTCTTGACCATGGTCACTGGGGTGCTATATTAAAGACATTACGATTCCAGTTTACTGATTAAGACAAGTTCTGTCCCACTCTGCTAGGAACTGTGGAGCCAGCCAGACCTTAGCCTTCCTCCAGAAATGTGCCTAGCTCCGGAGAGTGCATGTCTGTAACCCATGCCCTGTGAACCCAACCGGGGTCTTGTCAGCCTTCTAGCTTCCTAAAAACCCTGGAGCCCCTAAAAATCTGAACTCCCCATCCCAGAAGCCTCACGTGTGTGTGGAAGCGATTGGATTGGTATATCTTTTCTCAACACAAACCAGTTTGAATTTCAAAACAAAAACCTAAGGACAAAGGAAATAGTTTTCTAATTTAGTCAGTCTGAAGTTAACCTTTGACCATTTGATACATTCTACAATAAAAACAAGAGGGGAAGCAAAAAAAAAAAAAAATCTCCTTTTCCCCCAACAACAACAACAAAAAATTCAAGGAGGATGCTGGTAATGTTTTCCACATTCGAATTTTAATACATGAAACAGGCTTCCCAACCTTGGCCAGCTGCAGGAAGTAAAGTAGCAGTGGGTTCAGACCGGAAACAGGGCAGAGGGGGCTGGAATGGGGCTGGCTCCCAGCTACACACCTTCCTTTGTTGTTCTGGGCTGGAAGTGAAGGCGCAGAAATTTGAGACTCACCCTAAGGCTGCTTTTGTTTTGAGCAAATCTCTGTTCGAACTCTGCCTGCTGATTCCTTCTGATTAAAGAATAGATGACTTCAAATGGTCTTGACCTCTGCGCTCTTCTTCCTTCCTTCCCCGTCTCCTGAAAATCAAAACAAAATGCCTTGATAATGTGGAAGATGACAGAAGCCTTTCCTTCCCCGGCAGCTTGGGTCTGTGGCGGGGAAAGCTGTGCTTCTGCCCCGGCCATTGTGTTATCTCATTTAGTTGCTTACATATTGTACTTAGCTTTTGATTCACAAAATGTCCTCCTTGGTCTCTGGGAATTTACTAATTATTAATGAAAGGGATGTTTTCTCCCACAGCGGCATGGCTCAGACCACTGGAATAAATGGCAGATAAGCAGGGCTTTCTAGATAACATTATTTGACTGTGCTTGAGAAACTTTGAAGGAACTTCCATTGTCTGTAAGAATAGGATCAGCTCTGTGGCTCATCGGCCAAGACCCTTGATGAATCACCAAAAGCCTTATATTTAGCCATTGTATTATGCAAAGGTTTTCCAGCCAAATCAGTGTGTAAGTGCGTATGGCAACAACAGGCCCCATTAGGTACTTCTTTTGCATATGTCCTGGGTTCATCTGCCCTGTCCACTTCTCTCTTCTCACCCATGGTCGAAGTTCTGACAAACTCCTGCTCTTCCAGGAAGCCATCTCTTGCTGCTTCTGTCTATAGCAGTCATTTTCTGCAGTCCCCCCCCAGCACCCCGTTTCACAGCACAGTGAGTCATACCCCTTCCAGATATTTATCTTAGCCCGCGTCACAGAGCACTGGTTCTTGTATAGGGACAACTTCAGTATGACTGGAAGGTGTAAATCCCTGGAGTGCCACATTTTATATTTTGTCTTCCTCGGTGAGAAGACTGACTAGCTTGACCCCTCTGCTCTAGGCTCTGGGTCTAGCAGCTCAGGTGGCATCATAGAAGTCCAGTGAGGAGGAGCATGGTGGCCCTCAGGGCTGGTGATGTGAACTTCCTGAAGTCCAAATAGGCTAAGACATCCATCTCCATTTAAGTTTACAGACCTTACTCCAGACTCCCTGCTCTGTTTGGCTGCCATACCTCCTTCCCAGACATTGTAAATACACCTTTTCAGGACTAAAGTGCAAAGAGTTGGCAATTTTCATATGTTGGTAAGCATCCGTTGGCAGAAGAAGGTTCTGGGCATTTTATGACTGGATCCCAGAGTAGTTGGGTTCTCTCCCATGAAGACTGGGAGCATAGCATAAATGTGTAAAGCATTCTTTGTTTGGTTTTTTGAGATAGCTTTTCTCTGTGTATCTCTGTCTGGCTGTCCTAGAACTCACTCTGTAGACCAGGCTGGCCTCGAACTCTCAGACATCCACCTGCCTCTGCCTCTGCCTCCCCGAGTGCTGGGATTAAAGGCGTGCGCCATCACTGCACGGCTAAGCATCTTTGTCTAAGTACCTCCTTAAGTCACCATGTAGGTGCTGAATGGCCGAGAGGTATGGACTCTTCCCACTTGAGTCATTGATGAGATAAGTTTAAGTCACCAAGTCATGTTTCTTGCCATAATGGCTTCTTCCCCTGGCAGAGTCTAAGCACATATCTCTGACTGTGAAAAATGAAAACAAATGGGGTTGTCTCTAGTTGGGCAATCTTGCCGCTTCCAGCTCCGCTCTATATCTCCTCCACCTCATGGTTAATCTTGGCATTGAAATCATCCGCTCTCCCCTAAGCTGCTCCAGGAGCAGTCTTCTCGATGCGGTCCTCCTTGTTAGGCATTGGCTATTATTCTCAGAGATGGAGCCTTTGAAGCAGCTTCACCCTGTCTCTTAGTGGAACAGGACGGACATCAAGCATGTCTTCATGTGGCCCCGTGTGTGCCCCTGGTTAGATAGACTCAGCAATGTTGTGTTTATTATCAATATGCAGTTCCTGTGGTTCTCGGTTCCTTTTTGAGCAAATTCTGCTTGTTCATTTCAAGAACATTAGCTGTGGTTGCAAGTATCAGGCGCTTGCTCAGTTATGGTCTCTAGTCTCTGGGGCTCACAAAGTAGTTGGAAAGAACCACTACCTTTTAAACAAATTGTTGTGTGCTAGTCCACTAGACCCTATAAGAAAACAGGGACGCTTTTACCTAGAAGGGACAGCCTCACGGCCTCCTGTTATAGGAAAAGTGCCTTGTGTGTTCCTGTATATGAAACCAAGGTCTTTGTCCATACCAGGCAGGGGCAATAGTACCAAGCTACAGCCCCAGCCCCCATCTCCTTTTTAATTCCTCCCTCCCTCCTTCCATCCATCCATCCTTTCTCTCTCCCTCCCTCCCTCCCTCCCTCTCTTCCTTCCTTTATAAAAATTGAAGTAGGATTTCCTAATGTACTCAGGTTTACCTTGAACTTACTTTATAGCCCCAGGTGGCTTTAAGCTCTCAGTCCTTTCTCAGTTTCCATGTTAGCTAGCCTCACAAGCTTAGACCACAGTACCTAACAGCAGCAATCTTTTAGGAGCTGTGGCTGACTAAAAGATGGAGATGTCCTGTGAAATTTGCCTGTCCCCCATGGCATCCCACAAGCCTTCACACTGAACTCCTCAGCCGGGTGGGGTTGTGGAACACCTTTAGAAACCATCAGTGCAAAGAGAAATCTTAACTCCATTTCCTTCTCTCTGGAGAGTTTAGCTTTTGATTTAAAAGTTTATTCAATTAGCTTATGCTTAGGGATCAGTGATCTTTCTTCAGCTGGCATGGAGCATATAGGAACTTAGAGGGTGTAAGACTTCGTGGACAAACAGTTGACTTCTGCTTTCATAGTTGAGCTTGGATTATTGAATTTTAGATGCTGAAAGCAGCTCACAAGTCAGTTAGCCCATTGCCATTGTTTTGCTACTAAAGACTGAGACCTTGAAAGGGGAAGTGATTCAACCCTGTTTGCTTGGCTAGTTCTTGGTTGAGCGAGGCTTTAAAACAGACAAGCAGGCCAGCAACTGCATCAACATTTTTTTTTTCTTTTAAAAAAAAAATCGTACTGGGGCTTGGTTTGGCAAGTGTTCTACCTCTGAGCTGTAGCCCTGGTCCCAGGATCCTTCCTACCTCGTCCTATACAGTACGCTTCCCTTTGACTCAGTACCCTAACACTTCCAAAACTGTGAATGGTATCAAAAACTACGCTGTTCCCTGTGCTTAGGTAATGAGCTCCCATACACTCTTCCTTTGTGCCTGGCTTTAGCTCTACCGATCATACTGAACCACCACGTGGGACACCCACTGGGTGCTCCTGCACGGCTGCCTTGACTGCATTTCCTGGCAGGTCATCTAAATGAACATGGAAATTAGGAACTTGGCCTGACGAGTGTGAGCAGACGCATCGGCCCCTTAGGTCTTTGCAGATTTCGATTCCGTAAAATTCTCCATGTGCTTGGACACACTTTTCATGTGTGTACAGTGATTGCTATAGAGTCCCAGGGACTTTAAAGGTCATCTCAACTCTAATCTCCCTCCATATTATCTACCAAGGTATTAATCAGCCTCTTCACCCTCTCTGTAAAACCTGTTTCAGATCAACAAGTTTCAAATTTTACCTCTGCCCAGCCCACACCTGCCTCTGCATGCGGTGCCTTTCTGCCCACTGGAACTGCTCCCAAGTCCAACCCAGTACAGGCACGAGGGACTTTTATCCAAGGTCCCCTTTCTACTTTAAGGAACTTGAAGTGTGCAGCATCTCAGTCTGGATGCGGTACTCAGGGAAGGTTCAGGGTAGACCAGTGAAAATCTATCCACTCCTGCATCCCACCATCCTGTCTAATAATTCTTAGTGGCTAATACTGATTCCTTCACCACCATGCTGATGTGCTGGAATCTGTAAGCCATAAGCAAGCCTCCATGCCGACTACCCCGTGGACGGTGGACTCAGTGTTGTATCTGTCCAGAACTTCCTATCTCAGCCTTCCATCTGTCTCCAGTCTATAGGTCAACTTAACGTCCTCATGCAGCTATATCCTCTGCCAGTCTATTGTCGGCAGATGTGATGGTTTCTTTAAAGTCCACATCAAAGCCACTAATAAAAATGTTAGCCAGGAAAGGAAGACATGAACCAAAAAGCCCTGAGGCTCAAGAGAACATTCATTCTCTCCACACTGGTTCCTGATCTGGGAGTTTACTGTCACAGCCAGTTCTGTCCCCCAGTTCTGTTCATGCAGCTCCTGTTATGACATCCATCCTGTTGCTGTAAGATCCAGGCATGCCGCTACCCCTCCCCCACCCCCATAAGTGGGGAAATGGGGTTTGTCTAGAGGAACTTGTTCTTGGTTAAACCAAACTGAGTTCATGGGGCCATTGCTGTCCTGCCGAGCATGGAGACACTGTTTACCAGGCTGCGCCAACAAGGATTGTAATCTCCAGCATCATAGTCTAGCCAATCCTCGACTGCTGATCTTTAAAATCGGAGAAGTTGCTAGAAGTCTCTAGAATTCCCCGACTCTCCTAATGTCCTCAATCAGCAACTGTTCCCTCAGCTGAAAGATTTTTCTTCAATATTCCTGTGATACTTTTAAAGAAAACCTTAAGGAAACAAAAAGAGAGAAAAAAGAACATGAAGAAATTCTCTCAACCAGGGATTATTTGTTCAACAATAGAGTCCTTAAACTCACATCACAATTGTGTTCTGCGTCAATTCAGCTGGAGTCAGACTTTCCATCTGGTCAGTGCCCTGAGACCATTCCACCTCAAAAGCAATGGCTAGAACTCCAGTCCCATACACACCACCGTGTGTTCCCATACACACCACCCTTGGGTACATTCTCTTTGATCTCCCATGGCTGTTTTATTCAAATTCAGATCTCATGACATGGACACTGTCCGTCCATCTGCTTAGATGTGTAGCCCAAACCCCTGCCTTCTGTGTGCCTGGAACAAACAAATACGGAGCCCGTATGTAACATGCTTTAGCCACATGCTGTAAGCAAACGGAATCGTAAAACCTTTCCGTCATCCCCATTTTCATATGGGAAAATTAAATGCACATTTAAAACTAACCCTTTAGCTTCGTCACACCCTCGGTGCTGGCTGTTTTCTTCTTAGATAATAGAGGAGAAGGCAAGCAGATACTTTGAGTACCCTAGTCCTCTTTTTATTAAATGTGAGAACACAACATTAAACTGCCCATAATGTGGGATGTTAACAACCCTTGTGGTGTAAAAAGGGGGGAAAAAAACACAAAACCGTGGAGAAAAGCATACATTGTGCACGTTTGAGATCCCCATCCACAAACCTGTGGAGAAAAGCATATATTGTGCACATTTGAGATCCCCATCCTCATTCACCCCATGTCTCTCAGCTTGCTTTAGATGCAGCGGGGGCAGTTGGAGGTGCAAGAGTCTCGGATTTCATGGGAACCTCTCCATGTCTCACTTCAGGACAAGGTAGAATTACACAGTGCCACAATTAGTGATTAGACTAGGAAGAACCTAAACTTGGGCAGGGGCCCACGCAGAATTTTAACAGTTACAGCGGGGCATGCTAGAGAAGAAACACGATTTTTTTAAAAAAATTTAAAAGAAAGAAAGGTGCTTATATGCTCAAAGAGCAATAAGGAAATTGCCTGATGGTCTGGCCTTGCAGCTGGTAGCCCAGGCTGCTCCAAGCCCTTCCTCTGCAGAGCAATGGTTCCAGCAATTGGTTGGAGCATTGCACATGAGAGTCCACAGGAAGAGAGAGTTTTCATGTATATATTTTTACATCCAAATTAAATTAACTCATGGAATTTTCCACCCTTGGGAATTAAAGTAGCAGTTCATGAAGTAATTCGGTTATGTCATTCATACCAAAACAGAAAATACTGGTGTAGCTTGGCACTGTTTAAAAGCCAAGACTAAGCCTTGGCCATTTTATATTTCTTCAAATTCCATGGCCGTTGTGTTAGTTTAACTTTTATTGTGGCTGTAAATTTTTCAAATCAAAAGTATCCTAGCTGCTGCTTAGAAAACATGCGGCTTTAAAAAAAAAAAAGAAAAAAGAAAAGAAAAACAAAACTGGTTCAGAGCAAGTAGAAGGTTTAGGAAAACATCGGCTTTGGGGTTAAAAACTGAAAGGTGGGAGCTGCGTTCTCTGTCAGACCTAATTGGTTGACATTTGCAGTTGTGCTAATTCTGGCTTCCCCTTTACCCATAAATCACCCGAGAACTGTAAAGCTGAGTTTAGCCAAAAGATCTGTCCGACGTTAGCAAGGGGGGAGCACTGTGGTACAATAGCCACACGCCCTTGAAAGCGGCTAATTGGATGTATTGTGCAAAGCCACAGAACCGAGCTTGCACATTGTCGTTCCCCGTGCGCCCCCCCCCCCAGCTTCTGCACACGCGCAGCTCTGGTGAGGAGCTGAAGTGTGTGAAAGTTATTGGAGAATGGTAGTCTCTGGGTAATGTTTCTGTAAGCTGCCCAATTTTCCCCCTGTAGACTAGATGGGAAACAGCTGGGTTTTGTTTTAAAAGCTGTTTTGAGAACTGTCTGAGTCTTGAGATATAGAACTGAGGTCACTGTTGAAGCAGGTGCTCCTGGACAAGCGAGAAAACTGCCAGGGGCCGGCTGGCGCAGGAATCTGCTGCAGGGGACTTCCTCTTAGAGGGAAAAAGTGTTGAAGTTTTGCTCCTCTATTTAGGACACCATCGGGTCTAAGTAAGTAATCACATTAGCAGTACTGTTAGGAACTGAGACTCTTTGAACACAGCTAGCCCTTGAGTGAATAATTAGCTCAGTATGAAGGAATCCAAAATGGTCATTTCCTCTACAGGGCTGCAGATCCAAGCCTCTGAGGTTCCACAGCTCTGAGGAGAGGTTTGAAGTCCTTGAATTTCCTCTGTAAACACAGTAGCAGCAAAATAATTTCTATTTAAAATGAGCCCTAGCCTAACTGCCTGGGGCTGGGGTGGAGTTTTTTTTGGTTTTTTTGTTTTGTTTTGTTTTTTTGTTGTTGTTGTTATTTGTTTGTGTGTGTGTCTGTTTCTGAGACTATCTCTTGAAGACCTTCTAACAAATCCTCACTGAAGCAGTTTTGAAAAAAAGGCAAAACAAGAAACAGGAGGAAAGCCTAGAAGTCAGGGCAGGTACCCACTCCTCTGAGGATGAGGGAAACAGCCCCCCTCCTTTGGGAGCAGCAGCTATTAGCAGCTGTGTATCCAGTCGGGAATTGAGATTAGCATTGTAAACTTATTTTTTTTAAGAACTAGAAGAAAATTTGTTTGGGAAGTTGGCTCTGTATATCAGATTTGCCTTGCCAAAAAAAACTTCCTCTCGCAGAACACATGTACTAGGGTTGAGCAATGTTGTGATTCTCTGAGAAGCTCAGGATTCCCCAAAAGCCTGTCCCCATTATCTAGGAGGGAAGAGGGCAGAGGGATGGGCGGCTTTTTCCTTCGGCAGCTTTACCATAGTCTTACCAGTATCAAACCAGCTGTGCAGGCCGGTGCCACTTCTCTGCTTCTCTGTAAGTACTCAAAAGGGGCCCTTCTGCCTCTAGCTGGCACATCCTCCACCCTCAGCTGCATATTTGCGATGGTCAGATGTGCACGGGTAGACTTTCCATACACCTGCTCTTTGTAGGTGACCTTCCAGGAAACATGCAACAAGGTGCTTTGGTCCTTTGTGATCCCTTGGTCTCAAAAAAGGAAGAATTTCTTTTTATATATAAAAAAGTGGATATTGGCATTTTTTTTCTTGATTTAATGCTACCCTTAATGTCATTTTCTTTTATTAAATCCTTTCTTTTGCTTTTGATCTTATTTATAGCAGCCACTGGTCATATGGAAGCCATTACTGTATAACTGGGAGATGAAAGGCTCCAGTGCAGTTAACTAAGAGTGAATCATTTGCGCCAATAGCATGCGCGTACAGTGAGGTGCCATGTGCGTCCAGAATGCCCTGTGTGTTCACTTTGGAGCAGGGCGCTTGAGCTTTAGAACGGTCTGCATGAAAATCTGCTTTTCGTCAGAGATATGTAGTCTGACAATATGAAAACACATGTTAACACACAGCCCTGAGCTGCTTGCTTCTTGTGCTGAGAGACAGACGCAGGATCAGATAGGGGGAGAGAGAGAGAGAGAGAGAGAGAGAGAGAGAGAGAGAGAGAGAGACAGAGACAAACACATACAAAGAAAGAAAGTCGCAGGTTCAGACAGCAGACAGACAGGGAGAGACAGACACACAGAGAGACAGACAGACACACACGCAGGAGACAGACACACAGAGAGACAGACAGACACACA
>NC_022020.1:54840319-54853321 GCF_000317375.1 Microtus ochrogaster
GAGAGAGAGAGAGAGAGAGAGAGAATCAGACAAACACACACAAAGACAGACAGGCGCAGGATCAGACAGCAGACAGACAGGGAGAGACAGACACACAGAGAGACAGACAGACACACACGCAGGAGACAGACACACAGAGAGACAGACAGACACACACGCAGGAGACAGACACACAGAGAGACAGACAGACACACACGCAGAGACAGATGCACACACAGAAAGAGAGACAGACAGAGACATAAAGAGAGAAAGAGACTGTCTAATGCCATTTATTGATGTTAAAAATATAAATTTCCCATTACAGCTGGGAGATTATGTAATTAGTGTCAAATATCAGACTATTACAGATAGGTTTAGAGAACTGCCATCAAAATCCTCCCTGTCCTTCAAAACTTATCTCAGTTGCCCTGGTTTTCCCAGATAGATATGACTTCATCATCCCTGGAAACCCATTGTGACCTTGTTCTCTTGTGAGGCATCCGTCTTATTTTGTCTTATATCTTAATGATATTATGCCACCATTATAATGAGTCTGTTAAGTAATAGATGTCTGTCTTTTGTTATTTTTTTCCCTCTGGGTACCTAAAGAGTGCTTTGCATATGGACATCTGAAAGTCATTTGCTAAGTTAAATGGAATGCTTATTATTGGGCAGAAACATGCAAAAATTGGTACTTGACATTATCAAAGGTTATGAATGTCAGACCTCTCCTCCTGGAAATGTGCCACGTGTGCCATCATTGGTGTTTAGGGAACATCCACCTGCACATGGTAATGATAGTGGTGTCCCCCAATCTGGACCCAGGTGCCAACCATGTGGCATTCACAACCCAAGACAAGCATTGGCTTTATGCGTAGCAAAGTTTGAAGTCTGTGCCCAGTGCCATCTGACTATGTCCTTGAATGTATTTTATGTGTGGTGCCTTTAATGACTCAATCAGAGAGAGACTCCTCCCTCCCCGAACCCAGCAAGGCAATGGCAAAGCGCAGACTTATGGAGATCAGCACTGTCCCGAAGGAGCTAGGGACGAGATGATGGCTGTGGATCTGATGAAATAGGAGCTGTCAGAAGATGTGAGTCCACTGTCGTCCCTGGCCCACGGTAATGTTGGAGAAAGCCCAGCGGATGAGTTGCCATGAGCAGATAGCAAAAGATTCAGGCTGATCAAATTAAAACTAAGAGATAACTAGGATAGTCTCTGGGCATCCAGGTCAAGGACCAACAGTAGAAGATGGAGCTCAGAGCTCTGTTCCTAACTATACCGCACCTTAGCTAAGGGACCAGATCCTGGGAGAAGAATATAGCATTCCAACAATGAAGATTTGCAAAGAGGTGGAGAAAATGCATTTCATTTGTTTAGACAAATTTCTTTATGCCATTGTTCCTTCTACAAATCTGTACTATAGGCGCTTGTTAGGTGCCTCGTCCTGCGCAGCTTGGTACTGGCAACCCTGCTGGAGCATAGGAGAGTGAAGAAAGAACAAACACAAAAGAAACAGCCGCCGTGTACATAGAAACCGGGGTTGGATGGGCTATGTGTGCTCTGATGGAGCAGCACCAAGTACAGCAACAACCAGAGACTCCACACATTTATACACGCTATACAGCACAGAGGGAGGGGTTAGCCAGTCTCAGTAGGTGAGCAGTACCCGGATGGAACTATGTGGGAGGGGGACACCCAAACTTGCATGTCTGTCAGCCTTCACGCTCAGACCAGAGAGAGGTTTGGCCTCTGAACTTCACCGTGGGTGGAGGGCTTGGCTGTCCCCATGGGGCTGAAGCGCAGTTCATTGATAAGGCCCTGTGTATGTCAACAGTGTATGATTCCTCAGGACTTCATCTACTCTTTGCACATGCACTCAGTGCTTCCCCGGCTTCCCACAGAGAAGTAAACTATAAGGAAAAGGTGGATCATAGTATGCCTGTAGTCGTGGGCAGTCTGTGGCTCCAGAGCGCTTCACAGGGCAGTCATCTGCAAGAGCATACACACATAGGTATGCTTCAAAAATCCACAGTTACTGGTGGTTGTCAAAGTGTTCAGTTAGCTTCTAAACAAAATAAAGCTGCTTACAGATAACTGCGGGTCCTCCCCGGAATCCCCACACTAGATGGGCATGACTCAGTACAGCCAAATCAACTGTAGTTCCGTACAACAGATTTAGTAGCCTGCTGCCTGGAGCAGGAGTGGACTGGGCCTCTAAATGCCCATAGTCCTGACAAGGAATATAGTGTCCAGATGTCACCGCCATTGGCAGAAATGAGGTAAAGAGTGGGAAGCAGCAGAGAGTGGGGATGCAGAAGGAAGGCAAGAAACAGTTCCACCACATAGGACTTAAGAAAGAAAACCAACTAGAGACAGCTTTCATCACGTGCACCTTGAGAACCACATTACAGAATCACGCCTTATAACTATTTTGATGGAGGCCCAGGAGCTTGGCGTAGTTGGTCACATAACAGATCCAAGCCACTAAAGCCACACTTGGTGAAGGTCTAAGGAAATCATCTTGAAGGGGCTGGAGAGATGGCTCAGTGGTTAACAGCATTGGCTGCTCTTCCAGAGGACCTGGGTTTGAGTCCCAGTACTTACACAGTTTCTCACAATCATTTGGAACTCTAATCCTTGGGGCTCTGAATCTCCTTTTGGACTTTGTAGGCACTATGTGCATGTAGTCCAAACAGGTGAATGCTGACAAAACACTCACACGCGTTAAATCAATCTTAAAATTTTGATATCATTCTGAATGTTTTTTTATCTGGAGAATAAGCATTAAATAAATCTCTAAGAATTGCACAAAAATGAGTCACACTAAATTTCAGACAAATTGTAAGTAGAGCCACAAGGTTTCCGGAAACAAAACAATTAGGTATTCTCCTGAGAGTCATGAGATCATCTCCCAGCAGCAGTTGGAGAGTCGGGGCAAATCCAAGCAGAGGAACCGGACCCTGAGCTGCTTTCAGGAAGAAGTTCTTGAAATTTTCAATTATGTGGTCATTACAAAAAAAAAAAAAAAAGTCTGATCATTTTTTAAAAACTGAGCAAATAGGAAATATTTGTGGTGGTGAAGGCTATCCTGGATGTTAGGAATTTCTGTTATGACGGTTGGCCTTTAGAGCTCCATCTTGTTTTCTGCAGGGCCCTGGGTTTGGTATGTCCCTCACAATGTTCATCTTCTGCTGGTCTCTGAGGAGCTTTGAGCTCCCTCTATGAACCACGGAAAACTTGCCAACTGATGTCTGCATCTTTGAAGGATGCACTTTTGGTATCCGTGGATGTTGCACATAGGGAAAAATAAGTTTGCTTTCCTCTGATATGACAGAGATCTAACAAGGTTATGGAAGCTGAAATTGAGTCTCCTCTAACTGTCAGATATAAATGAGAGTTTATATTTCATGGAGAGGCTACTATTGAACACCAAAAGTGTTTGCCATGTCAATGTGTCATAATGACAGGGAACCATCCCCCAACGTGTGTGTGTGTCTGTGTGTACGTATGTGAGTATTGAGGAAACACAGGAGAAGGGTAAAAGAAAAAGAATCAAACATCTTTTTTGGTACTTTTCTTGTTCCTTTCGTACTTTCTGAAAGCCAGAAATCATCAGTAATAAGCATCAGTTTTTAATAAACCAAAACGTTCCAATAACATATCTGGTTTTGTGCCATTTTTATGTGGATCTAGACATGGACGGATGACATTTGCCAAAGTCCCCATCCTGCTCTTTTAGAAGGATTATGGTAGAGTGGGAGGGGCCAGGTCCTGAAAGCCTGTTTGGAAGCCGTTATCTCTGGTGATAACATTAACTAGAATTGAATAACTGCCAAATGAAATTTAATACATTTTCCCATCCATGAAATAGGCCTCTTAAATACAACAGAATAATTACTTTCACAATACTCCCTGGAAACAAAGAGAGCAAAAGCACTGAATGTCTTTTTTGTTTGCCGTGTTTGTTGTTAGCTTGAGGATAAGGACAACGGTGTTTACCGAGATGCACCTCGCGTCCCAGAGTAAAATCAGCCTGGCCGTTGGCCACCTAATTTGAAGCTGCTTGTCTTTTAAATCTGTTTATGTTGGGAGAGTCACAGCAAATACTGAATTCTGCAATTTAGTTAGACAGTTTGGCCTTGGCCTAAGGTAGTCAGCTCTGAATTTTTTTTCCTCTAATAAAGGAAAAATAAAATGCTTTGGATCTGTGCATGTACAGGTATTTATATGCACATAGTATTTGTATATGCATATGTGGACCTATGAATATATTATGCATGCACACATACAGATGCACACAGTTTTCTAGCAAAAACTCCAGGAGAGAAGCCCCGTGTGCCTCTTAACTCACTTCCCTCTCCTAGATGTAATTTATATGCTTAGTAAAATTGCTCAATGTCATAAGCTTTCTGAGTTAGTTTAGGTCTTTTCTAGTTCTGCAACTGGTTGTAGGGTAATTCACTCGGCCATTCTTACCCTTAGATTTCTTCTCTGAAATAAAGTTTGACCTGCTTTCTATCTCCCTCTAATGCAGTGATTCTCAACCTTCCTAATGCTGCGACCCTTTAATACAGCTCCTCATGTTGTGGTGACCCCAACCATAAAATTATTTCATTGCTACTTCATAACTGTAATTTTTCTACTGTTATGGATTGTAATATAAATATCTGATATGCAGGTTATCTGATATGCAACCCCTTAAAAGGGTCATTCGACCCCCAAAGGGGTCTCAACTCATGGGTTGAAAACCACTGCGCTAGTCCTTTGAACTCTGCGTTCTATGAATTTAGTGTGTCTAATGTTCTTCAGAAAGTGTGATTATTTAAATTACATGATATTTGTATGACTCACAAAGTTAATACATGTCTAAATGTATTTGACTATCCCTGGTGATAAACTAAGGCTGGAGAATTTCAGCGGCTATGGCAGAATTCTTGTATGTTCTGACCTGAGTTCCAGAGTGGCTTAGGTGTTACTTGGTGTCCACTATCCATGGCTTATCAGGTCACCAGAAGGAGCAGGGCCATCGAAGCTTTGCTTTCTCTTCCTTGTCCCCTGAACTACCTGAGCGCACAGTGGTCTACTCATGGTCTGACCCGTGTTGTCTTCCAAGTGGAGAACTGATTTTTTAGACACTCTTGAATCTCAAAACTTGGAAATGCTTGCAGGAGGCACAGGGCCAGGAAGAACGTTCCCAAGGTTGCTAAGGGAGAGTATGACCTGGGCACAGGGGGGCCATGAGGAAAGCTAAGCTTCTCCTGAGGCAGAAGTGGAGACAAGTGTCCCATAAGAGACAAGAAGCAACTTTAGGTGTCCAGGACCCTCATGGGCCCCAAATCCAGTTTACAGAATTCTTTAGGATAAATTTTATTTTGTTCGAACTCAAATAAGTTGTTCCATTCTGTCAAAACCCTACCCTAAATTGGTCATCATGGATGCTTGACAGTTTGTTGTAAACTCCTGAGGGCTGGCATCCTTCTGACATGTTTATCTCTCCGTCCATAGCACCTTGCAAAGTGACAGGTGTGAACCACGTAAATTGTGTCTGGTAGGTCAATAGTAATTAAATAAACTAACTTTTCAATTTCCCTTTTAATGTAAGTACCTCAACCTACATTAGAGTGACTGCAGGGAGAAGAGCCCATTCAGCGGTAGTCAGGTCAACTATTCTCACAACTGGCTGCAAGTTTATCAAAACAGAGATTTAGTCAATAAGAATTTTCCAAAACTATTCCAAGTATATCATACTAATAATCAATTCATTAGTTAAAGAATCTTTTTCCTAGTTGTCTATATTTATATGAAAAGTGATCTCTCTCTCTCTCTCTCTCTCTCTCTCTCTCTCTCTCTCTCTCTCTCATTTGTGTGTGTGTGGGGTGTGTATCAATTCCTCTACTTTGATAACTGTAATTGTAATTGCACTAGCCCCCACCACCAACCTGCCCCTTTGTATGTGACTAAGATGATGTTTTTAATGGAAAAGTAAATCGGGTTGAGACATACTGTCTGTGGCCAAGAAGACAACCCAAGCTAATTCTTCAAATTGGAGTATTACTCCCCAGCCACAGGCTCCAGCTCATTACCACATGGAGCTGCATTATTCATGGAAGCCAAAGTCTGCATGGTTACAAAGGAAACACTGACAGCATCGAAGGCACCATCGACCCCAGCTTCCCTTATGCGAAATGACTGATACGTGAAACTATCCATAAACGGCAAAAGTAAGGTGACTAGCCTCCCTAACATTTAAAAAGAAATGGGCTCAAGTATAACCTCTGCTATGTTCCCGTCATAGTAGGGTAAAGGGACTTAACCCAAATGGGCCTGAAGAAGCTAGAGACAGTGACTCCAGCAGTAACCGTCAGTAGAGTTAGCGTGAGCCTTTAGGGTCCTTGAGCTCCGTCAGCCATCAGTTTTGTATACTGTGCAAGGCTTTTCCGGTAAAGCACTTAGGCCTGTACACAGCTGTTGTGTTATACACTGTTTCCCATGGATTTAGAGTTGTTTATGATAAGCCTAGGCCTCATTCTCTGTCGTATCATCTGTATCATTTGCACTTGCGTGATTTCTGGTGTCTGCTCGTCTCCCAGAGAAGCAGGCACCGGGACTCCGCCTTCCTCTTTTAGCTCGCTCACCCCGTCTTTCCCACCCAGCTTTGATGACAACTATTGCAAGGTACTGGTTATCAGTTCTTTTCCCCTCTCGGGAAACAAGGAGGGAAAATACTCATTTAGTAACTTTGTAAAATGAAAACCGCACACAAAAAAAGTCTTAAATTCTGTCACAGGTGCCTTTTAGAGAAGGCTTGTGTACATCTGTAGGGTGGTTGTGAAGGAAAAGGGGCCTTCCATCTACACTGAGGGCAAATCTGATGTCACTTCTGGGGATTCCAACCTCGAACCATCATCCGTCATGGAAATGCAAGCTGTTTAATGCGCTGGGGTTTCCAAAGTAAAAATGGTGAATCAAAACCTGGAAAGTGACTGCCATTCTTGTTCCAAAGGAAAATAAAACAACCACATAAAGTATTGGTGAGATGTGTTTGAAGGAATAGGTGGTTATGACCTGCCTGCCAGAGAAGATCTAGCTTCAGAGAAAAGCTGGGCCTGCATCTGCATGGTTAGTATATAGAGAGAGCTCCCGTTCCCGTGGTTAGTATAGAGAGAGCTTCCATTCCCTGGAGCTCCAGCCCTGACACCTGGGCTAGTGGGTGGGATTTACTGCCGTGCCCCTCTGTCTTCCAAACACAACGGGCTACTTTGGAGGGTGAGCGGGGTCTCGGTACATCTGAAGATGCCTTGGGGAAACTCAGTAACCCCCATCCAGAAAGCTCTTGTGAGACGCAGACACCAAGTGCCCACAACTAGACTGCCCCATGTCGCAGCAGAAATGCTCATTTTCACTCAGGGCTTTTGAGTCCTCTGCTGCCCCAGCTGTGCTTTGAATCTAAACAATGACAGGAATTTCTGTGATCTTCCTTTCCTGTCCAAAACTGTTTTCTTTTCTCTTGCTTTGGTGTGTGTGTGTGTGTGTGTGTGTGTGTGTGTGTGTGTAGTATATGGCTAGTTTGGCAAGCTGTGTATGGTGTACGTGTAAAGGGGATACACAGTCAACAAAGTCCTTGGCTTCTCTGAGTCTGGTAGTTTCATTTCACGTCTTTGGAAACGATCATTTGAAACATGACGGTGAAAGACTAGAAATTTCTGCTCAGTGTGCTTCTATTTTTTATTAGAAAAATAAATGTTGGTTCGCAGCAGTATAAATTCATGGATAAATGCTTTTTAGAGTTCAACCCACTGTCTGGCGTACGTACGCACTGGATAGGAGGCTAACTAAATAGCCTCTTGGAAAGGCAGAGCAAATGTGAGCACTTCCTGTTCCCTTGGTTTACAAACGCTCAATGGTTTTACCCTAAGGCACAAGCTACAAAGTCAGCCACCACACTCCTGTGCCACGAGTTCATCCCCTCTGAGCCCCAGAGCAGCTAGTACTACTTCATAAAACTCAATGGTATTCTTTTTAACTCAAGGAACCACACTGAACTCTCTATTTTTTTTTTCCTGGAAGCATAAAGAGTATTTACAGTACAGTGTCTTTCTTAGGATCTGAGTAGTGGAGACGGGGGGAAGCTGGAAAAATGTCCAGACATCCTCACATAGCAATGATGGCATTACTGGTGTGTTTAATAAAACCTTTATTGGTACATTTTCCGGTGTGGTGGCATTGGCAGAAATGGTTCCCCTTTGGATTTGAGACGCAGCAGCTGATGAAATACAGTGAACATTAATTTGGAATGGGCTGCCAGTTTTGGAAAGCCAGGTGACATTTTATTATATTTGTACCGAGCAGGGGCTATGTCCCATACTGCTTGAGCTTCCGCTCCCAGAGACTTCGCTGGCATTATGGGGGGAAAAAATGGCAGGCCTGAGAATCTTATCCCCTGAAATGAAAGTCGAATGCCAAATTGAAATTCCTGTAGGATTTCCGATAGCAATGGGGGAATTGAGAAGCCCACAATTAAGCATATGGGCATTAAGATAATTGTCAGATCTGTTGGCGGACATGATAGAAGACAGATGGGTACGAATCAGTGCGCTCCACTGCAGCACCCTGGGAGACAATTTGACGTTTTACCTGCCTGAGCTCCTCTGCCATATTTGTCACTGGATGTAAGGCATGGCATCTTACTGAGTGTTAAGTGTTGGATTTTTTTTCTTTTCCTTTTTTTTCCAAAGCACAGAACTGTAGGTGTATGTGCAGTTCTTCAGCGCCCTCTAGTGGAATGCACTGGGAGGACGGCTTTTCACAGGACGCCCTTATTGCACCAAGTCCCAGCTACCCCTGGAAAACAGCCCTTGTCCCTCCAGGCCACACTCAGCGCTCTAGTTCTGTCGTTTCAGGTTGGGGCCCACCGCGAAGACGGCGTGACTCTGAGAGGCAGCCATTCTCTCCTGCCAAACCAGGTTCCGGTTCCACAGCTTCCTGTCCAGTCGGCAACTTCCCCGGACTTGAACCCACCCCAAGACCCCTACAGAGGTAAGTCACCTCCAAGGACGGGTGCCTGACCTTTGGTAAACAAAGGCTTCACACTGGTGTCAAGTGTCCTTGGCAGCGTCTGGAAGGCCCTGGCAGAAAACCAAGAGCCAAATTTGGTACCAAAGTGGTCAATAATGGGAAAGCAGCTAGAATTTGGCCAGCTAATTGTGTTTCTTCAGTGGCTGTTTTCCTCAGACGTCCTCTGTTAGCCCAGTCCCATTTCAGCGGGGAACGAGACAACAGAATGCCGAGAGGAAATTTTATTTTAGCTATTTCCACATTTTACCCATTCGTTCCTCTAATATGGTTAGTTGTGGCCTGAAAATGATGTTTCCAAATGGACAGGGAGGAAATCGTCGTCGTTTGAGATGGAAGGAAATGTAGGTACATTAAAATACAGAAAAGGAAAAACAGTGAACTGTGTTGTATGGTTTTTGCTCTGGAGTGATCAAGCCCTGTAACAAACAGTGTGCCGCTCCCCTCCCCCCATTACAAGGACTTTTTGTATCCCCAGGACTTCAAAGACTAGACCTGGGTCCAACTTCCTGCGTTACTCATGGGCCAGATGAAAAATGTTCACTTACAGTGTCTTTTTGCTCCCTCCCTATTTAAAATAAATTAATGCTACCTTGGGAATTCCTATAACCAGCCTCTCAGCTGTTAACCAGTGCAAAATTGAATACTTATAGAGACAGGTATGTGGCTCACTGTGGTTAAAGCAGGAGTGATCCCATGACTGTGCTCTTCCTCTTTATGATATGGTTTTCACCTGTAGCCTGACAGTCTAATTAAAATGTCGATTCAGAGGCTGTGGCAGTGGGAATGTGTGCTGTTCAGGACTCCAGAGGGCAAGAAGGCTCCTGACCCATGGGACAAATTCTGAGTCACACGTCTTTAGAGTACACAGCTTGTGAGTGAGGGATGCTTGTGACAGACAGCCTTCAACCCGAGAACCAGGTTCCATTAAGGTCATGTTTTGAATGTCATGCGAAGGCCAGGGAGTGATTACGGGTGCTCGATGAGCAGCAATGAGGACCAGAGTCTAAATGTCAGCACCCACATAACAAGCTGAGCACCCTGTACACACCTGTAACCCTGACCCCCAGGGGAGAGCCTCTGGAGGACCGCTGGAGCTGGCTGGCATCCAGACTAACCAAAAAGACGGGAGTTCCAGGTTTCAGGGAGAGATCCCGCCTCAAAAGAATAGGCAGAAAGTGGTAGAGAAGGGTGGGCACCAGGCACATACGTGTGAGTATACTCTCACAGCAACACATGCAGATGCCATGGGGACGTGAGCAGTGGAGCAAAGTTAGAATTCCAGATTTCTCCGGCGAGCTGAGCACCTCCTTCCATAGGTACCATTTTCAAATGCTGATTACTCCTCAAGCATAAGAGAAGCTTAATTTCAGAATATCATTAGGGTATCTATTGAAGCCTTGACTGCACATATTTAGCGTACTCCCTGGGAATTATATTTTAAGGACATTTTTCTATTAAATCATTGCATATGGAAGAAACTCAATATAATAGCTGATATTTACTCGGGTTCTTAATCAGAACATTGAGGTGTGTGATTTTCATGATTATGATTTTCATTGCAATTAAGTTGATGTTTTGTAGACAGTGAAATTACCATCTACTCCAAAAGATTGCAAAATAGAATTTAACCTCAGAGCCGATGCAAGGAAAACTTGCTTCCCACAGGTGCGTTTCCGAAACTTCCCCAGACAGCTCGGAAAAGCGACCGGAGGGCCCCAGATCTGGCCGGAAAGCTCTGCGTTTCTGGGGTGAATGTGCTTCTGCATAGACTGCTGGGCATCAGCTGATCTCCCCGTTTCTGTTTCTCCTTTGGTTTTTCTATAGGAATGCCACCAGGTCTCCAGGGCCAGAGTGTGTCGTCTGGCAGCTCCGAGATCAAGTCCGACGATGAGGGCGACGAGAACCTGCAAGACACCAAATCTTCTGAGGACAAGAAATTAGACGAAGACAAGAAGGATATCAAATCCATTACTAGGTCAAGATCTAGGTAACAGTATACAATACTGTCGCTTCATTTAATTCCTTTATTGGACTTTGATGAAGTGAACAGAACAGGAAGAAACTATTCAGTTTTTTCCTGGCAGGTAAAGCCTCAAATGAAAAGAAAATCCAAGGCTTGTTCTAGAAGCATTCCAGGTATCATTTGAGATATCTGTATTCTAATGAGGCCTAAATGCCTTTGAATTTGGGCCCAATGCTAATTGCACACCATAAATTTATTTGTACCTGATTCAAGTAAAAACAGTTCCTTGTTAAAACTATGTTGTTCAAATTTGGTCAGAAGTGTTTTTGCCGAAAACATTTCTGAAAAAGGAGATTTTAGCCATGTTAAAGAGTCAATTGTATATACAACTGTAAATTTTTTATCTTTAAAGTGAGAAAATTCTGATTTTCCAGTTTTATCCTTAACAGGTTGCTGTGTGTAAAATAAATTCTAATTTTCTCCCCCTCTCTACTACTAAAAACACAACGGCAGGGAAATGGCTTCAAGTTGGTGTTCTTAAATATCTGGTGTCTTTGAGTTCAGTGTGTCTCTGTAAGTTTGAGTCTGGTGATCAGATGGTTTAGGGTTCCTCGGGACCCATATACGTTGTCTTCATTCCTTTGGGTTAATTTTCTTTGCAGATTGCCCAGTTGTGCCAAGACTCCAGCTTCCTTTAAAGGTTGTGGTTCTCAGGGCTACACCTGGCATATTTCATGAATCAAGTTCACACTGCCTTTTCATCTCTTTATAACCATTGCGACAAATGACATTGTCTGTCCTACTACTGCTGGCTCCGGAGATGCTAAGTGCTTCTATCTTATCCCTCTCTTTCTCTCATCATTACAGTTCCCTGATTTGTGGCCACATTGGCAAGAAGTCCTTCCTTGGGTGGGGATTTCACATCCTGAGCAGCTTCTCTGGTAGCCAAGTCAGTTCTTGATAATTTAGCGGCCATAACGTATACATACTAATTGGTCCTTTGAAGTTTGAGAACATCATTTTACTTAGCCATTAAGTGTCTTCTTAAGTCATTTTTGTGTCATTTACAACGTATGCCTCACAGAGTCTGTGGTAAAATAGTACCCTTCAAATCTAGTTATGTTCATGAGCAGTTTAGTGATGGGAATAACTATTTCTAATTAGCCATTAGCCCGAAAACTTTTAAAGGCCGAGTTACCATTTTCTGATTCCCCCTATATAAGGTTCGACACATGGTCACTGTCTAAAAATATTGCTAGTCTTTTGCTTCAGAACAGGCCTACCAGAGACTTGGCTGTTCCTTTTTGCTTCATGGTATGCAGGAACCATTTAATCACAGGCTGCATTCCCTCACCAGCAGCAGACATTCTTGGAGAGGGAAAAGGAGAAGCCAGGAGGAAAAAGAGAGGCAGAGAAAGAAAAGGCTTACTCTAGCCTTCAGCCAGCTGTATGCTGGCTTTCATAGCAGCATGGTCAGTGCTGGTTGAGGGGTCACAAAGTCCAACCTTGTAGCGTTTCACACCATCCTGCCCCAATATGCCCCTTTCTGTCTGAGCACCCTTATATCCTCAGGTACTTTACAGAGTTCAAGAAAGCCTCTCCTGGTTAGGACTCCCCCAGGGCAACTGGCCCTGCTTGCACTTTGGATGCCACCTGAGGGCTTCCATTTCTCCTCTTGTGTTATTAGCATATGTTCATCGTACATAGTGATGAGTTTCATAATGACATTTCCTATTAAGCCCACTATGGACTTTGAGAATTTTCATGCTGCCCTATTCTTTGTTTTCTTTTTGTATCGCACAGAATCTCTACTTCATTTTTTTCTGTGTTTGGAAGACCATATGCAGAAGGGTGAAGCTGGGTCCCTGAGTCTCACCCTGCACAAAAATCAGTTCAGAACAGGTAGAATACCCTGTGGTCAAACATGAGACCAGAAAGAAACTGGGAAAGCCCTCCAAGATGTAGGCGTGGGCAAGGGCAT
>NC_022020.1:54853961-54855434 GCF_000317375.1 Microtus ochrogaster
TATTCTTCCCCCATGCTTCTCAAATCCAGAATCCAGAAGAGATTTTTGCTCACAGTATCTCATCTGGAGATTTTGGTTTTGTTGAGTCTTCTTTTTTGTTGAGCCCCAACCTCCTCTTTTCTTTATAACAGCCCTCAAAACGTTTGCAATCCTGGATCCATGAATCCATTTGTGAGAGCATCTTTTCCAGATGGCTCATCTGCCTAGTCACCTTCCGTAGCAAAGTCTCAGATGGGTCACTATGACCTCTCAGTATATGCCTGCTGAACCTTTCATTGGAATGTGTCACAGACTAGTTTAGTCCTGACAGAGAATCCTGTTTGGCTTCCTCTGTGACTCGCGGGGATCCTGGTCCATCATAAAGAGGTGGTGCTTGGTTTTGATCACTCCACTCTCTGATGTTTCTGCTGTTGATATGACTGTATTTACCGTGATCTACAAAAATCTGTCTGGCAATAACTCATCTTCTGTCTGTTTCATACGTCATTTTTTAAGATTGTTAAAGTAATCATTGTGTTTTCATACGTATAAGCTAAGCCTGGATCGCTGTCTTCCCTAAGACTGAGTAGTGTATATTGCATAGAACATGAAGTCTTCATTGCCCCTCTGTGTCCCCCTACAACAGGGTAGACACACTATGACCCTGCTGGAGCCAAGGTCATCTTCTTCTGTTTGATTTGGGTAAAATCCCTGAATGGAACAAAAAGTTTGGTGTGTTCATTACCTAAACCAACCAAGGTCATATGAAGGTCAAATGGATACATTTCTGCGAAGAAGGATGGATCTGACAAGCATCTCAAAGAAAATGTAATATAGATACCGTCTTTCCTCCACACCATCATGAAAGCGCCCATTCCTCTCGCCCTACAGCAATAACGATGATGAGGACCTGACCCCAGAGCAGAAGGCAGAACGTGAAAAGGAGCGGAGGATGGCCAACAATGCCCGCGAGCGCCTGAGGGTCCGCGATATCAATGAGGCTTTCAAGGAGCTGGGCCGCATGGTGCAGCTCCACCTGAAAAGCGACAAGCCACAGACCAAGCTTCTGATTCTCCACCAGGCCGTGGCTGTCATCCTCAGCCTGGAGCAGCAAGTGCGAGGTCAGGAGATAGATGCCTAAGCAGCCCCCAAAGAATTGCTAGTGTGCAGGACTGTAAACAAAGTCTGTCTCCTGTAGTTAGGTTGTAGGGTGTTCTTCTCACTAGTGTTATTTTACATCTTTTCCATGTGTGCTGTCAATTATCAGACATGATTGACCAACCTATTTTCTTTCTTTTTCTTTCGTGGGGTGTGTGTGTGTGTGTGTGTGTGTGTGTGTGTGTGTGTGTGTGTGTGTGAAAAGAGAGCCAGGACTGGGGGGCCTGGAAGGACTGAAGCATTACCTATCTTGTTTCCTGAGGCAGGGCCTCTCACTAGGACCTGGGGCTTGCCAATTAGACTAGGGTTGGCTAGCCAGTGAGCCCCAGGGATCTG
>NC_022020.1:54856219-54872241 GCF_000317375.1 Microtus ochrogaster
GCTGTCCTCCCCAGTTCTTAGTGGCACACAAACCACATCCAACTGGTGTCGCCCAGATCAGCCAATATTTTTCTTTCTTGAGAAAGGGGGCTTAAATTTTTAATATGAATCTTTTCCTATCATTATAATAATGACTTTTTTTTCCTTTTCCTTTCTCAGGTCCAAGTTGCCACCTTGCTTCATTAAAACAAGAGACCACTTCCTTAACAGCTGTATTATCCTAAACCCACATAAACACTGCTCCTTAACCCCCTTTTTTTTGTAATATAAGACAAGTCTGAGTAGTTATGAGTCGCAGACGCAAGAGGTTTCAGCATTCCCAATTATCAAAAAGCAGAAAACAAACAAAAAAAATGAATGAAAGAAAGAAAGAGAGAAAAAGTGCAACTTGAGGGACGACTTCTTTAACATATCATTCTGAATGTGCGAAGCGGTATGTACAGGCTAAGACGCAGCCCAGAGACTGAATGGCAATCCTTCCACGCTGTGGAGCAATGCATTTGTGCCTAAACTTCTTTTGGAAAAAAAAAAATATAATTAATTTGTAAGTCTGAAAAAAATATTTAATTTAAAAAATTGTAACCTTGCAATAATGAAAAAGTGTACTTCTGAAGAAAACGACATGAACGTTTTTGTTGGCATTCAAGTCAGCTAGTGTTTCTAATTACCGGATATTGAATAGGGGAAGCCCGGCTACCCTCATAACAAAACCAGCAAACGTCCTGATGGCAACGAAATGATGACATTAGCCATTCCTTAGGGTAGGAGGGACAGATGGATGTTATAGACCTATGACAAATATATATATAAATATATATATAAATATATATTAAAAATTTAGTGACTATGGTAAGCTTTTGTTCATTTGTTTCAGACTTTTTTCTCCTGTAAAAAAATAGTACTGATTAACTTTTTTAAAAGAAAGATTTTACTGTAAATATGGATTTTTTTTTTGTCTGATTTTTGTCCCTTCCCCCCAGTTTGTTATCGTAACCTGTAGTGCCAACTCTGTTTCCGGAGGGGCAGTGCAGGACGAAATGCTGACCCTGATGTTGCTTCTCATTCATAACTAGTAGAAAGTTGTTTCTCCAGTCTTTTGGGAACACAGGACTTAAAAAAAAATCACATCATGTGTAGAAATTACACGCAGCATTGCCCGGGCAAGGCAAAAAGGGAATTTGTCTGGCTTGTGGCGCTGCCCTTGCGACCCTCTCCTGGGATTTTCCGAGGTTCACGGTTAGAATGCTACAATGTTACCACTGTGCCTTCCAATGTTTATATCATCGGAAACATAACATAATCAAAGTGGCTGTGATTTAACAAAATGAGTCAAGTGTTACCTGCCTGTGTAGCCGAAGTAGTGTGCAGTGAGGCATTTCTGAATACATGGTCAGATTTTTGGAAAAAATACAAAAACTTTAAAAAAAAAAAAGAGTCGAGTTCAAAAACCGTCAAATGAGAAAATTGCAAGTAGGTGTGACCGAGCTGATTGATTTTGTTGCTTTCTTTCTTTTTTTTTTTTTTCTTTTTCAAAATGGGTTTACTAAAAAGTTGCCTCCTCCTTGGTCTGAAGAAGATGCCAACCAGTCATGCAGCATTATAACAAGCCTTATAAGTCCTAAAGCATTAGGTTGCACTTTCGTGAGGAGGGGCAGTGCAGTATTCTCTGGCCAGTATGAATGAAGTTTCTACTTACCATTTGATAGAAACCTTGATCAAACTATGGCACAGCAACTCATCCAGATAGCTAGCGTTGACTCTGGGCACAATGAACCAATTCCCATCCTAAATCTTGCTAGTGGTTGACTCCAGTGTGTAGTGCAGTGAACAGATAGTGCTCCTACTTAGCATTTGTCAGCATCCTTTTGTCTCTAACTGGTTTCTATTTTTACAGCCACACAATCTTGGCATGTATTAAGAAAAAAAAAATCCCTGTTGAAGTAGTTTTTCCACCTATCAGCACTGAGTAAATGCCATAAATCCATGGAAATGGTCTAAATGCCCCATCTGTTGTCCTGTTTTACCAGTTACATAGTGATGAAACACATTTGTAAATTTTATGCAACCAATGGCAAACCTATCATTATTTTGAAACTGTGTATGTAAAAGTTATATTTTTACATGTAGACTTGTTATTATGTGTTTTAATACATTGTATCAGGTTTTTTTTCCTAAACTGTGTGGTTTAAAAAAAAAAGTCACTTAATTAAGAAATAGTGAGCTACAAGAATCTGAAATTTATGTTTATTTCTGAAAATGTAAGAACAAATAAGATAGTTACCACGTGGTCACCTTTTACAAACCCATAAACATTTTGATTAGCTCTGTGTGTGCGTGTGCGCGCGCGTGTGTGTATGTGTGTGTGTGTTGAAAACTGTAAATATGTTCAGTAGTGATAAAACTAAAATGCTTTGATTTGTTGATAAGTTCCTAAAATGTGGAGGTGGATTGAAAATGTAGGAGAATAGCAGAAATCAGATTTCATGAAAAGTTCTTCGGGGGCTTTCCTGTGAAATGTGCTAACAAAGGGACTCAAAAAAAAAAAGGCATGGAAGACAATAATGTACACTTCCCCTCCTCCCTAAAAGATGGAAACCATGTGTACTTGTTCTCTCCCCATGGTAAAGATTTTCTGTTCTTGAGACATTCTGCACTCATTTTGTATAGTCTACCAAGGCGGGTATCCCTAGGAACATTGTTATGATATAGGAAGCAGGTATACTCTGATCACATTCAGGAGACATATATAGAAGAGAATATGGTGTTTACTCTTGAGGGAACTGGAAATCCTCCCTGCATCGATGAACATTCTCAGAATGGCACTTTTGATACATGTTATCGTAAAGGTGCTTACTAAAGCTGAATTAAAGTTTTTCAAATCTGTAAACAAAGCAAAAAAATTAAATTATAATTATTTGATTTTTTTTCAATTGGTGCTTTTATATTTTGTTCTCACTCAAACAGAGGAAAAGCTGCAATTTCTTGTTCACCAGCTTTGATGTATTCATTACTTGTAATGTAATACGGCTATTGTCAAATTCCTTTTGGAAACAAGCAAAAGACTCCCTAAAGGCCACCAGAAGCTGCTGGCTGTATTCTGCTTGATGGAGAAACATGATCTGACCCTCTCTGTAGTAATTGGGTTGTATCTCCAGTTTGAGAGAAAAAGAAAAAAGGGAATGTGGCCTTCTTAATATGTTGGTTTTTTCTTTTCCTTCTTGTTGTTATTTTGTAATGATCAAACCCAGGTAAGATACTGGTATTCCTGCACTGGATTCCTGAGAGAAACTTAGCAGAAGACAGGATTAAAATGCTATACGAACATTTCCTAAGGGTCCATACGACACTAGATATAGCTGGTGTGGCAGCGCATAGCTTAGGGAGCAGTTGAAGAGGCTCAGGCTTTGAAAGCAACTTGAAACAGTTGATCCACCTCCACATTCGAGTAATTTATGAATATGCAGAATTAGGGATCTACCCATCTAGGAGTTCTTACCATGTGTCTTCTGTGTAACTGTGAGGAACACTAATGCTTATACAACTGTCAGTTCACCCAGTCGTACAACTGATTCTGACTCCGTCTTCCTATTCCTTGTTTTATTTCCTTTTTTCACTTTTTTTCCTATCTCTTGATTTTTATTATTATTATTATTTGTGATCTTTGTTTTGATGAGGGGTTGGGAAGTGGGAGGGGGTTGAACTGAGACTTGGGGGTAAGAGGATTTTTTTTTTCATCTTTGCATCCAACAGGCAGAATATGATCTGTGTCCAAAACCGAACTTAAGTCAGGAATGAAAAATTCCGCATAAACAAGCACAAAAGTGTAGTCTGCCGGCTGACTGGAAGCAAAAATTAAATACATTAAAGATAAATAAAAAGGTGAAGATGGAATGTGATGAATTCCAAGACAATGGGGCACCAAGGCCTGTAGGCCTCTTTGATTTCGCTTTGGTTATGTTTGTTTTCTTTCGAGATGTTCTTTCTCATGGGACTTGAAGTGACTCATCTCTGTGCAGTGCTGGTTTTGCCATATGCTCATTTCAAGTATTATAGACATATGTAATGGTGAAATATATGAACTGTGGCCTTTTTCATTCTTGTTACTTGTGATGCAATTAAGTGAAGATAAGAAAAAAAAAAGCAGAGATTTACCATGTATCAGTGCCTGGCTTTTTGTTATAAAGCTCTGTCTGTCTAGTGCTCTTTTTGCTATGAAATAGACTGTAGTACACCCTAGTAGGAAAAAAACTAAATTTAAAAATAAAAACTATATTTGGCTTATTTTTCGCAGGAGCAATCCTTTTATACCATGGATATTACAAAAAAATTGTCAGATTCTGAATATTTCTTCTTTGTAGATTTTTGGAATCATTATGAGTAAAAGTTTGTTACTTTATTTTACTATTTAAAAGATGTTATTTTACCATGTGTTACCGAGATGAAACTGTATGGTAGCTTCTTTTGTTTGTTTTCGTTTTTGTTTTTGTTTTTAGTTGTAGGTCGCAGTGCGGACATTTTTTTTGCGACTGTACACATAGCTGCAGCATTAAAAACTTTAAAAAAATTGTTAAAAAAAAGAAAAAAAGGGAAAACATTTCAAAAAAAAGATAAACAGTTACACCTTGTTTTCAATGTGTGGCTGAGTGCCTCGATTTTCCATGTTTTTGGTGTATTTCTGATTTGTAGAAGTGTCCAAACAGGTTGTGTGCTGGACTTCCTTCAAGAGGCAGACAACCCAGCTTGGTCTAGACCATTACCTGTTCCCATCTGTAGTTATTCGATGAAGTCATGTACATGACCGTTCTGTAGCAATAAATGTGCCATTTTTATAAACTGTCTCTGACGCTCGTTTCATTTCATTTCTCATTGTGCACACGGCCCTCCTGTCAGAGCGCAGCTCCTGTTCATGTGTTCCGAGCACTGGAGGTCCTGCCAGTTAAACTAAACATTAACAATAACAACAGCAACAAAAATCACAAAAGCAAATTGAAAGGCAAAGCCCATGGTTCCTTAAGAAGAGATGCCCTTAATGAACGTGGAGCAGGATGCATGCCAAACACAGAGAAAGCTGTCTAGAGGATTAACTGATTGAAGGAATGCGATTAATGCACGCTTAACACGGAAGCTATGCACTTGAAGAGCCCTGAACTGCGCCCATGTTTTGGGTTGTGCGGCAGGTGGCTGAGTCTCAGCAGCCCTAACCTTCCGGATCTCTTGGTCGGCTGTTTGGCAGAACATTCTCAGCTAGATCTTTTCAGTCCAAGTAAATAAATAAATGAATCTCCAGGACAATTTTATTCTGTATCACTTGGTAAAAGCTGCCCGTTGTTATTCGCAGTACTAGGATACTGTACTGATGCTCTCGTAGACGATCCCCACCACACCAGATTCTGGTTGACTCTGTTGACTATTATCCCAGATGGAAACAACCAGAGGAGTGTTATTCTTTTTTTTTTTCTTCTAGCTTGTACAAACTGATGTGTGCCACCTATGGGAACAAAACTGTACAGATTAAGATTACACAGTGTTATGTACTATACGTTACTATTTTTGTAGAACGGACACCAGCCTGCTTTACAGAACTCGAAGGCTGCTTGGCATTGCGCTGTAGAACTGAAACGTGGCCTATGCAATGAGAGAAAGCCCGTGGCAGAGGAGTTCTTAATGGAATGTTTTAACTGGGTGCGTGGGTTTGGGGGGGATGTCTCTGATGTTGCTCTTGTGTTCTTTCTCACTGGGTACAGTGACTAGTTACCTGAAAGAAGATGTTGTAATGCCATTTGGTTCCCATGTAAAGTGCCCTCCCTCCATAGCCAAATGTTGGGAGTTTGTTTCTCTCCACCCCCACTTCCTTTTGTTTGGATTGTTTGCAGATATTTAAATTTTATGAATTTTCCAAAGATTTTGGTTGATAACCCCTTTAAATGATTTGAGATGTTCTTATGTTCTTACTGTGTGTTTTAAATATACATAAAAGAGCCGCAATTATTTAGTCTTTTAGTATTATATTTGATCATGTAACTTATTTGATATCAAGAAAGCAGATATGAACCAGACAACTGTGTCTCACATAGTCTATCAACACTAGATTTTTTACTTCAAAAGACTTAAGATAAGTAAGGTACATGAGTTTAGACCCCAAACAGAACTTAGATTGCCAGGGAAGGTTGAATAATATTCACCAAGGCCCTCATTGCATTGGTGGGTAAGGGAGAGGAAGCTACAGAAGGTAAAATCGGGTACCATTTTTAGGCTCGTAGTTTGATCAATTCATAGAAAACCAGGTGAAATTCTATCCTAGGCTTTTATTGCAGGCCACCTTTCTCTTAACTGACCGCCTAGGACATGTCACCTGTGGCCTTCTTTAAGAGAGAGATGGGAAACAGCAGCGAGTGTGCTGTCTGCCTTCAGATCAGCCCAGGACTCCACAACTGCCTTGCACTGTGGATCCCCTGCTTAGCCAGCTAGATCTCACGTCCCATAAGTGTGCACCTGCCTCAGGCTAATACAGGTCCATGTTTCTTCTGAACATTCGGCAGCACATAGAAACAGCCCATTTTGAAAGGACTAGGTGGGCAAGTCAAGCCAAAATCACCTTGGTATTTGTTTGATAAACAAATAGGGGTTGAGTAAAATTCATCTCATCAAGTAAAATTCCCAGGTCTTGAGGCGTGTGTTACCTCACTGGTTCCCACCTGTGTGTGTCACTACCCTGCGAAGACAATGGTGGGTACACAGAACCCATCAGTTAAACTAGTTAGACACCCACTAGCCAGGGATAATAATACTAGATTAAGATGACTGCATTTGCCTCCACACACAGCCTGTGCCCTATGGAACGGCGTGTCCCTTCAGTGACTGTCACATACTGTGCTTGACTTATGGTTATTTTGATAATGAGAGAAACCACTTTGTAAGAGAAACACAGGCATCACCACGTTCCTTTCTAAGGCCTAGTGAAGAGCTTTTGAGTCTAGGCAGGGGCACTTGTTCAGGTTAAGAAAAACCTGGTGTAACGTAACCAAAACTTAAAAGTCATGGAACCAACCCCAGTGCCCAACACTGAGCTGACTGAGCCTAACCAGAACTGGTCTGCTGTCTGGCTTTTCTGGGAGGGGAAAAAAAAAAGCTTTGTGCAACACAGAAAATAATATGGTCCTCATCCACATCTGTTATGCTATATTTAGAAGTCAAATAGCTTTGGCTTTGGCAGGAACCCATACGCTTCTAACAGGAAACAGACACTAGCCAAGAGCAAAGTGCAAATGCCCGTGCGGAATCAGACCCACAGGCTCGAGATTTCCCACCAGCACCGTACCCTATTGGGGAACCTTCATTCTTTGTACACACACACACACACACACACACACACACACACACACCAGTATTGTGAAGAACATGGAAACCTGAACTTAGAAAGGAATTATATTATTTCCTTAGCCTTTTGTGTCAAATTCACAGGAGCACGTTCCAGGCCTTGGAGCTGAAACAAGGAGCCAGTCACTTCTGCACGGTGCCGTCTCCTGAAGGGGCTGTCTCTCCAGTCATGCCCACTTCAAACAGGTTCATGGCTCAGTTCTTCTCCTTTCCACTGTTCCTCCATGACTTTTCTCAGCAGAGTCCCTAAACATCTGAACTTCTCCCTCTTCTACCTTAGTCTACAAATTGTGGACATATTGCCAGCAACTGGCATGGAATGGCAGACATAAAGAATGCTATGGTAATTAGCACAAGGCTAGAACAGTCTAATATAGCAGCCATACGTGGGAAGAAGTTAGTAGTAAATTAGGTGTAAAGAAGATTCTGAATGGTGGGAGAGAGAGGGCTTTGGGTGAGGTGGGTGTCTGGAGATGCCGCACGAAGCGGAGGGCAAAGGATGAAGGAGGCCTGAGTGAAGACATCCTGTGGGCCGAGGGAAAACTATCATTTGAATTTGTATGACGCTTTGCTTCAAACACCGCTAAAGATCACAATGCCAACATAGCAATAGCGGAAGAGACACTTAATTTCTTCTCCATATCACAAACATTTCACTGATCCTCTGTAGAAATCTAAGAAACTGATTTCCCACCCTGTACATCTTACAAAGAGAAAGAGCATCGGAAGCCCCAGGCATGAGCTACACCGGCAACAGAGGCAAAGGCCTTAAGAGGCAGACTGGCCAGTACGGGTCGAGTTCTTTGCTGTTCAGAGGAAGGACTCCCTGACTTGAATCAAAACATGTCTTCTGGCCTTCCTAATCCACAATACTGTAGTTCTTGTAGGACTGCAGGCCACTCCCCCTCCCCCATGATATTCCCCATCTTCAAAACCAGCTTCTGCAGGCTTGCTTCCAACCAGACAGCCCAGCAACCCAAAGCGCCATTCCCAAGCCTTTGTTCAGTCCTGGCTTCCTTCTTTCTCTCTCCACGCATCTTTTCCATTACCTGGCGTCGGCCTATGATCATCTGATCTGATCCAGTTAAAAGAAAAACAAAAACTAGAGCAATAGCATCTGGGGATCAGAGAGCCTGTATCAAAACCCCTGCAGGGTACCACAAGGAAAGCAAATTTGTTACCAAGGTAGTCGAAATGCTCCTGCAGAAGAATTAGACACACAAAAGCATAAGAGAAAGGAAAAACAATGTGTGCACACCGTTGACCTGTGTCACAGAGCACAGTTCCCTAGTTCGTTTGGAGTTCTTGTTTTATCCAGTACACACAGTTCCGTTAGCTGAACATGGCCATTCCCTTATTCCAGATGAAGACGTGAAAGCTGAAGGAAGTTGTTGGCCTGACAACAGTCAAAGGCAACATTGGAACCCCAGCCATCTGACTCTTAGAAATAGGCCCTATGTTTTCTGTGTGGCATGAATGACATAGTAGGAGAAAATAACATACACGCACATCCATGTGTGATGAGAGAGAAGAAGGGCCAGAGACAGTATGCCCAGCTTCCCAGAGGAAGCCTCTAGTAAATGACCAAGAGACTTGAGGGTAGCTACAGAGGCTAAACAGTCCACATTGTCTTCCAATGGGAAACTGAAGGGAAGATGAAAGTGAACACAGGTCTCGCAGGCCCTCGCCCAAGGGCCAGGTCATCTTTAAACAGACTCATCAGGAGTCAATTCTTTGGCCAATCAGCACACAGAAGCCGTGTAATTAGGATGTGCACATGCATCCATTCTACCCGCTCTGAAAACAATTTGGAAGCTCTGTGCTGTGAATCTCCTGAGGGCACACAGCTAATGGTCTTCCCTGGAGGAATAGCAGGCTTCTCTTTCAACTTGTCTGAGGAACTTTCCAAAAGAATCTTTGATTTGGTGCTCCATTATCACCCACTTCACAAGGCCACTGCAGCCCATCTCAGAAGCAGTTTTTGTCCTCTTCTGGACCGTCCGTTGGACACCTGCTGCACAGGGCTGCTGCACAGCGATGCTTAAGAAGGATGCTGGCATGGAGTGAGAACCATTCTCAAAGGAAGGTAGAGGAAAGGACACAATCCGGGGTGGATTTAGGATGGAGTAGGAGGAACTCGGTCCCAGAAGGAGGCAATGGTGTTAGTGACATTAGTAGCAACATCTGAGATCCCAAGCACACTTTGGGGCTGCCACTTCCCAGTAGAGAAGGCCATCCCCTCCTTTCCTGGGGCCAATATGGAGTCAGTAGCTTTGTGAAAGAAGGGAAGATAACACTGGCTTGAACCAGTACTGAGGAAGCTCAGTGAAGTGAAGCCATCTCGAAGCGACCTATCAGAGGAAAACTCCCGTTTATGGTCTCTTGTGTTTTCATGATAAGCATACATACTTATAATATTGTGGAATGTTCAGCCCAGGCATATGGAGATCATCAACAGTTCCTTAAGAGTCCCTGTGTTTATTGGGGATAAGGATCCACTCCGTCCCCACCCATGGAATCATCTCCACCTACACAGTTGCTTGGCCACTTCCACTCTGTGGAGGAGACTGTATGGGTTTCCTCCCGCTTTTCAGGTATTTTTCCTTTTGCTACCATTAGTTTATGGCCAATTCAATGTATGAGATGCAGTCCAGGTCAGCCTCCGGTGTAACATGCAGAAGAGAGCCAACAGTGGATGGGCAGGGACATACCAAGCAGCAGACTTCAGACAAGATATCACAGTAAAAGCAGCAGTGGACATTGCTGTTCCTAAATGAAATTCCCACAGAGGAAACGTGAGGTCAAAGAAAGGCACTCAGGGGCCCTCCTGCCCCCATTCTGGGAACGCTAGATTATTCTGGATGGCTTCACAATTGAAAGCAGCGAGTGAATGAGGGGCACAATGGGCAGGAAGGATAGAGGTGTAGATGCCAGTGAGTCTGGGCTGCCCCGTGGACAATGGAGAACCTTTGAGAACCCCAGCAGAGAAGTGAGTTGGCACGTTTTGTTCATGTGTGCCTGTCCATGGTGTGGCTCTGTGAGGGTGCATGCACCATGAAGATTCAATTTGTCCTGTCGTGAATGAAGCTCCCGGGTGTTCTTGCTCTGATCTGTGACCTAGAACCTGAGGCTCAAGGATGATAACCTGGCCCAGAATGATTTAACCATTTGCACCTAGAGTGCTACTCTAGTGGTCAAACATTAAAGATGAGTTTTCAGAATTGGTTCCGAGCTTTTTGGGACAGATTCTGTGTCCTGATTGGATGTTCCCAGAGGGCATGGCCAAAAGTGGTCCACTGTTTTCTGTGGGCAAACTGCTGCTCAGTTTATCCCTTGCAGATGCCTGAATGCAGGTCCCTACAGCCACTTGCTATTGGAAGATTCCTGGTAACCAACCTGTTACTGGCATCCAATATTTTAGTTAAAATAAGAAAGACAATGGGGTGGATTATAAGTTTCTTATGGTAATTTTGGCAATAAAAAAAAATGATGGCTTTAGAAGCTGACTTTATGTTCCCATCATTGTCTCCATAAAGGAACTGAAAGCTGACGTCCCTATCAGGAATTACCCTGGAATAGTCAGATTTATTTCCTGGAGGGAAGGAAGCCTAACTCTATAGGTCATGGCATTACAAGGGTAACTGGATCTCCTTTGTTAAGCCTAGAGCATAGATAGGAAGAAAGAGGACCCTAAAGATTGGGCTGGGGCTGTGTAGGGATGAGGGTATTTCATTCAGTAAAGCAGAGAGCACTACTCTGAAACCCTGAAGTCTCCCATGCTACATGAGCAGCCCTCTCAACTGTGCTTGAAGAACTTCAGGTCTACTAGAGGGAGCTGCCTTCAAAACACTGCTGGGTCCCCAAAACTGTCCCTTTAGCTCTTTTCCATCCAGACTCCCAAACAGGCTCACGTTCCAGCACATGCTGGAAGGGTGAGGTACAGAATACAACCCACGAACGGGAGTAATAGACACCACAACAACGGAATGATTCTGCCAAGCTCTAACGATGGAAATCTGGGGAACATGTGCGGGAGTGGATCTTACGGGTGTGGGATCAAGGAGGAAGAAATACGTAATTGGATCCAGCCAAACTAATTGATATGGACTTACTCACCAACAGAGACTCCAAATTGAATGTTTTTTAGCCCAGGGGGGTTCAAATGGCTCTACTAATTTACTTTGTTTGGTGAGAATATGAACCCAAAGTAGCTCTACTCTAAGTGAAGTTGAAATGCTAGAAGGTTCTGAAGTCCCACAAAGCAAAGGGCCATATGCCGAGGGAAATGGGAGTGCGGGAGTGGATAAATCATGTGACTGTGTTCATCCACTCAGAGCTCTGGAGAGCATGGCCTTCACCATAGTGTTGAAAACTGAACCCCTGGGAGAAGTCCAAGCATCCTCAACTGGGGTGACGGGATCAGAGGTGGCAAAGGTAACATGCTATAAGGACCAGGGTAGGGGTGGACAAAGCAATACTAACTATAACCCGGCTCAGGCAAGGGATAACATTGGAGATAATTGATCACCAAGTCCCTGCGTGGAAAGTAAAGGAAAGCTAATTAAGCTCTTATTTGGTCTGTGTAAAGAATTAAAGTCAGAGGCCATGCCTTTAATCCCAGCCCTTGGGAGGCAGTGGCTGTTAGATCTCTGTGAATCTGAGGCCAGCCTGGTCTACCTAGTATGTTCCAGGACAGTTAGGGCTATGTCTTAAAAAAAAAAAAAATCACCACATGCCAATGACTGGAACCATCCCATCTCCCTAGCCAGTTTTCAGATCTTAGCAGTTCAAATGCCCAGAGCCTCCTCAGAGACAGGAAGACACACTGCCAGAATTCACATTTAAACTTCCACAAAATGGTGTGTGGTCGGGTACCAGGGTGATCAGGCACTGGAAGAAACAATCCAGTGTTCCCAGGTTTGTTTCACACTGGCTCGGAACTAATTCCTTGAGACCCAATAACACCGTGAATGAAGAATCCCAGCACTCGGGAGGCAGAGGCAGGTGGATCTCTGTGAGTTCGAGGCCAGCCTGGTCTACAAAAGCTAGTTCCAGGACAGGCACCAAAAAGCTACAGAGAAACCCTGTCTCGAAAAATCAAAAAAAAAAAAAAAAAAAAAAAGAAAACCTTGGAAAACTTGAATTGGTTGCTATGACAGCTTCTCAATCCTTGAAGGATTTTGCAGTGAATCCCATGATGGTAGCAATACACATATTTATTTAATAAAATATTTTGCTAAGTCCATATTTGGAAGACAGATGTAACTCAGCCTGTGGCCAGTGCATAAAGGTACCCAGGTATGTATGATTATCTCTCTTCAGAAGTTATGACGTACCAGTGAACTTTCACGAGAACAGAATACAAAGCTTGTTGACTTGGTCTCAGATTCCACACAACAGTTAACCTTTGAGAAATGGCCACTTGTTACATTTTGGTTCAGTTTTATAGAAGAATATTCTACAAACGCAATGCTCTGAGAAAGCCAATGTTTCCCATTCATGTGGCGTGTCTGTGTGAGACTCATGTTCCGGCACACCTTCAGCCAAGGGATCATCCCACAACAGGCTACAACATCCATCTATCTTCCATTAGGATCTTAAGGAAATTATAAACTAGAAAATGACGCCCTATTCTAACAGGTGGCAAAGTATGTAGACATGTGTATGCAGGTACATGTGTGTTAGGGTACACGGATTGCCCGTGGAAGCATGAGGAAGAGCTAAGGTGTCATTCACCAGGTACCACCCACTACTGTTTTTATGACAAACTCACTCACTGGCCTGGAACTCAATAAGTGGGCTAGCTTGCTCAGAGAGATCTAGTCTATCCTCACATCTCCAGCTCCCCAGGGCTAGAAGTGGAGGTGTCTGCCACCATCCTTGCTCGTTTAAATGTGGATTCTGGGGATCCATCTTTGTGAGCAAGCAGTCACCAGGCTCATCTTTGTGAGCTCCTCAGGCTCATTTCCATTATTCTTTTTTTTTTTTTTATTGAGAAAAAAAAATTTCCGCCTCCTCCCAGCCTCCCACTCCTCCCGCCCTCCCCCCACTCCTCTCCCCCTCCCTCTCCAAGGCGAGGTCCCCATTTAGTTCCTGGGGCAGCTGAGGATAGGGAACCTGAAATGATCCTATCCTATAGCCATACTGATGAATATTTTGCATATCACCATAGAACCTTCATCTGGCGATGGATGGAGATAGAGACAGAGACCCACACTGAAACACTGGACTGAGCTCCCAAAGTCCCAATGAGGAACAGAAGGAGGGAGAAGATGAGCAAGGAAGTCAGGACCAAGAGGGGTGAACCCACCCACGGAGACAGTGGGGCTGATCTATTGGGAGCTCACCAAGGCCAGCTGGATTGTGACTGAAAAAGCAGGGGATAAACCCGGACTCTCTGAATATGGCGGACAATGAGGGTTGCTGAGAAGCCAAGGACAATGGCACTGGGTTTTGATCCTACTTCTTGTTCTGGCTTTGTGGGGGCCTAGCCAGTTTGGATGTTCACCTTCCTAGACCAGGATGGAGGGGGGAGGACTTTGGACTTTCCACAGGGCAGGGAACCCTGACTGCTCTTCATTTCCATTATTCTTATTAAGTTGTTTTGAATGTGTTATTTTTCATTTAAAAAAGTTTTGTTTCTAAAGATTTAATGTGTTTGTTTATTTTTTTAACAAGCAAGACATTTTTCTTAGTTTTAATCTCTATTGTGGTGATTATTAAAGGGTTAGAACTTACATAAATAAAAGTTCTTTGGGGTCCTTAGTACATTTTAAGACCATAAGCAAATTCCATAAGAACTGTGAGTTCTGTTGCCAATGGCCCTGGCAGCTGTACTCAAGGACCACAAAAGCATCAAAGATGAGCAAGAGTCAATTAGTCACACTGAATGGAAAGGGCACTGAATCGTCATGATTCCACATATGCTATTATATTTGTCTTCATGGCCTGTCTTCATGGAATACCACAGTTTTGCCTCAAACAACAGAAATCTATGATCTTACATTTCTGTGGCCAGCAGGGACGAGGAGGGCTCTCTTCCTGACCTACATGCAATCATCTTCTGGCGGTGTACTCCCATGACCTTTCTTCTAGGTACAAGAAGGAAGAGAGCTCGTTCCTCTTATGTCTCTTCTTTCCCAAGGACATTGGCGTGAGTGTCTCCGAACTGTTGAGGATCTTGAAATTGATGAACAAGTGGGGACTGCTCTATTGATTGCACACTGTGACTCTGCAGAGATCAAGGAAAGACCATGAAAGCTTTTCATCTGCTCTCCTTGCGGGGATGCCATGGTCAGTTACCCAACATCACACTGTCATACTCCAGTCATGACTGCTGGTGGTGAAGGCCTCAGCCTTATGACTTATGCTGTGTTTTGGCTGTTGAATACCTTCCAAAGACTTATATATGGAAAGGTGTTCTTTCTAGGCCGGTGGTGTTGGGAAAACCTAGGAATCCTGGCTTAGTGGGTCATCCTTCCATCATGGCCTTGAAGACTCACTGTTAGCATGATAAGCACCACCTTTATCAGAGCCCCATGTGCTATCTGATCTTGAGCTCGAAGCTCTAGTATTGTAACTTACATAAACCTCTTTTTACTTGATAAGTACATTGTGTCTGGTATTTCATTATAGTGACAGAAAGCTAATACAACCTCACAACCCCGGTAAAGTCCTTAAAAAAAAAAAATTGAATTTTTTAAAAATTAAAAAATTAAGTTTATAATAATATTGTAACATTTGTCTCTTATCTTTTCTCCCACCAACCCCTCCCAAATACCCCCTCAACTCCCCTTCAAATTTATGGCCTCTTTTTTTCAAATTGTTATTATATACATATATGTATGAGAGTATACATAAATATTTCCATGGTGATTCTTGTATGTGTGCTATGTGTGCATGTCCATGCATGTGTGTGCACAGTTCTCGTGTGCGTGCTGTGTGTTCATGTCCATGCATGTGTATGCACGTGCGGAGGCCATCAGCATCAGGTGTCTTCCTCTGTTGACTCCATTTATTCTTTTGAGACAAGAGTCTTACTGAACCAATTCAGATAGACCCACTGGCCAGCAAGTGCGAGAGAGCATTCAGTTCTCAGAGCTACTATCACAATGGTGTGGTGCTGAACTCAGCATTTTACATGGATTCTGGGGACCCCACTCAGGTCCTCATGTCTACCCAGTAAGCAATTTACCAACTGCATCATTGCCCCTCCCCCCGCTGATGCAGTTACTGCTCATACCCGCTGCTGCAATTCACATGGTATGCAGCCAAGCAGGAGAACCGTGGCAGTGCTGAGGGTAGAGCAAACATGAAGTCGGGTGGGTAAAAATGAGAAGAAGAAAAAAACAACAACAACAACAACAAACAAAAAACATGAGAAAAGTCAGGCCAGTCTTCGAGTAGCTAATAACCAGGTACATCTCAAAGAGGGTTTCATGAAAGGGCAAGACAATGAATAATTTTTGCCAGACAGCCTTGAGAGCTTGTCGAAAGAAGCATATTCCCTGCAAAGTAGTTAGGAACTTCTGGGGAAGAAGCAACATGTCATAAAGTAGCAGCAGCTCGGAAAACACCGAGGCATGCCACTCTCCAAGTGGGATCCCGCTTTAGATGAGCCGGTGCTCGGCCACCATGAGCAAGGC
>NC_022020.1:54872341-54874203 GCF_000317375.1 Microtus ochrogaster
AAATAGTACAAATTATTGTTATAACAGTATATACATTCCTGTGGTAAGATACTGTTTAATTTATGAAGCTAAAACTCTCATTACCCAATTACTACTCTGTACATTTTTCACCATTTAAAATTTTTTCATCAGTGGCTAATTTTCTAATTCATAAAATGTAAAAGATATATTGTGCAAATACTCAAAAATGTCAAATAAGAATCTCAAACTTGTAAATTTTCCTCACAAATGGATGGAAAATTAAGTTGTTCTCAGATTTAAAAATATCTGCCTTAGTTTTTCAGAATTAGACTTGTCCTGAAAGAAATGGTAAGAGAGGACTTTCTTAATTACAAGACACATGAAAATAGCTCAAGTCATGTTAAAAAAAAAGTAGTAGATGCAATGAAATAGAGAGACAAAGAATGTCAAGAATGATTTTGTTTGTACTTCAAAATTTCAAATGGAAGAAAAAGTCTCTATGAGACTGAGAAAATTAGAAGGCACAGGAGGAGTTAGAGAGCGGGGAGAAGGGTAAAAATGTAATTATAATAGATACATAGAAAATTCTAAAGAAGAATACAAAATCAGAATCAGTATTTTAAGAATAAAGCTAGGTTTAATTGTATTCATATTACAAATATGAAAACAATATAAATTATTACACAAATTAAAAAAATCTTAATTAAGTATCACAAGTGAGCCAGATTACAAATCTAATACAAACTATTGATGAAATCTTTAGTTGTCTTTCAGAGATTAAATTTCTATTGATGAACATACTGCACACATAAGACACAAAACTTGCATGAAATCAATTTGTTGAACAATTGTAAAATGGGCAATTTTATTTATTTTTAATTGAAAGTAGATTATTCTCTCGTTTAATACATCCACCCTGCCCAGCTCCCCTCTGCTCCAGACTCCCCATCATTCAGATTCTTTCCCATTCTGTTTCCCTTTAGAGAGGAGCTGTCCACCAAGAGAGGACAACCAAAACAAGATAAAATAAGGCAAATTTTAAATGGATAGAACTACTTCATAACTCCTAAGTCTATGCATTCTGAGTCCACATTCCAGCCAGCGTGTGGTGGTATCTTGTTTTTAAAAATAAAGCTTGCCTGTAGATCGGAGGGCGGAGCTAGCCGCTAACTAACCATAGAGGTCTGGAGGTCTGTGCAAACAGACAGGAAGTGATTTGCCTGGGCAGAGGAGGAAGTGGTAAGGCAGGAGGAGACAGGAACGAACTCCCCTTTTCAGCTGGGAAGTTGATTAGGTAAGCTGGCTGTGGTTTCCCTCCTTCTCTCTCTGTTCTCTCGGCATTTTCCCCCTGTTTCTGACTCGGGGCTTTTATTATTAAGACGTATTAGAACTCGCGCTATGCCAACAGACAAAAGGAAGGGGAAGGAAAAAAGCCCAGGCCAGTCTCAGCTCTTAAAGGACCCTAAGGCTGCCTCCTCCTAGTCTGTGTATGGATCACTCACCAGGGCCTGATGACATGGATGTGCATTGCTTCAAAGGATGCTAAGAATCTTAGCCCTCATTTCAGAAGTTGTATATATCCCCTAAATCTATGGATTCTATAGAAGTGGGGTGAGATATATTAAGGGACAAATGCCATTTTCTGCTTGAGGAACATTTTAAACCATGAATGAACCTCTAGGTTAAATCTCCAGCCACCTCTTTGGAAGAAACAAAATGTTTTTCTCCTTTCCCATCCCAAGACTTTCCACTTATCTTCTCTCTCTGGCCAAAGCACTTCTGGTCCTGCTAGTCATTTTTCCTGAAGAGGCGAGAAGGAACATCTTCGTTAGTGTTTGAAACCTATTTGAAAGTCTAGTCTAGAATTTCATTTTCCCTCTCTCTCTCTTTCTTTTTTTTTT
>NC_022020.1:54874303-54908388 GCF_000317375.1 Microtus ochrogaster
TTTTTTTTTTTTTTTTTTGAGACAGGGTTTCTTTGTGAAACAGTCCTGGCTGTCCTGGAACTCACTCTGCAAACTCACAAAGATCCATCTGCCTCTGCCTCCCAAGTGCTTGGATTAAAGGTATGTGCCACCACCACTTGGCACATGAATTTCTTTCTCTTTACGGACACTAAATCCTGAGATGAATGACACCTTGGTTATCTTGAGGAGTAGCTTCCAAAGGGCTTATACAATATAGCCCATGGACTGAGCCTGCTTCTCATGTATACTTAGAAGTAAAATTTAATTGTTTAATTGGGGCACAGAGATTCTCGGTATGTTATGCACTGTCTGGTTGTTGCCTTCAGGCTACAGGATTACACACTTCTCACTCAGTTTCCTCTTCTGTTGGCTGGAATGTCAGAGACACACATAGAAGGGGCCAAAGTTACCATGGAGTAGAAAAACTATCTTTGAAGTCCAGGACTGAGAGGTGAACATCCCTGGTTAAAAATGTCTACCTTTTATCTTGAGGTTAAGTATATCATTTGCTCAAATCAAAAAGATGTCTTTATTTTTATTTTGATTGTATACTGTCTGTATGTATTTGTACCACATGCATGCCTGGTGTCCAAGGAGGTGAAAAAAGGGTGTTGGACCCCTGAAGATGAAATTACAGATGGTTGTGAGCTGCCATGTGGTTCTGGGAACTGAACCCAGGTCCTCTGCAAGGGCAGCCAGTGCTCTTAACCACCATGCTGTCTCTCCAGCCCCATCTATTATCAAGACAAAAATGAGAAGAATATCACATAGAAGGTATTCGTCCGCCAGTGTGATGGTCAGTCTTCATTGTTAGCGTCATTGGATTTAGAATCACCCATGAGATTTATGAGACAGAGCCCTGCAATATCACTGAGAGCATTCCAGAGAAAATTAGCTGAATTGGTAAGACCTTTCCTAAATAAATGGCACCATCCATAGGCTGAGGACCCAGGTGAAAAGAACAGGGAAGAAGATGAGCCAGCAGAGCACTGCATTCTCCTCTCTGCTTTCTGTGCATCATTTGAGCCACTCTGCTCTACTCTACCTTTGCCGCCATGATACAGCATTTTGGAGCCTTGGGTTAACATTGCTTTCTTCTCATTTTTTAAAATTTTCTTTTATCTCCTCCCCTATCTTCTCCCAGATCCTCCCCAGCTCCCTCCCCACCCAAACTTATATGTTCTTTCTTTCTTCCTCTCTCTCTCTGAAAAAAAAAAAAAACAAATAAAACCTAAAACCAAAATACTCCACAAATATACCCACTAAAAAAATAAAAGCAAACAAGCCAAGCCAAAACAAAACAAATTAAAACAAAAAAATCCACAAAAAGTGTTGTGTTGGCCTGCCTTGGTGTGTGAATAGTATACTCAGTGATACTCCATTGGAGAAAATGAATTCTTCCTTTTCCATTGGGTATCAATTACACATTGCTTCTTGGGTAGGGGTGGGATCTTATCTCCATTTCTCTCTTAGTGCTGGGATCCAGTTTGACTTAAACCTGTGCAGGTCCCATGTATGCTGCCACAGTCTCCGTGAGTTCATATGTACCTCAACCCTGTTGTGCCTGGAAGACATTGTTTCCTTGCAGTCATCAGCTCTGACTCTTATAGTCTTTTTCCTTCTTCTTCCTCACAGGTCCCTAAGCCGTAAGGGGATGGGTTTGATGAAGACATTCCTTTTAGGCCTGAGTGTTCCCAAGTATTTCAATTTCTGGACATTGTCCAGTTGTGAGTCTCTGTTAATTCCTACATACTATAAGAAGAAGCTGCTCTGGTGTGGGCTGAGCAAGGAACTGACCTATGGCCATAGCAATATGTCATTAGGAGTCATTTTATTCCTACGTCCTTTTATCAGAATAATAATATTAGGCGTTTCCATGGCCAATTGTTGTAAGAAACTTATTATTTGTTCCTGGCTGCTCAGCCTCGAAATAACCATACAGAAACTGTATTAATTAAATCACTGCTTGGCCCACTAGCTCTAGCTTCCTATTGGATAACTCTTACATATTAATTTAACCCATTTCTATTAATCTATGTATCACCACATGGCTGTGGCTTACCAGGCAAAGTTCCGTCCAGCATCTGTCTCTGGCAGGGCTACATGGCTTCTCCTTACTTAGCCTTCTTTCTCCCAGCATTCAGTTTAGTTTTTCCCACCTAGTTCTACTCTGCCCTATCAACAGGCCAAGACAGTTTCTTTATTAACCAATAGTATCGAGCATACAGAGGGGAATCCCACATCAGCCAGTGACCTATCTAGTCTCAGGTTTTTGGCCACTTTAGTAGTATCAGCTTTGGGTTCCATTTCATGGAGTTGGCTTTAGATATAATCAGAAAGTGTTGGGTTGCTTAACATTTGTTCTGCCATTGCATTATTATATCATGTAGGCAGGTAACCATTGTAGGTCACAGGGTTTGTAGCTGGGTGATGTTGATGATTACCTTTCTCCTTTGGTAGCATGCAGAGGACACAAACCGTAGTCAGTAGGGGGAAGCTTCTAGTTGGGCAGCAGATCAACTTTTCTGTGTTCAATGACATAAATAAGGGCTGTCTTCAGCAATTGGACCTTATCATACAGTTGTGGAAAGCAACCAGTTGCCTTGGTTGCTTGGTGTTTGAGGGATTCTATGGGATCCCTTTGGCCAATAACTCATATAAAACATGCTATCACTGGAGGTATGACTTAGTAACATAAGATGTCTACTAGTGGCATTGTCTCCCCTATTATTTGGTGACTCCATTTAGATTTTTTTCATATATGTATATATTTTAGGCAGCTTCTACAGTAGTAGGATTCCATATATATATATATATATATATATATATATATATTTTCCAAATGGCCTTTGGTGTTAGTGGTTCCTCCCCACATACCCTTTTCATCCTTTCTTTCTTATTCCTGTTCCCTCTCTAGTCTCCCCATCTTCTCTTCCTAGCAATATATTCAATTTCTCCTTCCATAGGTTATCTTCTCCATCCTGGTCCCTTACTAGATTGCTATCCTCTGTGATTATTTGGATTATAGCACACATATAAAAGCTTAAATGCTAACATCCACATATAAGAGAATACATTTAACGTTCACATATAAGAGAATACATTCAATATTTGTCTTTTGGGGTCTGGGTTACCTCATTCAGATGATTTTTTTTCTAATTCCATCCGTTTATATACAAGTTTTTGTTTTCTTAACAAGCATGATATTCCATTGTTTTTATACCACATATAAAGCATACCACATTTTTATTAGCCATTCATCAGTTTATGAGCTTCTCCGCTGTTTCCAGGTTCTGGCTATTATGAATAGAGCAGCAATGAACACGAATGAGCAGGTATCTCTGTAGTAGGATATAGAGTTGTTTGTGTATACCCCAGAGTGGTCTACCTAGATCTTGAGGTATATCATTTTCCAGATTCCTAAGGAATGACTACACTGATTTTCATAGTGTCTATTTGGGCTGCCACTAGCAATGAGTAAGTGTGTCCCTTATCCTGAATCCTTGAAAACTTGAGTTGTCACTTGTATTATTGATCTTGGCCATGACTGCGGTAAAATGAAATCTCAGAATGGTTTTAATTTGCATTTTTCTGGTGATGAAGGATGTTGAACATTCTTTTCGTTGTTTTTCAATCTTTTGTGTTTCATCTTTTAAGAAATCTCTGCTTAGCTCTGTACCCCAGTTTTTATTTGAATAGCTTTCTTGGTGTTCAGTGTATACACTAGTTTTTTATCAGCTGTTTCATTGGTAAAGGTCTTTCCCATTCTGTAGGTTGTCCCTGGACCTGAATGATGGTATCCCCTGTTGTCTTTCCTTTTCTCATTTTGTATTTTGTTTGTTTATTTGTTTTGTTTTGTTTTCTGAGACAGGGTTTCTCTGTAGCCCTAGCTGTCCTGGGACTCACTTTGTAGACCAGGTAGGCTGGCCTAGAACTCAGAGATTTTTAACACCAAGCAGTGAGATTAAAGGCATGCTCCACCATGCCCACTTCTTCTTATCGTACAGGCGATTTTTAAATAGTTCAGGAGCACAAAATGTCTGGTATATTGGGAGTACAGACATTTTAAATTAACTGTTCTCTTTCCTTTTTGAGAATTTAAATGTGGTAACAATTTCAAATCTACCACCATCCCTTTAAATTATATACCTCCTGCTCTTATTGAACACAAGACAATTCTTTCAGACTTATACTCCCCTTAAACTCTTATTTCTGTTGAGCTTACACTCAACTCAAAAACTGTACAGCTTTTTCTTAATGTAACATACTTTTATATGTAACGCCTTTTTCACACTGTTAAATGCACAAGCCTCAAACAATGGGCATGGAACCCAAGTTTATTTTTATTTCATGTCACCAGAATGCTCTAATATTTTAATAAAATTGTTCCAGATTGAGTTGTTACTATTAGTACTAGTACACAAAATACAGTGTAAATATTGATAATTAATTAGTAGACATAAAGAGTAAAATCCAGCATTCATAAGGAAAGCATATTTAATGATGCAGAGAAGTTTCTTTTGTGTCCTGATTTTTTTTTTCCCTGCCTGTGGATGAATGCAGCTCTTTCCTTTAACAGCTTGGGTCTCGGTATCCGTTCAGTCCCTACATTGTTTTTAAGTTGGAGGCACAAAAAAAGTTGTTCATAGAAACATGTAGATGGATTAGAAAGAGTTTTGTTATAGCTACATCTCTCAAGCCTCCAACTTCCTATGAAGTTCTGTGGGCTCTATCATCAAAAATTACCTCTAATAATCTCTAGGCAGGTAATTTGATTAGATCCCGTTAGTACTGATGGAAGCAGAGAATGGAGAACCACCTGACTTATAAAGGATTGCCAGCCCAGTCATTAGAATCATTTCTTTTTCTGGGTTTCTGGGAAATACACCATGAAGGTTCCACTACCAAGTCTGATGGCAGAACTCTCTGATTATACTGTTACTCTACCAGTTAGGTACCTTGTTTATCCTTAGAACAAGCTGTAAAAGTGAAAATAAACAACAAAAGAACCCCAAAAAAACAAAACCCACCAAAAAAACTATATGGAAAACAGTACTAACTATAACCAGTACAATTTGTTGCTTAACAACATACTCATATTTGGGGGCTTGCGGAGATGGCTCAGTGGGAAAGAACATTGGCTCTGCAAGCGTGAAGACCTGATTTTGGATAGCCACCACCTATGTAAGAAGTTCGGTTTGGCCATGAACGCACCTAACCCTGGTGCTGGGTGAATGAAACAGTGTCAGGAGAATTACAATGGTTTGTTGGTCACCAGCCTAGCCAAAAATAGTATCATGTTCAACAAGAGAACTTCTCCCAAGGGAATAATGCATGGGACCATGGAAGAAGACATTGCACATCCGTCTCTGTTCTCGGCTAGCTCATCACCTGCACACACTTGTACACATATGCATGCAACACAGACACACAACCTTGCTACTTTTATGTATTTTAAGTGTTCATTTCCGCTAAGGCACGGAACATATCTACCACCCGAGCTAGAAAGGCTTACCCTTCTTTTAAAAATCTGTCATCCAAATTAACCTACTTTCTGAAAGAAAAAAAAAGAAACTACATTCATTTGACCATATTTTACAATTCAAGAAAGTTTTCCTGAAACAACCCTCTCTCTCTCTCTCTCTCTCTCTCTCTCTCTCTCTCTCTCTCTCTCTCTGAACTCACAGTTCTCCCATGAACTGCCAGTGTGTCCTTCCTGAACTCTTTTTTCATGACTCTTTGCCTTCACCTGCCCCTGGCTGGTTTCCTGTCCTCCAGGTCCCAGCCCACTGGTGCCCTTGCACCCACAAGAAGTTGGACACAAGTTCAAGTTTACCTTTGTGAGCAAGAAGAAATGGGCTTGAAAACAAGAGCTGTCCCAGGGAGGATGTTGCCCAGAACAATAGAGGCCTTGGAAGTCACCCCAATTCCAACAAGTCTTCCGACAAATGACCACTCAGACAGAGATGGTGCACTAAAGCAGTTCTCAACCAGTGGGCCGTGGCCCCTTTGGAGTCACGTCTCAGATATCCTGCATATCAAACATTTATATTGCAAGTCATAGCAGTAGCAAAATTATAGTTATGAAGTAAGAACAAAATAATTTTATGGTTGGAGGTCACCACAACATGAGGAACTATATTAAAGGGCCGCATTAGGAAGGTTGAGGACCACTGCCCTCAAGGAAAATGAGGAGAGACAGACAAGCCTCCTTGTCTTATGTTTGAGACACAGTGGATGCATGGAGGGGAAGACCTTAAGAAACCAAAGAAGGCTGTCTGGAAGAGGCAACTGATAGCTAAGTCTCGGACTCTGAGGTTTGCTGGCTCATAGGTGATTCTCATGTTGTAATCTGAGGACTCTGAGGAAGGATCGCTATTCCACCTGACCCTGAACTTGGGAACCCTTAAATGATTTCGGGCATAAGCCCAAGATTGACAGATCATCCAAATTAATTTTGATGCTTCTTTTTCTCTGGTTCAAGTTCCGAGGATGCCAGTCTTGAAGGGTTCCCATCACTGCACAGTCCCTTGGAGTTACGACTGATCTTTTCTTTTAGAGTCGCTGCACCTGGCCCCTTGCTACTTATAGTGTGAGCAGGCTGACCACCTGGAAGCCTTGTCTTTACTCCTGAATGGGTTCCAGAAACCTGGCATCTCTCAAAATTGGAAGCAAATTTCCAGCTTCCAGTCTTATGAAGGTGTCAAGCTATGTATTTGCCCTCCTTCCCCACCCACGACCCTTCCCACCCGCCCAGCTGACATTTTAATTTATTCTAACGAGAAGACTTGGCAGCGGGGCCTTGGTTTCTCCTGGAAGAAAGTTTCAAAGTCCCCGTCTTCGCTATCATGTGCTTACCCAATTAAAAGCTGTCCTCAGGAGCACCTCGCCAAGAGCCCCCTGAGATAACAAGCCCCTGTCTCGTTACAGCTCACACCCTCTCCTACACAAGAAGATAGGGAGACGTGTTGCTTGAGCCATATTTTTGGAAATTGCTAGTTAGTTGTAAAATGTTTCCTGAGGTAGGAAAAAAAAAAGCCTGGAGGTCTGTAATTATTGAGTTGTTTCACTTCGGAGGCCAAGAAGCAGATGCTCTACTTGCAAGGCTTGGGTACGTCTCCTCACAAGTTTCTCCTCTGCCTGCCACCCTAGCGTCCCAGCTCCACTGGAGAGGCCCACTTCGAAGATCAGTTGAACCACTGCCTAGGTTTTGGCTTGCAAGACTTGGAAAAAAAAAAAAACCCGCTCATAATATAATATGGTGCTAATCAGATTCTAGTGCAATGTTGCCAAGAAAAGTAGACGTATGTGTGTGTGTGTGTGTGTGTGCGTGTGCGTGTGCGTGTGCGTGTGCGTGTGCGTGTGCGTGTGTGTGTAGGGGGGGGAGGTGAGGGAGGAGAGGAGAGACTTAGAAAGGGTTAGGACAAAGCTCCAAGGGCAAAATCATCTTTCGCTTTATATGTCTTAAGAAAAAGAAAAATTGAAAAAAAAATCAACCTGAACTTGGGCTTCAGTGATGGCTCAGTGGATGAGCCACTTGTTGTATTAGTAGGAGGATCAGAGTTAGAATCTCCAGCGCCCTTGTGATACTTGGTGGGGCATTGCACATCTCTAATCCCTGGTCTCCAGCATGGGAGATGGGGGCCCGAGAAAGGAGAATCCCTGGAAACTCATGGACCAGCTAGCCTGGCACACACAGTGGAGAACAGCAAAGACACTTTGTTTCAAGCAAGGTGGGAAGTGACCCCTGGCACAGAAGATACCTGAGGATGTCCTCTGACCTCCACACGTCACAGTCTGCGAACACACTTAAAAGAACACACATCTTGTGCACACACACACACATGCAGAGAGAGACGGAGATAAATAGGAATGTCTTTATATTCCTGTTCTCGCTCCATGTGCTTTCCTAAGGCCTTGGAGTGAGTTTTCTGTACTGATGCAGTGCAGCTCAGGCGATGCCAGTGGCTTGCTAAGACACTGGAAGGACTGATCCTTCTATTCAAATACAGTAATGGGCTGCACACGACATTTAGGTCACCACCACGGTGGATATGTGACAGCGGTTCCTGGCATTACCTCATCTAGTGTGGTTGTAGCCACCTTGTCTTGTGTAAGGACACGCCACGATATTTATACAGTGAGGACATGGCACCGTGGCATGTTTCTCAGACTGCATGTCCACTGTTGTACAAGGTATGACTCTATTCGGGTTAGAGGGCCATCATGGGCTAGGCCCTGTGAGTGAAATATTTGAAGGATTCTTTCAGGGACTGTCTTCTTGGAGTTTAATCCTTCATGGAGGATATCCAATATTAAGCACACCACAAAATACAGTATAAAGCTCCTATGGGTACTGAAGGGTGAAGGTGGCCATGGCATTACCTCTCTCAGTCTAAAAGAGTAGCCAGTCTAGTGGATCTTAAAGAGAAAGACTTCTAAAAATTACGTTTAATTGGGAACCTGTAATTTCATTGGGATAGATAAACCATGATTGGAATGCAGGACAGAAGGATGCATATTGATGCTGGGTTAAAGGTGACAGATGAATGTCTGGCTGCCTGAAATAAAAACAAGAATAACATTTGTTTAAATATATCTGTGACTATAAGTTATGTATCAGACTTACTATTAAGCCACAGAATATAGCTATAAACAAGTTGGTACAGTTCCAAGTATTATTAATAACCAATTACTCCCAGAACCATCATTTATAGTACATTTGGGTGTCCCAGGTATGTCCCACCTAGCCAGCAGCACCCCTCTTCATCCTTATTGCCACCAGGGAATGAGACTTGTCTCTTGTGTCACTTTATAGACAAGCAATGAAGGCGGTTTGTTCAGTGCCATTCCGGAGGTTGTCAAATTTAGAAGTCCCTCTTGGTGTATAATCGTGAGTGGAGGGTTCTGTGCAAAAAGGTTCACTCTGAGAAAGTGCAGTTGACTGTCTAGAGTTGCTGTAACTCAGGGATTTTCTGCAGTGTGGGACTTCAGCTGTCACAACACGGATAGTGCTGGGATGAACTGAGAGAGGAACAGGACTGTATTTTGGGTGACGTAATAAGTAGCGGTTCGAGTTCACAGAAGGCTTGGCTGTACATGTCGCAGCTCCTCGGCGTTCCCGTGTTTGTGCAAAGGCAGCTGTTGACACCGTGTGTGAGTGGGCATGAATGCATGCCAGCAAAACTTTACTTTCAAAATAAGCTGCCTTGGGCCATCGTGTCTTATCACAACAGTAAAAAAGTAGCTAGGACAAAGTTCTTTTTCTCAAATAACTCTGGCTTGTGTCAAGTTGACAAAATAATTAGCTGGAACATAAGCTGTTTCTACTTCCAAGCTAGAAACATTATGTTCGCTAGACTTGTTATATGTACATGTACTCCTCTGTCCATCATATTTTAATGCATTTCCAATTAAGCTTCATACATTTGCATGTATCTCTGCTAAATACTTCTTGTGCCAATTTTCATAATTTTTCACATCTATATTTTTTATTCAAAACACCATAATTCCTTTGGAGCAAAGGGCAGTAAGGTCATCCCAAAGCCAAACATTCTCTGAAGCCTCAATGTTTCTGCAGTTAGAATTACTTCTTTGCTGGTCAATGATTAATTCAATAAACCTTTGTTACTTTTCCAAGCATAATTCTATCCACATCTAACATCACATAAAATACAGTGCATTAGGAGAGGCAGTGAGAGAAACACAGTCCAGGGTAGCAGGATCAATTGCATGACCACGGTCTGAGTCATCCACAGGATATGCTTATGGGTTAGGAAAAGAATGACTTCATCGTGAGGGAATGTACCTGGTTTATTTTGAGATAATATCAAGGAGTCAGGCACATTCCTAACTCTGGGGTCTAATGGAATTGTCTATTTTAGTTTGCTGAGAAGCTATACAGGAGAAACTCACTGGAGTTACTCTGGGACAATCACAGTGGTTGCCGTTCAAAATGGCTTTTGCCTTGGCAAGCCAAACACCTAATGTTTCTGTAACTTTACTACATTATGAACTTCTAAATTGTTGAAACTTTTGGACTCAGCTTAAAATAGAAACATTGTCTAACCATATACAGATATTGTCCTTCTTGATATTTGTTGGAGGAGGCACAGAGCTGTCTTCTCCTATAGTACTAGGCCTTCTGCTGGAAGAACCTGCATGGATCTACTTTATGGTTAACTTAAAAAACAAGCAGGGGTATATTCTGAAATAATCATGAAAGTATAGCAAACCGGTAATTGATGACTACCATTAGGAAGTGTCATCTAGCCTACTTGACAGACTGGATGGGTATGCTTTTACATAATAACAATGTTGTCCATTGTTTCTAACAGTATGGCCACGCATATGTGGGTCACATGACCTCTGTGTCACCGGAAGATAGGACATTTTCTCTGACCTTCACATGCACTATTACAGTGCACATGACTGTGTTTTGAGTCAGTAGGCCTGAGCTAGGGGACACGCATTCTTTCTTTGATGAGTACCTCCCCCATGGCCAAAGATCCTCCTTCTAAACAGCAACATTCCCCTTAACTGCTGCCCTTTACCACAGAAGGAAGGCGTTGCTCCTGTCAGTGGGCTTTCTTGGAAGTTTGAGCCAGTCTACATCCCGTGAAAAACATACCCATGACAACACTAACACTATCACTGAATATTAACACAAAACACTTTTTCTTCTTGTAAACTGCCAAGACAAGGCCTATGTCTTTTCATGGATTGTACCTTAAACTACATGGGAAAGTAAAGACATTTAAAATGCCCATAGGCCATTTGACTGTGACTTTGATTTCCTGAATTACATCTTCGTAAGTTTATTTTGAACACTAGTACAATGTTCACAGAGCTTATATTTTGGCAATTTTAACCCTCTCTCTCCCTCTGTCTCCGTGTGTGTTTGTGTGTGTGTGTGTGTGTGTGTGTGTGTGTGTGTGTGTGTTCAGCTAGACCACATGGACAGGTTCGGTTCATAGAAGCATGACAAATGTCATACACAGAGTCATATTTTTGAGACATGTTTTAAAAGGTTTTGTTTGACTTGTAAGAACTCTGCCCACACTAAAGAATCTAGTGACATCTTCTTCAAGCTTTTAGTTGTTTTCTTGTAGATTATTGCTCAGCTTTTTATCAAAGACTGCCGCAACCTTTTGTTGTTTAAGACAAGGTCTTTATATCCCAGGTTTTATATCTAGAATTCACCATGCAGCCCCTAGCTGACCTCCACCTTGCAGTGATTCTCCAGCCTCAGCTCCCAATTGCTGAGATTACAGGCTACAGGCTAAACCTCTAAGGAGAGATAACTTCATGTTTTAACCTGAAGACTTAATAAAAATTAATTTCATTAAATAAAAACTAATGTTCATCCATAAACAGAACCTCTATTGAGCCCCTTCAGTTAGAGTGTCTTGCTCAATATCAAGATCAAGAACCTGATGTTGGTAAAATATTCACAAAGTTTGGTTTTTGCTAATTTTACATTTGTGTGTGTGTGTGTGTGTGTGTGTGTGTGTGTGTGTGTGTGTACATGCGCGTGTGTGTTCACACAACATTTTCAACTAGACCACAAGGATAGGGTCACATGCCCATGGCAAATTCCACATGCTGAGCCATTTTGCCACCACAGGGTTTTTCTTGCTGTGCCAATGCATTCCAGCCACTGTTTCTCTTGCTCTCTATAGTGTTTTCTTTTCAAGACCATAATGTAGTGAAAGCGTACAAGCTTCGGAAATTGACCCCTCCTTCTCTATAATCCCTTTGAATACCTTCCAAGTTTCCGTAGGTGTCAGTAGTTCACCCCTTTTCACCACAAGGTTATGTCATCCAGTAACTTTATGCTTTGGTTATTCAGTCACCCAGTAGCTAATGGACATATAAGTCATTCCCATGTCCAGGATATTTGATATAAAACTGATTCGAATGTTCATGCACAGCCATCTTGCTTTAACATACATTTTATTGTTATTGTTTATCTTTGTCTGTTTTTTCTACTTTGGTTTTTGTTTTGTTTTGTTTTTGGACAGGATTCTCACCTGGCAAGCTGATTAGAATTCCGTGTAGAGCCCAAGGTGGCCTTGAACTCATAATCCTGTCTCAGTTCTCCTGTGCTAGGATTACTAGCATGTTCTATCACACCTCGCTTTAAACAAACATTTTTATTCCATTATTCTATCTCTTAAAATTGATCCAGGGTGACTTTTTACCACTGTCCAACCCTTGACTCTCTTTCTCTGTGGGTTTCAGACTCATACATTGGAAAAACAAAACAAAACAGTACCTTTAGTGAAACTAAGGCATTGACAACCATGAGTAGAAATTGTTTAAAATATCCAGACTTGTCATTATAAATTTGGATTTGTTCTAGTTGCTGAAAAGAATAAAGACAAATTTTTAAACCTCTTCAAAGAGGCTCTTAATTTCCCAAATAGCGAGATGTCATGCTGACTTCTCCACTGTTTAAATTGACTATTTGTGGCAGGGAACAGCACTGCCTTCAATGCACAGTCTTCTAGGCTCTTGCTAAAGTCAGGCTCCAATAGTGTTGAAAGAGTGGGTTTAGAAGGCTAGGATTCGGCTGTGTCTGTGGATGACATGCCATCATTGTATCTCGGCAAAAATCTTGTTCAATCTACACAGAAAATCCAAGAGAATGTGTGTGTGTGTGTGTGTGTGTGTGTGTGTGTGTGTGTGTGTTGCATTAAATTGTTAAGGGTTTTACAAGGCAACAACTTCTAAGATCATATATTTGACGAAACCCCACACCAATTGTTTCTGTCCTATAGCGAGTTCGGCTAACGGTGTGGCTGGTGAACAACAGAAAGTTATTTCTCAATATGTCACTTTCTTAGTTCCCACCTCTGCCTGAAGCTACCCCGGGGGACACAGTGGGAGTCTCTCTGTTCTTTTGGTCCCATTCTGAACCTATGGCTCTCATTCTTAACACAGTTTAAGATTCAGAAAGGTCAAAGGGGATTTAATCAGGTAAAATAGATCAGAATGGTGTGGCTTTTACTGCTCATTGTCACCCAGAGAGACAGTCAATTCCAGTAAGCTGTTTTGAAGTTTGGGAATGGTCTACTGGGGTAGGCACATCCCAAGGTACCTCCCTGAATGGTTCTCCTCCCAGGCTTCTAAGCTGACCTGTGGATTTGCCAGTGGATAGGGCCCAGTATTTTTGTATCTAGGGCAGGATAAACAGAAGAAGGAAAAAACAGAGGAGCTAATCCATAGACTTTGGTGCAAATGGTTTCTTTCCTGGAGTCCCCTCCTCACCAGTGTGCAAACTGTTGATCCTGTGTAATATGTTCACACCTCCAAAGATATGTTAGTCACTCAGGCTACCAGGTCCAAATGTACACAAACTGCTTAGCAAAGGTTGATGATATCAGGTTAATTAGATTAAGCTTTGCCAGGAAAACATTCACATAACCCAGAATTCTTTCTGTTATTATTTATTGAATGTGTACAGCACAGGCTTCCATTCAGGCTGGTAAGTCTGCGCTGAGAACAAACACTCTAAGGCCATTTGATTTGGAAATGCAGACCCTGGGGTCGCTCCAGCCGTGCTCATAAATGATCCTACAATAACAAAGCAGGGAGCTATTTCAGGGGGAAAAACACATCGCAATGTAGACGAGTTTCCACTGCAAGCTGCCAGTTGGAAATGATCTTTCTCTGACATGGCTAAATTTGAAAACTGTTGAGGTAATTTCCTTTCAGCGCAGTTCTGTGCAAGCCAAACAACATTCGCTAGTTAATTCAATTAAACAAACTGGAGACTTGATTTTTAAATAACTGACTGGTTAATTTCAATAACTGGTTGACTTTTGGGTGTGTGTGTGTGCATATGTGTGTGTGTGTTTGTCAAGGAGCACCGTACAAAGATGCAGACAGAACAAGCAAGGCTGTTCTAGAACAGCTATGGAATATTAACAGCTCTTCAAGGCTGGATTGGGATATGCCACCTGACAGGAGATTTTAGGACACAGCTAGCATCTGGGAAGAGTTTAAGGAGTTTTGACTGAATGACAGTGAGCGGGGCAGAGAAGGCTAAGGACAGAGATTAAGGGGCATTTTCTAAGCACGAATCCTGGTGGGTATGGTTTATACTAGCCAGAGAGTAGAGATATGAGAGAATCAAGTGAACGTAAAACTTGAATGATCTAAATGATCAAAGTAAGCTTTAACGCAGATTAACCTAGGTTAAATGCCCTTGTAAAGCCCATAGTGAAGATAAATGCATGGTGACCATAGCAGAGACAGGTGTAGGGTGAGACTGGCCGCATCTCTGAATGTACCTCCGCTGCTCCTACAATTTGAACCTTCAGATGCTCTCTTCCAGTCACGTTTTCCCTCTCATCACCTTTGCTCAGACAGACAATTCCGAGGCACTAGGAATCTTGTCTTAGGCATTGCTAGTCCTGGGGGGCTCCCCTCCTTCACGCTGCCAAGGCTGGCATTAACTAGGAAAGTAAGAAGGAAGCAGCTGACAGCGCCTTGCCATAAATCATCCCCTCTTCTGTCTGTACTTCCTGGCTTTGGGATAAGGATTAAGTGCCATCATTTGTTAAAATGCATACATGCCAGGCATCCATGAGATATCAGCTGCCCTTTGTTAATCATAAGCCTGTGATCAGCTTGAGCTGGGCATCAGGCTCAGGAGGATTTCACTGTCTTCTTTTAATGCACCACGTGACATCTCTTTCCTTTTGCTCTGCCTTCCTCTTCCTCTCTCTTCTTTCTCATCTCCGTAGGGATCAGGTTATGGACCCCAGATTGGCCTTCTACTTGCTGTGTGACTCAAGATGGCCTTGAACTTATGATCTTCCAGCCTCAGTCTCCATAAAGATAGGGTTATAAATACTTACATACTTAGCTTTTCAAATATCTTTTTAAATAAGTTTTCCATATCCCACTTTCCCATACAGCTATATCTCCAAAATTGAGTACATGATTTAGGTCAATCAGAGTGGTATATCCTCCTAAAAATAGTGTAAAAATCAAGATCGGATGTGATCCAAGCCAACTAAAAAGGGCTAATCCCAAGATATAAGTTTGTTTCATTGAGAAAAAGAATCTCTTCTTCTTTTCTTCTTTTGACAGTACAATACTAATGGTAAGGATAAGCGAAATTTGAGCTGCTGTGAACCCCAACAGAAAGATTTTTTACCAAGGTAGTATGTGTGTTAGAGAAAGAGAACCTGTGATTCTTTTCAGGATTCTTGAACTTTATATGAATCATTAAATTTTCTTTCTACCTAAACTAGTTGGACATGGTTTCCTCCCTTAAAAGTTAAAGAAAACTTGTCCTTGAAACACATATATTATAACTCTATTTCATCAAAGGAGAATCTGGAGTCTTGATCACTGGAAAGATTTATTTAACCCGGATGGTTAGTTTGGGGACAGTTCAGCAAGGGTCAGACCTCCACATGTTCTACACAGGCCCCCAGGTCTGTTCTTCCCCAACAGGAAAGTTCCAGCTCTCTCCACACTTTAATCTCAGCAAGATGTCTGCTTCCATGATACCTCCAGTAGCCAACGGACTAGATATTCTAACCATCACTTTCTCATCCTATCAGCTTTTAGCTGTCCAGTAACACATCTCTGTACTCGTGTTCTTTGACCAACTTCAAAAGTCAAGGCTTCCTGTACTTTACAGTCGCATAGAAGAGTGTCTGACTGCTGTACAGCATCTGACTACTGTATCGAAGAGCTTCCAACTGTCGCACAGCCTCCAGCTACTGAATGAAAGAGCTTCCGACTGACTGTCGTAAGCCTCCAGCTACTGAATGGAAGAGCTTCCGACTGTCGTAAGCCTCCAACTACTGTGTGGAAGAGCTTCTGTCTTACAGCCTTCAACTAATGTATGGAAGAGCTTCTGACTGTTATTTTTTTTTAAAAAAAAAAAAAACCAAGTTTGGATATTGTGTAAGTCCTTCTATAGTTACCCCAGAGCTCAAGGTCCCGTGATGACGTCTCACCAAACAAGCACTTCCCCATCTGTCTTAAACATGCACGCACGCACGCATGCACATACACACAGGCTTACCTAGCTTACCTATATTTATTGAACGAAAATTTACCTTTTGACTGAGTTATTTTTTCCCACTTCCTCGCTTCAGAATCCATGTAGAATTAGAGACATATCTCAAAGAATGTCTCAGGCAAATATTTCCAGGAACAGCACAATCTTGATTCTCTGATGAAGCTCAGGAGTTAAAGAGGTGTACCAAATAAGGAATTCTAGTATGTTAACACGTGAGGCATTTCCTTCTCCTGAGACATTTTGGGGTAGGAAATATAAAGATCTCTTCTTGTCTGTAGGTAAGATATGTTTACATCCAAGAGTATAACACGGATTGTCTGTGGAAGTGGGGGTGGATAAAAAGTTACCCAAGACTGATTAGAAGTATCTGATAGGGGAAGGGTTTTATTCTGTAAGGCATCCGAACAGTAGGCAAGTAGGATCAGCTCCTCACTACGATGCCCCTGGGAACTGGAGTTTGGGGAGCCATTGTTACCGCTGTGCCTGCATCTGTGAGTGAATGGCCATTGGTGCAGAACTCTTGACGTTTTCTGTCTTTGAGAGAACAGACAACTATCTGTATCTATCTACTCAGCCAGCAGTAAGGTGGGCACAACTGCAGTGTGAGACCAAAAGCTTCTGTTCTTTCTTCTCCAGCTTCTCAGTTTCTTGCCGCTCAGGCTCCAATGATCTTCCTGAATAGTGCTTAGTGCCCTCATGATTACACCAGGGCCTTTTCCACTCTCGGGAACTACATCACTTCTGAAATTTTTATTTTAATTCTACCTCTTTGCTTTTACCTTTCTGACTTTCTAACATGATTAATTTCACAGCCCAACCCTATTGTGTCTCTGAATCTCGTTTAGATGTTCGTTTATGGAATCTCAGGTTTTTCGCTATTGATCCAACCTCTTGCATGTTCAGTTTCTTCTGAACCAACTGACTCCATGAGAAACCGTGAAAGTGGCTCCTCGTACGTATTCTCCATCTCCCTTTGCTTTAAATCCTCTACTTTACCCTCTCATTCTGAATCTGGACTGAGCCGTTAAATATTATGGCATAAACTAGACAAGACTTCCTCAATTTTTCCTCATTTATGGCAACAAATCTAAAATGAGCCCTCAGTAATACATGGGAAATTGACCACATTTATCTAGTACATTCGTTCCTTGTATTGGTGAGACTGTCCCCTGAATAATGGCTCTTGACACTAAGCCCAAGGTCAATCCATGCAGTAGAAGGAGGGAACAGATTGCTGGAGGTTGTTCTTGGATCTCCAAATGTGTGCTGTGGCTCCTATATGCCAATGCGCACATACAAACAAATAAATACACGAGTAAATAAATAAGAAAGTTTAAATTCATTTTCAAACTGCTTACCATGTTCTGGAATCTACTTTTAAGGACTTGTTTTTAATAATTATTTCTTTGATACATCATCATTTTAAAAAAAATCTGGATTGTGTACTCCTACCATATATTCTTCAATAATATCTACTTTTATAAAGGCAAGTTTTTCTCTTTGTCTTTCTTTCCCCCTATTTCCTTGCCTCTCTTTCTTTTATCAGTGAATTTACTTAAATGGTATTTTTGTTTCTTAATTATGGCAGTTCCTCTACTTCACAAGGCCAAGTTGTCAACCCTCTATCTTCACATTAGGGTTCCCAAGGACATATGACTTACAAGTCACCCCTTTCTTCTTCAGTGTGACGTGGGATGTCCTTCTGTATATGTATATTTGGACCAAACAGCTTTACTCATCAACCCAATAAAAGCAACACATATACAGAAGGACACCCCACATCACAGTGCACGTCTGTCTAGGCTCAAGTGACGCGACTCTACCCAGCTTTCTTACTTTCTGGCCTTCTCTTTCCTAATCTCACACTTTGATACCGCCTCTTACTCCCCGTCTCCAGTAGGAACTGGAGTGTCCTGGGGTTTCATCCCTGGAATGTTTTCTTCCCTGTTAGCTACCAGGGTCATCTGGCTCTCAGTTGTAGTAATTTTTTTCCAGTACCCCGTCTTAGTCATCTGATTTCCATGTGACATACCACACTGCCACTTTTGCCACTGTGTAACTGGCCAAATAGTCTCACTTCTCAGTTTGGTTAACTTCAACTATCATTTCTCTTTTCTTCTCTTTCCACTCCCCATAATTACTTGCTCAGTTGGTAGTTGCAACCACTTCTGTCTCCCCAGATCGATGCATCTACTCTGGCTCTCGTTTCTGCTATTCAGCTTCCCTTCAACCTTCCCATCTATCTTATCATTCCTTCTGTTTGGAATTAAATTCCTTCAAGTAGATACATGACTGTCATCTTCCAGTAAGTTAAATTTCAAAACCAATGTCATTTTCTTATGGTTTTCCACGGTCACCCTCATATCCTCACATCTAGTCTTTGAAGGGCCTAACCTAACTCAGTGCACTGTTGTAGGCAATTAAGTGCTGAGGGGATTCATCACATAGTGATAGCTAAGTGACATGAGGGATAAACACAAAACAAAGAGTGTGTTAGATTGATTGTGGCTTCAGGTTTTTGCACCCTTTGTATTTGCAACCTTGAGTATTCCAAGCCTCTGGAAGACTAGGATGATCACTGACCAATTGGCCCATATCTTCTACTGACCAGTTAGTACATATCTTGGACTCACTGACCTATGGGTTCATTGTTTGAAATCAAGTTATGTCTCCCTGCTTCACATTGCCTACTTCACAAACACAGCATAAAGAGTACTTTGTGTGGGGCTACTGAGATGGTCAGCCGATAAAGATGCTTGTCATATGGGTCAGATGACTTGAGACTTTCTTATGGTGGAAGGAGAGAACGGGCTCCCAAGAGTGGTCTTTTGGCTTCTCCACATGGCTCATGGCCCCTACATACCTGCACTTGTACAACACATGTGCATCAAGCATACACACACAGTAATAAAGTTAACTATAAATAAAAAGTATTTGTGTCCCATATTCGCTTACTGGAAATGTGTTTAAAACGATACTGATGATTATACTATTTGAACAAGTCCAGGATAGCTTTTTGGAAGATTGAGAGGACTTGGTTGTGATTTCACTATCTCATACTAATTTAAAAGACTCTTTTACTATAATTTAAGTAATTATTTTATCACAGTCTAATAGCCAAAACACATAACCAGGTAAAACCCACAGTCAGTGTGTATACTATGCTCAATGCATACAGCCCTTCCTTAAAGTCTGCTACTAGTGAAGATGTAGCTGTTTCCCCCAAAGGGCTGATTTCTGACTACAGGAACAAGATGAAGGAGAATTTGGTGGAGTGAAAGATAGATGCACTTCCGGAGGATGAGGACCATCTCATGGTTAGAATGTATGTTTGTATGGACAGGAATGATGTCTTCATGATTCATTGCTGTGCCCAGTTCCAAGCTCAGTGCCTTACTTGTCAGGTGGCAGGAAACTAACATTGATTGACGAATCAATTAGTAGAGTCAAGCCTTTTTTTCAAAAAAAGAAGTCAAGGTAAGTTATGGGCTGCTCACTCTGGTGGGCTAACGGCAAGAAGAAAGGTAAACAGAAACCCCGGGATTCTGAATTTAGATAAGACTTGGGGAGTAGGAAATAGACTTTCTCCAAGATATCTTAGAGGAGGAAAGAAAAATTTCAGAACCATGGGAAATTAGACCTAAGGGACTGGGGTATTTGAACTTAAGGTGAGGTTTGACAGATGGAGGAATTGCTAAAGAGGAGAGAACGGCTGTGCTCGGGTTCCAGGGAAGACCAGGGAGTGAGGCTCTGTACTCAGGTCCACGTCATTCCATCGGGACTCTGATCAGTACAAGTCTCTCTGGTCTTCTTCTGAACCCTGTCCAAATGTCTTCATGTCTTCCAGCCCCCCCCCAACACTGTGAAATGACTGACATCCTCTAATTTAAGATCACTGCATGCAAGCGCTAGTTCCAGGCCGAGCTTGGCATTTTGAGGCCACCCAAAGTTTGGGGTGGGTCCAGGGATATTTTGAACATCTTCACCCTTCACATTTACCACATGTACTTAATCAGGTTGGTACTGTGGTCTCTGTGCCAACCCCACATGCCCCAAATGGAGCTGAAGCTCCAAGTGGTACTTTTAAGCCCTGAGGGGCCTGTGGGTAGCATCATGCTGGGGCCCATGAAGGTAAAATCAAGCTGACTTTGGAATTGAGCATTATTGCTCCCAGCTCCTGCCTCTTCCACATTAAGCAATTAATGTCTGTGCCATCCTGGAAGGACGTAGAGAAGCACGCACATCTTACACATGGTTACCAGATGGCTTGGACCCAGGGCTGTCTAGCTGACTTCAACTTCCCGTTAAAACCCTAGTGAAAGCTAGAATATAATGTGTTCAGAACGTGTGCCATGTTCTATATGTGTTTTATAGGGGAGACCCTCACTTTTCCTTACCATAGCCCTGGAGTTCTTCTTAAGTAGAGACCCAAAGATGGGGAGGCAATGGGCACAACTGAGTACTGAACCTCCCTAATGTCAATTTCTACAGCTGTTAACATAGGGTGGGTAAATGCATTCAACAGGTATGTTGTTTGAGAGTGAATTTGTTTGTACAGTGATTCGTAGTCGCCCAGTAGACACTGAACACTGGGTAGGGAGATAAATACTGCTCTTACTACCACCACCGTCACAGTCATTTCTGTAGGCAGTTTTGACTCAGAGAAGCCAGATGACTCCTTATGTATAACGAAACTACAAAAGCCTACTAGAAATAGAATGATCAGTCAGAGTGCTTCTCTGCTTAGAAGCCTGCAGAAGCCTGTCCTTTGTAGGAGTAACATCCGTTTGCAGTTTCCTGGGCATTTCCAATCTCCTGTCATGAATGGTCAGAAGAGTTTGTGCCATGTCACGGTACAGGCAATCCCTGAAGTCTTGGTGACAGAAATGAACATTTGTCATTCATGTTACATGTCCATTATATTTTGGCAGCTGTCACTCATCCCTGAATCACTCAGTAAACCAGGATGATGGCATCAGCAGGATGTCAATCGTTGACTTCTGTAATGGGGCAAGAGAGCATTGGAAGATCTAGACCTTGCTAGTACACACACTAACTCAGAAGAGGCAAACATTCATTGGTTCCAACTAATCACATGACCACACTTGGTCACAAAGGGACAGGAAGTACAGTTTCTCCATGTACCCAGAACATGAAGAGCTAGACATCAGAAAGAACATGGATGGTGGCTAACTTGTGCTATCATGATCAGTCTTCAAGGCAGGGAGAACCAGGATTGTCATTTTCTTCCTTTATAAAAGAAAATTTGGATGCGAAGAGGATGTAAACTTCATGGATTGAAGGGTATATTCCAAAATAAGGTTTTATATCCTTAGAAAGTGACCTAAGAATGTTAATTTCTGGCATCCCCTCATTCCCCACAGACACTAACCATTCTTTCTGCTACCACAAACCACCCATGCAAGTCAGCTTGCCACTTTCTACTTGCTTATTCCTTTAACCAAAGGTCTGCAGCCATTTTTTCTCTTGCAGGATTTTATGAAGATAAAACAGAGAGAGAGAGAGAGAGAGAGAGAGAGAGAGAGAGAGAGAGAGAGAGAGAGAGAGAGAGAGAGACTTGCAAGGGACACTAGCAATTAGCTTTTTAAAATTAGCTTCATACCTAAATATTTTGAAGTTTAATAGCTTACAATAAATATTTTACTTGCCCCCAGATCTAGCAGGAGCTTAGAACAAACTTGGATTGGTACCATATTTCTGATCCACAAGACATCAGTGTGGCTATCTGGAGCTGGAGGAATTACTTCTAAGAGGGCCTCTTCCCTCTCTTGCCTGGTACCCTGGCATCCCTTGACTGCTTTCCCTTTCCCTGTGGTATTTCTTGTTCTCTAAGCTCTCTTAGAGAGTCTTGCTAGTCTTATGCAACTCATCTTCCAAACAGCTGGGCTCTGTTACTTGGAGGTTCAGAACCCTAAGGATGAGTATTTTAAGGGCCCAGTTCTCTCTGTCTTACAATGTTGTTCCCACTGCATTTGATTTATCAAGGAAGCCACCAGGAAACCCAAAGTTAAAAACCAATATCCTAACCTCATCCCAGCAAATAAAGGCTTAGAAATGCTGGAGGTTATGCCCAAATCAGACCTGCGTCTGCTCCTGCCTAGCGTTCTCAAATCGGCCAAATCTCCCTTTCACTCCTCTAAGTATATAGCCTTCAAAACAAACCTGATTATTTCCACTTATAAAAATATGGAATTGGGGAGGTGATTACCCCTGAGGTTCCTTCCTCTCAAACGTGTATTTAGTGATTTCTATAATTCCAACCCTTCCTTCAAAATTTGTTCAGAATTCTCTTCTTGTGAAAGCCCTTCTGATTTAGATCATAGACTGTCAATTACTGGATTTCCTTTGCACACATGCGGGCAGTTTCTGTTCCTGAGTTCCAGTTTTGTAGTTTTAATGTGTCACAAGCCCCCGTTCCCAGCCACATCAACCACCATAGATCTCTTGCTCTCAAGAATCGCTAGTACATCTGTAGTTGAAACCACAGGACTTAACATCTCAAAACATGGTGTCTTCCATTGCCTTTAAATCGATCCATGTGTACAAGTTATGTCCTGCTAATAGAACTTTCAACTGTCCATGGCCACTGGTTTTTGCCTCTCAGAGGGTAGAGAAATTATGGGAGCAAAAATGCAGAGGTAAATGCCCGTTTGAGATGCCCGTGACTCCTCTTCTGCTCGCATGGGTGTGGCTTGTCATCTGGCTTTTCTGGTCTTCTTTATTTCAAAGCTGTCTTGATAAAGAGTTAGACACTGTGAGATGGGGTTGTCGTGTGTTTATCTGCACATCTTCCGTCAGATGAACTCGTCCAAGACTTCTACCTACATCAAGGGCTTTTCCCTAAATCTTAATCTTTCATCTGTAAGTGTCTTGGTATTTTCTTAAAAAAACAGTACTGGGCTGGAGAGATGGCTCAGCGGTTAAGAGCATTGCCTGCTCTTCCAAAGGTCCTGAGTTCAATTCCCGGTAGCCACATGGTGGCTCACAACCATCTGTAATGAGGTCTGGTGCCCTCTTCTGGCCTGCAGACATACATGTAGACACGTATAATAAATAATAATAATAAAGTTGATGTTGAGTAAAATTGCAAGCAACACTCTGTGGCAGATGAACAAACTGTCTGACACAATTTGAGCTTGCTATAGCAAGAAAGTCTAACCTATTCCGGTGTTCTCTTCCTTGTGAGACAAGCCGTTATATAGGCTCAAACAATATTTAAAAAAAAAAAAAAACAGTACTATCGTCAAACTAAGAATTTGAACACTGAGGTAATATTCCAATACTCACTTTTCCATCAGTTTTACTAAGGTATGACTTTTACTTCTTTTGAATCTTACATTCCATTTTGCTGTCATGCTTGAAAGAGTCTAATACTTCACAAGATTGTTACATAGGAGGGTTTCAGACCAGTTTTAACAAGTGTCCCCAAATCCTTATGATTAGATACAAGGCAAGGGTCTTTTGGCAGGAAAGCTATGATTAGTGTATAGTCCATGCCTCTATAAAAGGGACACATAACTTCACCTTAAGTCGTCGTCAGTGGTCTGTGTTTAGATGAGCAGTCACTGTGCAAGTTACTTGATTTCTCCATTCCAAAGTCCCTTCTTTGATAGTCATTCAACTCTGATGACATCTTGAGGCTGTCTTTATAGCCCATTCTTTTATAACCTTGATTTTGACAATTTCCGTAATGGCATTCCTTAGTAGAATCAAATATTCTATTGATCCCTTGATATTTTGTGCTGAAATTTCATTTCTTTTTTGTTTTTAAAATCAATATAAATCATTTAAGTAATTTCCCTTACTCAAAATATAGTTAACTCTCAGTTTTTTGTTTTTTTTTTGACATTCAAATTTTTCTGTATTTTGCTAATTAGAGGTCCATGTGCATCCCGGGTCATGATGAGATGCTCCATCAACTTTTGGGAATTTTTTTATTTATAATAAAGGGTATCTGGTAGTCTTTGTATCTTTTTTTAATCACAGACCTGTGCTAAGCATTTTCCCCGATCGACTACTCTTCCTCTCTGTAGACCAAACTGATTAGCAAACAACGTGGGGGTTTTAGGTGGCCACAATGCTGTAGAAGTGTCATTGCTTGAAGTGATTTTGACAGACAGAAGTCGTGCTTCTATTTTGCAGCACTAACTTGAACTGTTAAGACAGTTTCTGAGAGTGATGTGTGTCCAGTCCAGAGGTGAGTCTGCTAGAGTTGAGTATTCAAGGAGCAAATGGCTCAGCAAACTCCACCCCAAAGGAAACATTAGAGAAAGTAAACATGTTCTAGGAGATGCAGTGAGATGTATGCTTTCCTCTCATTGATAGGAGGGCCATAGCACTAACAAACATACCCCACACGCACAACCTTGGCTTTCATAGCTGATTTCCAAAAATACTAGGCAATATGCATTGCCGAAAAATAGCTGATTTGTTTTATAAAATATATGACATGAAACAAAAGGTTTTTTACACTCTACTTGCAACAATTTAAAATTCTAATGTATGTGTTGACAAGTGTGTAAACTCATGGTACCCCCAACATTGCGAGAATATATCTCATTTCCATCCCCACAAGTAATTATTTCAAATGTTCTGTGTAGTCAGTACCACAGTCTAGTCAAGGTTCAGGGTGTCCGTCATGCATCCATGTTTGTCACTACATAGATGATCTCTGTCATTTTAGAGTATGTATCAGTGGAAGCATACGATGTGTCCTCTTTTGATCTGCCATCTTTCATGCAGTATAATTTATTCTTGAGTTGGTTTCCATTGCAGAGATGCATTTTTATCTACACAGCTCCCATGGGTTTTTACTGTTCTATAGGTTGTAGAAGTTATGAATAAAGCAACTAAAATACACTTGAACGATTCTTTGTGCCATGCATGTTTTCATTCCTCTTGAGTGAATACCTAGGTGGGGATGGAGGGTTTCTAAAATAAGCATGTGTTTAACTTTAAAAGCAACCGCCAAACTGTTTTACATTTCCACCAGAAATGCATGAGTAGTCCCAGCAATTCACATCCTTGCCAAAGTGTAGTATTGTCTGTCTCTTTAATGTTGGCTTCCTTAGCAGGGGTGTAGTGGTAGCTCATCATGGTTTTAATCTGTGCAGCTAATGATGTTCAACATCTGTTCTATTCTTACTGGCAATTACGTATATTCCTTTGGAAGTTATTGTTGAGGTATTTTGTCAGTTTAAAAAATGGTTATTTCGTCTTCTTTGTGAGTGGTATTCACCACGTCCTCCCCATTCTGTCCAGTTTGAGTCCAGAAGCCTTCTGTCGATATATGCGTGGCAACCATTTTCTCTCCAGATAGCTATACGCTTGGCAACCATTTTCTCTCCAGATAGCTTTGGCTTGTCTCTTAAAATTTTAAATGTTGCCTTTTGATCAGACATTTTTAATTTTTAAAATAATCTTAAGATTAAAAATACTTTGTTTATGTGGGGCTCTCTGTTTGGCTATGGTATGCGAAGGCAGGTGCCTGATGAAGCAAGTTAGAGGACCCTGGACTTAGAGTTATAGGCAGTTGTGAGCTACCAGTCTGAGTACTAGAAAGTGAATTTGGGTCTTCTGCAAAAGCAGCATCTTTTCTTAACCATCTCTCTGGTGCCCAGAAAGTTTCACCTTAGATGAAGGCTAATTTATGATTTTTTTTTGTCTTATGATTCATTCTTTGTACATGTGTGTGAGTATTTAAGCGTGCATGTGTTCTTTCAGGCTTTGCCTACCAGAATTTGAAAAGATTCTCTTTACTCTTGTTTGTTTATGTAAAAGCTTTATGATTTTAGTCTTACATTTAGACTTATCATTCATGTTGAGCTAAACTTTGTGCATAGTGTCTTCACAGGGTAGGCACCATGTTTAATGGAACAGAGAAATTCATTTGTCCCAGACATGACAGTAGCCACAGGACTGAGTTCACATAACCAGTAATAAGCCATGCTCACAAACCAGAGCCCTGATACAAGGTAGCGAAAATGGCACACCATCTCTGCATTACCCTTTCATCAAACTCATAACAGAGTCTAATATAAAAAAATAACAGCCAGGAACAAAACACCCGGATTGTATTCTTTGAAATGTTGTTCAGAACAAGACAGCACAGAAATACTAAAAAAGGACACAAGCCCTTGAGTGTGACTGGTAGGGACCCTTGGTGTCATTCCTGAGGAGAAGCGTACTGGAAAATGCTAAATGAAGTCTGAATGGTGTCTATGCAATCCAGTTAACACCGTTATATCCACAATAATTTAGTTTTGCTAAATGTACCAAGGTTATATAAGATTTGACATTAAGGACAGCCAGGTGGAGCATGTATGCAGCTAGCACATCTAAAATTATTGCAAAATAAAAAAGTTTTCGAAACTGGAGTCTTCTGATCCATGAACTTAGTATATCTTGCTATTTACCTGGGTCTTTAGTAGCTTTCTTTCTGTTATGTCTTAGAGTTTTCAGTGTAGTTTTCACAGACTTTATAAATAGAACATTAAACATTTTGTGAGTCTCTAGATGTATTACAATGGTAATTTAAAAAAAAAGTTTCACTACTTGGCTGTTTGTTTTTAGTACTCTATAAAAAGTGTGCATATGTGTGTATTATTAGCTATTAGCAAGATGTTTTTTCTACCTCAAGTAATACTACCTTGGGGATGGTGGAATGAAGTTGACATTGGAGCCAAGCTTCATTTCCTCTACTCTCAAGCATCCCGTTTCCTTCTTAGGTTAGCGGTGCCAGAAACTTTGAAGGTTTTAATGTCAGTCTCAGAGGTCAGATCTCTAGCTACCTCTAAAGCAGTTTACAATTAATCTGCTGGCTCTCCACATTTGCACACTGATAAGTCCTTCATATTTAATGCTGATTTAATAACGACAGTGCACTTCCGTTTGCAGTTCCATGCAGCCTGATACTTTTAGAACTCTCCTCCAGTTCCTGGCAGCATGGTGATAAGCCAGTGCTGTCCTTCCCCGAAGCTGACAGAAGATACTGCCCCCCCTCAGAGGTGTGGCGGGAAAAGCTGATAAAGGTGTCTGGGTGGGGGACCAGGAGCCAGATAGCCCCAGTAGCGCGGGAAACCAGTGAAGACAGGATTTCCACTCTTCCCCTACAAGCTGACGAACTCAGGCACAGACTGTGAAGGACTAAAGTTGCCATGAAGTTTTAAAGGACAGAGGTGGACGTGTCGTGCCTGGTGGAGCAGCATTCTGGGGAGGAACGGAGCTTGTGCTAGTCTGAGCTTCCTGAGAATTCAGGTCTGAGTAACGCTGGGTCTGAGTGTGCATCTGTTTCTTTCCATTTCTGTGCTTTTATTTCTTGCTTCCCAAATGGTTCCTGAGCACTGTCCGCATTTCCCAGTGCTTCATAGCTGTCTCACCTCTGATTTCTTTCAAATTCTGGTATCTGCTCTTGTTTTCTCTCATTGCATTATCTCTTTTCTCAGTGGCCTTCAGCCTGGGTGAAGATATTGAAAAATTGCAGCTTTTCTCTGCTTCATGGCCATTCTCTATGGGCATGTCTCCATTTTCTATACAATTACAATCCGAAATCATTGATTCTCTTTCTCTTTTACAAGTATAGTGGAGACTTCCTAAAGATGCCCATACTCTAGTCACCAGTGCCTGTGCCTATATTATGCCATGGAAAAGAAAAATCCACTCCAAATAGCTTTGAGTTTACTTATCTGCTGACGTTAATACAGGAAGATTCTCTCGCGTGATGGGAGCCAATGTAGTCAGAATAGGTCCTCTAATGTAAAAGAACTTGAAAGGGGAATCAGAGAGAGACTCAAAACGCTGATTGTTTTAACTGCGAAGTAGTCATAAGATAAGCTATGTAGGTGGCTCCCAGAAGCTGGAAAACACAAGGAAACAGTCTTCTCTGAAGCCTCCAGAGCAATGGAGCCTTCTGGACCCTCAGTTCTAATGCACTGAGCCTCACTCTGGCCTTCTGACTTTTGTCATGTGAACCATCAACATGTGTTGTTTTAATCTTCATGGTTAGTAAGATTCCTTAGGCAGTAATCGGGAACTAACGCACCCATTCATAATGTGTTTTCAATGTGGTTTCATCAGCGTTCCTCCCTGTCACGTGCCTGGAGCAAGATGCACTTACCAGGTCTCACGAGGAAATGTCAAGACCTGCCTTGACATCCCTAGCCTCTGACAGACCTTGTCCTGAAGGGCTCAAGGCCCCTTTTGGGCATGGGATGACCATGGAAGGACTCTTGAGGCGGAGGAGAGAGAGCAAAGGCACTGTCAGTTTTATCCTGAACGCTTCACAAAATATTTTTCTAAAAAATATCCTTTAGTCACTGAGCAAGACAGAAAATGGAAGTTGGACATTTTTTTTTTCTTTCTCACTAAAAAGGGGAGGAGGGGAAGAGAAAGAAAAAGAGAGAAAAGACTCTGCAGAGGGTCCATTGCACTGTGTGCAGCAGGCTGAGGGTCAAGTCCACCGAGGCCCTGATGAAAAGTCTGCTGTTCTCTCTTGACTCTCCGTTTCTTAATCCATGTGTGGCCTCAGAGTGCTGGAGATCACCCAGACCCTGCATTTTGACAGAGTTTTCAAACAAGCTGTTCTTACGGCAAAAGATCCAAATCAGTACTGCCTCAGCTGTGGCCTCTGGTGGGCGGGCACACACACACACACACACACACACACACACACACACACGTTACTTAGAGTAGCTGAAGGGCAAAATTCCTGTCATAGGTTGATGAGCCTGCTGGAATATATAGAGTGTTTCGTTGTGACATCTTAGACTGAAGATGCAAATGAATTCAAATGAAAAGACGGCCAAGGAGCCTCACCAAAGCTTCGGCTGCAGCTTGCTTATTATATTCGGTTGCCTGTTCTCGCTCCATCGCCGGGTTTACACCTGCAATTACCTTTTCCCACCTGGGAGCGCACAGGTTTTGTTGATTCCGTTTCAGGAATGCGCAGCCTACGTGTTTCCCAGAATAAAGAGCCTTCCAGATCTCTGAATTCAGATACCAGGGTGATACTTGCGTGCCTGATTGTTTAAAAATGATTCATGTGTGTGCAGGGGGAGGGGGGGATCAGAGAGAAGCAAAGAAACAAAAGAAAAAGAGGAAAGAAAGATCTTACCTGACTTCAAAGGAACTGAATTTACAAATCGGGGAACTCAGGGGCTCTCTAACATTCCCGTAGTAATGAAACCCAAGCCCTATTAACAAGCTCCAGTAACCCACGAACAGTTGTCACTGTTGTCGGGACAGACAGTGGGCTTTCTCCAAAGGCAGCTGGAAATCGTTTACACTGTAAGATTATCTGCGGCGATAACAAGGTGCTCAGAAAGAGAATGAGGTTGAGATCATTCTTCAAAAGGTTCCCGGACGAACTCTGACACCCTCCACACCTCTTCCAGAGAATTCCTCCCTGGAAGAAGGCAGATCCAAGCGTGTCAGGTGAGGTTGTGGAGTGTGACATGATTTTCTGCACCTGGGCTCCAAGCTGCCTGTCATTTGGGGACGAGGGAAGCTCCCTGACAAGAGGCTAACACTTGGCAGACATCACGGGTCAAACAGTCCTCGCTTGCTGGCCAAGGGTGACTGTGCCCCACCTTTCTCTAGGTCAGGAAATGTTTTACATATCTGGGTTTTCTTACACATGGTGGAATGCAGTCCTGGGAGGCCCTATGGTAGTTCCCAATGCAAAGATGAATGAGAAGCCTAGAACGGTGTTTCTTATGTTCTCTCATATCTAAAGGTGATCTGGCTCCCCATCCTATGAGGCTTCATATTTTTTCTGTGAATCTCTGTTACAAATAAAATCATGTCTAGGATTTTAAAATTCCTTGTTTTGTCAATCAGAACAATGGTTTCAAGGTTTCACATAAATCACCCAAAGCATGGGGTCAAAGGTCTTTTAAGTCCTTACATGCAATTGCTGGCTATAGTGTTCTCAAAATGTCAACGAGGTGAGTGTCGATCTTACTTAACATTTCCTAGATAGGGACACTGGACCTTGATTAAGTATTAGTTAAGTATTATTGATGAGGATTCGCCAGTGTTAATTTGTTGGAAAAACATTTAAATTCAGTGACTTTGGCTTCCGAGAACAGAGATTTCATAACTATATGTTTGGTTAGGACAGCCTTGGTAAGCTTGTCCTCTGGGCTAACATTTGATGTAGACCTTAATACCAATTTGAAGAACTCAGGTTGTTATGGGTAGGAAAAGTTAATTAAGAGAGATTCAGTTGGACGAGACAGAATTATTTTTAAAATATATTTTCTGAACACTTTATATATATATATATATACGTATACATGTATATATGTATATATACAGGTATATATACATGTATATATACACACACACATATATATATATGAATCCTTGATATTCCCTAAGCAATCTACAGATAAAAAAATAATGGGATAAATGCTCGCACGGACAAGTGTTGCAGTTTCTCACAGACTCACAGGAAGAGCAGCGAGCATCTCAGACTCGGCTAAATCTCCTCCATTTCACTCAGCTGGAAGATCAAGGGCTCGTGGGATGACTCCAGGAAGCCAGAGCTCAATGGCAATGCTCTCTTTTCATATGGGCTTTATCCAGAGGGAAGACATGAGGGCGAGGCACAGTGTACCTGGAATTGTTCCACTGCGGGCTGGCCGCATCAAGTAGAAGCTGTTTCTTCAGAGCTCGCTTGTGCTGTGTCCGTTTTTCAGTTGGAGAAATTTGATTTCTGCTTCCCCGATTTCCTTTCCCTATTTGCTGCAAGAGGCTGTGTGCACAGTTCTGCAGACCCGGAGAGCACACCACAGCAGCCTTCAGCAGGCGCGGCAACTCAGAGTTAAGGGGGCACTGTGAGAGTTTAGCAGGGTTGATTTGTTCTTCTAATCAATCACTATTTCTTGATATGGATCCAGCAAAGATGTTATGGTATAATTTGCTGGTGGAAACATACCATTTTCTAGGTAGAATGAGTGTATGGACTGCCCACAATTGCATGAATTAATCCAATACAGGGACAACTATGAGCTCTGTGTAGATGTGTGTGTATGGTCTTGTGTACTGGTTGCTGATATAGTGAAATTTGATGGTAACCCATGGTGTTACAGAAGACCTTTGCTGCCTGAGTCTCAGTCTCAGAAGTATTTCTTCCCTCTTGCTGTCTGTTTATAATTATTGCGTCAGAAGTGGAAATGTGAGATGCCTTGTTAGAGTCCAAAGTAAGAAGGGTCTGGAGGCATGGTCAGAATTTTCTTGTTCCCCCAGTTTTCTGTATATGACAGAGTGAGCAGCAAGCAAAGGGCTCCACTGAAGACCTCATGGATGCAAAACAACAAGGTTCTGGGCTTTGTTTTCTGTGTCCTCATCTTCTAGGCATACATAACCTTGTTACTTAATAGCTTCCGGACCCTGTTTTTTGTTTTTTGTTTTTTTTTTCTCCAACAACTTAATGTTCAAATGTCTAGCGCTTCTTCCAAACCTACCAGTAGTGGTAGTATTAGGCTTTTTCTCACTTTGAAAACCAGCTGGGGTTTTGTTTGTTTGTTTGTTTTTGTTCTTTTAGCCTGCTCAGTTAAACAAACAGGTATACTTTAAAGCAAAGTCTCTAGGGCCTGGAGAGGTGACTCAGTACCACTGACTTCCCCCAGATCTGAGTTCTGTTCCCAGCACCCACAGAGTAGCTCATAATCATCTGTAACTCCTGTCCCAATGAATCTGATTCACTGGCTTCCACAGGACCCGGGCATGCAAGTGGTGTGCAGGCATACATCCAGGCAAAACTCCCATACCCACAAAATTAAAATAATGCCTTTAAAGATAATGATAACCTCCGTGCTATAACAAAACTCATAACTTTTAATGCTGACTTGAAAAGAAGCATTTAATGTGAGAAGAAAAGTAATGACATCTCGACAAACACACATGAAAAGATGAAGAGGAGAGAATACATGGTCCAAACAGCGTGGTGCAAGGCCACCTACTAAAGGCTTCCAAACCCTGTGTGCAGGCTATCAGAACGCACTCCCTCCTCAGTGGGTCATCGAAACGGCTTCACCTTCTCCTTGTTGTGTGATGATTCGTCACCAGTCTTGACTTCCTGGGTTTCCATTCTCAGTAACAGTATGAGAACAGTGCGTCTGCCCGCGTGTGTCTCAAGGGCCCTGAGACTGACTACAGTATTAACTTGTACCTGATCAAAGTGGGCTTGTATCTCCCCAAAGGACGGTAACGTCTGTCAAGCTCAGCTCTCCAGGAGCAGGAGGAGCCAGCGGAACGTCTCAGGAAGGCCAGCCTTGGCAGGGTTCCTGCCTGCTGACAGCAAAGGCATTTATGGCACGACATCTTAGAAAGTTGAGCCCTTGTGAAAAATGACTTCAGGAAGTCATTGGGAGGAAATAGAAAGTCTTCTCTGACTCAAGCTAGCAAATCCCAGATGTAGCACGTCTCTTAAACAAAGCCATCAGGGCTGGTGTAGCCAATAGTTCAAGCCAGTTCCTTTATCTTTAGCATTCTGAAGGGGGGTAATGGTGTCTCTCCCCAAACCCATTTTTGAAGTGTCTTCATTGGTCAGCAATAGAATTGATTAATATCCCTGACATGTCTCTGAGTTGTATGAACAGGGAGGGATCGGGTTTATAGAATATGGGTAGGGGAGGAGTTTAGGGTCTTGAGATTACATAGTCTAAATTCTTCGAAGGAGAGATGGGTAAAGAAGCCAGATACATAACTTTCTAAAAAGGGTGGTTTTCAGGAGTGTTTAAAAAAGAGACAGCTTTCCCAGGTCGTAGCGAGTGTTCACTTGCAGTGTGCCTACACTCCACACACCAGGATGATAGTGAGTCCTCCCTGAGCCAGAGTGGTATCCCAACGTAGGGAAAGTGTGGCTTCACTGAATTAAAAACCCTCTTAACATGCTGGCAAAATTGCAAACTTGATGTATTTGATACTAAATCGAATGCAGTTTCTTGCACAATATTATCCAGTACAGATAGATTGGTTGCCACATAGCTGTAAATTAAAAAAAAAAAGTATGTTTGTGTCTGAGTGTGTGTGCATGTCTGTGTGTGTGTGCAAGTGCTGCAGACATGCATGAGGGTGTCTGCAGAGCCCAAATGAGGGCATCAGGCCCCCTGTGCCTGCATTTATAGGCATCAGTGAGCCTCCATAAGTAAGATTCTCTGAAAGAACAGCAAGCCCTCTTAACCAGCCCCTAATTGTGAATTGTTTAATTAGCTACAGTTTTAAAACATGAAGTTATATATCTAGAGTATTAAGATTTATTAATAAATAGTAGTCATCATTCATAATCCTTTATTATGGCGATTAAAGATGAGCCACATTCCCTATTTGGTGTTGTCTCTGAAGTCCATTTATTCCCACGGACACCTGTGGCTACTGCCTACCATCTTAAACAGCCCAGCTCAGCATCCAAGCCAGTCCTCCTCCTGTTCTGTGTGATCGTCACTAAGTTACACTTCAGGAAAACTCAAATGGTGTAACCACTGAAGTGGGTGTCTCGAAGCCAGAACTGAGAACTTTATGTATTCCTTCCCCAAATGAGAAACAGCCTGGACGATGCATTTTGGAAATCAACACTTTCACATTCTTGGGTGTTGTAGTGACTCAGGAGAGCCGGGTGATAAGGCACTGAAGCTTGTTCTTGAACCATTCAGAGCACACGGAACCTGTAAATAAATCACCCTGTCACTTTTATAATTAGTTTGGAACAAGCTGTCCTCGGGGTTCTTGGACTGGTGGAAGATGGGCTTTCCTTTTGCCGAAGACTTCTGCTTTTGATCATTTGCTATTAGGGAGTGATTTGTTGCTAATAAAACGGCTAGGGCTCCCTGAGGAACCTGGTTGCTAATGAGCCCTCTCCCTTTTTTTGAAGATGATAGTTGTGCTCTTAATTCCCTTTCTTGTAAGTCTGTATGCAGAGCAATGAATTTATTTTTCCTACTCTCATGCATACCTTATTCTTGTCACACACACACATACACAAACTCACACA
>NC_022020.1:54908632-54909247 GCF_000317375.1 Microtus ochrogaster
TTACACTCTTGTCCCCTACTTCCCTAGTAGTTCAGTTTTGGTCTCGTGTTTAAGGAACATTTTTTTTTCTTATATATGTTACTTTACTATATAACTAATTAATTTGAAGGTAGATCTCTATAAAACAAAGCAGCTGTGAAGGAAAGTTCATTCTTATACAGTTCACAAAGAGAGCTCCTGAGAATGTTCACAGCTAGTAGAAGGACACAGTTAACTATGGAAGGGCAGCTTCAGCCCAGGCATGTAAATAACTTGGCCAGCCCGAGTTGTCACAGCCCGTAACAGTGAGGAGACAGACTGATCCCCACACCTGGCCCACTAGACGGTCACTTAGTGGTTTCCATAGAGATGACTAAGTAGATGAATAAAGGACCAGGGAAATCAGGTGTCATAGTTTCCTTTCTGTCACCTCTCTTTTTTCCTGTTCTCTTCTCTTGGTCCTGCAGGGACTGAGTAGCCCTGAAACCTCTCATGTCTGCCCTGGTACTTCATAGAGGGTGGAGAAAGGCCTTCCTTATATCTGTTGCAGAGGCTGCAACCTTGGATTTAAGAGCTGTTACTGTTGTTGAGCCTGCTATACCCTGAGAGAGAGAGACAGAGAGAGACAGAGAGAGA
>NC_022020.1:54909372-54925818 GCF_000317375.1 Microtus ochrogaster
GAAGAAGAAAGAGAGAGAGAGAGAGAGAGAGAGAGAGAGAGAGAGAGAGAGAGAGAGAGACTAAATATAAATATATAAATAGCGGGACAACAGGGAGATCCAGAGGTGCAGAGAAGAAGATAATACTGGCTTCTCTGGTAAGACACATTCAGGTAATTCCAGAGTAGTTGTAAAAACCATTTTATTGACTGGGCTGGAAGCTACTGCCCATCTTTTGAAAAGGGTGGACTTTTCTGCAAGAGTTTCTAAGCCTTTCCCAGCCCAGAAAATCCAGTACACTTCCTATCTCTGCCTTGTCCGTGTGCCTCCTCATTTGGATCTAGAAAACACAACTCGCTTCACAACCTCCTGCTTGTCAGTAGCCCTTGCTGGGAAATAGAACCCCAGCACCATCAGAGAGGGTGCTAAATACAGATACACTCATGACATGCTTCATTGTCTCAAGGATGATGGGACCATGCACTTGTATCTATGTCCTTAGAAGGTTCTAGGGTCACACAGAGCTCAGCCAGCAAACCCCAATGGTGGAAGACACTGCTGGTGGTTCCTTACCTCTTGAATAAGCAAGAGATAGTGGGTACCCTGCTTATGTCTTCTCTGCGTATGAGTGTCACACCTGTGCACTGCCACCTGCCTGGTTATCCAGTAATTGCCATGTCTGCTTGTGCCATCAGTTTTGATCATTTCTGTAGATATCAAGTTGGCCCAAACAGACATCAAGCCCCAGGGTCCCACAAAGCAGGGCCATCATGTTTTTCTTAAGAGCCTTAATGGGAAACTATTGACTGTGGTCTTGTTCTTCCATCCTTGCTCAGAAGACCATTGCTTTTTTTCTTTTTATTTATTTATTAAAGATTTCTGCCTCCTCCCCTCCACCGCCTCCCATATTCCTCCCCCTCCCCCAACCAAGTCCCCCTCCCTCATCAGCCCGAAGAGCAGTCTGGGTTCCCTGCCTTGTGGGAAGCCCAAGGACCTCCCACCTCCATCCAGGAGACCATTGTTATTGTTCAGTCATGCAGTCTGGACCTTAGTTTCCTCACAAGAGACGTGAGAGGGTCTTCAGCAGGTGCAAACACAATGCATTCGCTGCTGGAAACAGAGAGCAATGTCAAGTGCACGCGTCGAGATCTCCAGCTCCTGTTACTTTGCTTGAATGAATGAGTCAAGACAGCTGAACATCTGTAGGCTTGGAAAAACAGCTGTCAAATGGCAACGTGGGCAAAAGATGTTCCAAGTGTGTAGATAAGGGTGGAGTTCTGAAGCCGCATCCAGCTGGATTCTCGGGCCAGCATGAATGAGTGTTCATTGCCTCCTTCAGTGACTACTGAAAGGACCAAGCAGTAGTCCCTGCTAGAGTCCTGGGAAAGAGGCTGTGATATTTATTGGAAGAGGAATGACCGACTTACAACTGAATGTAGTCTTTGTGGACTGGGTATCATTTTATTAAGCTAAACATTTTGACAAAAAAAAAGTAACATTCAATAAAAAAGGTAAGTGCTGACTGGGAGGCTTAAAGAAAGCTTTTTAATCTTCAGATTTGCCTAAGCATCCTCCTTTAGAAGAGAGAGAGAGAGAGAGAGAGAGAGAGAGAGAGAGAGAGAAATACATTAGAGTAAGTTTGAAACTGCCTCTAACCTGTGTGTTAGACTCAAATACAGACGTTCAGCGCTGCTTTTCTCTATTCACCACGAGTTCTGGGACAAAAACCGGACATGACTTTATCGCTGCACAATGAGCTGGGAGCCATGAGTCAGCACATGTTTGCCTCCCATTGAATAGTCGGGACCATCAAAGTGAAAGGAAGTTCAGGAAGATGTCTAGGGTAGCTATCAACTAGTTCTAATTCCAAGTGACAAACTAATTTCCGCCTAGGACCAGTCACAACCCCCCACTCTTCCATAACCACACACCACCCCTTGACTTCAGCTGTCAGTTTTGAAGAGAACATAGCCCTGATTTCAGCTTTCTCAGGCTTGGAGAAACAAAAGTATTCCCCCTCCTAACTAAAAGTGCTCCCTAGATTGTGATCCACTCACACCGATGGCTTCACACAGCGAGGAAGGCATTTTCATATCCTAGTAAACAACTGGGAGCTTTGCTTGCATGTAAGCTTCCCGGGATCTCATTCAGAAGTTTATTAAGAGAGTTTGCCAAGAAAATATCACATCGTGTATTTTATGTGATTTTTTTCAAGTGTTCATGTTTGACGCTGCCAGGCAGGAAACGGTTTTCCCGTGCCAGTGCTGTGTCAAGGTCTGGGAGATGACAGTAATGTAGCTCAGAGGCTGTGAACTTGTGTGCTCGGTGCTCTCATTCCAGGTGGAGTTGGAGTGTGAAAACGCTCACTGGCTACACCGGCTCTGACCATTCCAGCAGAACCACAGCCAAAACAGTCAGTTGCAAATCTATCTTCTGAGGAATGGATTTGCAAGTTGGAAATATGATTCCTTTGTAGGCTTCTAGATAACTGATTATAAAAAGAAAACAGATGCCCTGGACACATTAACCAAATACATTAATAAAGATGTGTATCTGGGTGTATGTGAATGTGTGTGTGTGTGTACATGTGTGTTTATGTGAGTGTGTGTATGTCTGTGTGTTTATATGTGTGTATTCAAGTGTGTTTATGTTTACGTGTGTGCATGTACATTTGTGTTTGTGTGTGTGTGTGTTTGTGTGTGTGTGTGTGTGTGTGTGGCCAGAGGTCTTCTCAGTCACTCTGCATCTTAGTGTACAGGGACTGAACCTAGGGTCACATGTATGAGGTGAGGATTTTACTATACTACTCAGCTACAGCCTCGGCTGTCTTTACCTTATTTCTTGGCGCAGGGAAGGGTCTCTCTCTGAGACCAGGACACAGCAATTTCCAAATAGACTTGAGGGCCAAAGGTTTGTTTGATGCTATTGGTGTTAGTGTTTTGTTTCGATTTGATTTTTTAAAATCTTTTTCTCATGTTTTGGATCCTAGAAGGTGCATTTTGTTAGCATGCAGAGGTAGCATGTAGCGTGTGTACTATAAAGTTTTGACAATTTGCAATAGTCTGCCTTAACGTCATACTTAATTTCTTTGGAATATCCCATCTAACTTGTGATTTTGGCAAGTTGGCCGACAAGCTAGAACAAACAAGGACAGCTTGTCTAACCCCCACTGCTTCTTGCTCTAAATACGAATGACTCTTAACAACTGCACCCTGGAGGTATGACATCTGAGTGTCCCTTGCATCCACAGCATCCTCAGCCTTGGAGAGACTTACTCAGGGGAGGTCTGAGAGGGATATAACCCAACCTGTTCCCCTGCCCCTCCCCAATTTAATAAAGCTGTTCAGCCTCTGGAGCCCAGTGTGGTTTTCTTGAATTGCACAGCTGTTGTGCAGCTGGCAAGCACCTAGATCAACGCTGATCTTTGACCAGAATGAAACAAAGTACTCAGTAGGATGAAACATTAGTGCCTTGCCTCTTGTGGGCTGTCTCTGGTGGATTCCTCCCCATGGAAAGGGAGAAGCCCAAAGGAGATGTACTGGGACTTAAAAAAAAAGAAAAAAGAAAAAAAAATCTTCAAACAATTGGCTTGAGAACAGACGCCTGAGAAAATCCACCAGAAAGCTACTGAGTTTCTCATCTTTCATCCATCAGTGTGGAATCAGAGTCCATTTGGAGGATTTGGGGCTAGAAGCACATGCTGCAGCCTAAAGGGAAAAAGAGGGTCTGTGTTGTGTAGCTGGATCCTATGTTACCCCACCCAGACTAGTGCTGGCAGTTGAAGAGTAGGGGAGGATCAGAGAGTTCCAGTCACTCCTGTAGAACTTTCATTTCTTATGCTGTGCATCCGCAATGTCGTCCCCAGCTGTGCATCTGCAGTGTCCTCCCGGCCCTCCACGCTTTCAGTTGTCCCAATCTTTTCTTTTCCTACGGCAGGGCCAAGAAAGGTCATTAAAGTCGGTAGGAAGACATTACATATTGAACTGATTTCTGGGACTGTGGCTGATGAGCGAGTGCCACGCCAGATCTGAGTGTCTCCAGCTTTTTTTTTTTGTCTTCAATATAACTAAGGTCCGGATAAAAGAAGAATCAGCACCAAATCACTGCATTCCATATTTCAATTTCGTCTTTGTGTGGCGCATACCTGTTGTCCCGGTAATAGGCAGTTGGGGTAGGAGGATAGCCGTGGCTTCAAAGTATTCCTGAACTGCATAGAGAATATAAAAACAAAACAGAATTAAGATTTATATATATATACCAAATATTAAATAATTGTTATCAATGAGCTCATTTTATATTGTATATTTTAACATATATCTTATTTTGTGTGTATGGGTGTTTTCACCTGAAGCACATCATGTCCTTGCAGTGCCCATGGAGGCCAGAAGAAAGCATTGGCTCTCCTAGAACCAGAGTTAGAGATGTTTGTGAGTCATAACGTGGAAGTTGGGAATTGAACCCATGTTCTCCAGAAAAGTTATTGTGCGCTTAACTGCTGAACCACCTCTCCAGCCTCTATACTGTCTTTTTCAAGAGCGCTGAACTCATCCATTTAGAGACAGAACTCAAACAACGCCAATGCACCTGGGAATAAGGCACAACCAATCTGGATAAAGTGCCAGCTCAGTCTGTGGGCCCGGTTGCCCGATGGCATGGTCTTTGGGTTTATACACTCCAGAGAAAAAATAGGCCTGCTTTGCCTCTTGCCTGCCTCATCGCATGAAGCAGAGGTGCAGGTTGGACTGCTGCTTTCCCTGTTTGGCTGAGTATCAGGCCACGGATCCTTTCCTTATGTCTAGATGCCCCATCTTCCATATATCAGCTCTGCACTCGAAGAGTTCCAGGGTGACGGAAGTGGTATCTTCAAGGACAGGACCAAGCTAAAAATGATCTCCATACAATTCTATTGGTTAATCAGCTTAGGTAATTATGGATTCATTTGACCTTTGTGGATTTGCTCTCTGTCTAGTGAGTAGATTGCAACTGTGTTTTCCCAACTCTGCTGTCTTATCTGGCTATGGTTTTGCTTTCTCTTTCTATGCGAACAAATTGCAGGTCTTAGACCCTTATTCATATCACCTGTTGTCCCTGCATTGGATACCTTTGAGTACACCTCCACATTCTTTCACTAGTATACCCATACGATTTCTGCTGGGAGAAATCACCCACCTGCTCCCCTCTGCCTTCGAGGTTGCGCTCTGGCTTCCCAACTGAATTGAAGTAGTTCATACTGATATCAGAGGATGCTCCAAGCCAAGCAGCAGCAGAAAAATGGAAATGATACCTGCATTGGGAATGTCAAGAAGGCACAGTTATCAGGATGGGGGGGGCTGGTTTTTAGGGAAAAAAATGGCAGGGAAGAAATGTCTGAGGCCTGAAGAAGTCTGAATCTCTCTTGGGAGAGGTTTGCCTTTCCTCCACACAAGGCAGGAAAGGACTCCGAACCAGACTTGTGGATCATGCGGTGACAGACCATTCTCCAGGCTCTCCAGCTCATCTCATCGTTAGCGCGGGTGTCACATTTTGTCAAAGTCATCTGGGATTCGACATGGCCCCTTTGTAAATCTCCCATGGTATGTCAACCGGGCTGGGATTTCCATAGAGCTTTGGAGCCTGCCAGAATGTCCACTTGAACATTTCCCCAAATTGACATCAATTCTAAACTAACTACACTAAAATTTCCAACACTTCCAGCACAGACACACTGAAACTCCTCCAAAGCCTTAGAGACACCATGAAACCTATGCCTACAGAATAGATTTCAGAGCATGACTGTTGGTTTTCTTTTTCTAACACAAAAGAAGACCAGAATCTTAACAAAGTGTCTCCTGATTTTTTTTTTCATTTTTCTCCTGAAAGTGAGAAGCAAGTACATGATTCTTTTGATTCTGTGCTAGGCAGATTCACCAGAATCCACAGAGCCTCCGCTTAGCCAGCACTTCTGGAAGTCACATTGTTTTTCAACAATGTTGAGTCCTGATGGGTGGAGAAGTAAGAAGGCTTTCCATGGTCTCGTTTGTAAGTCTTTGATGTTCCTTCTAAATCATGTTGTGTCAGTGGAAATCTTGGCCTGAGTAGACTCTGGCATTTCTTTGAAAATACACAAATGTTGTGTGTGTGTATGTGTGTGTGTGTGTTTAATGGTTTCAAGCAATTAAAATAATTTAAAAGTAATTAGAAGTAGCAGCTTATTAAGCTAAGGGGGTTGAAGGCCTGGAAGGCCATGGGCTTGTTGCTCTGCCTGGGCCAGTCTTGCGAAAGGGCTGCTTAGGTCAGTGGAGGTTCCTGCTGAGAAAACTCAGGCATAATGGAAGTCAGCTGTTGCCTGTGTGGTGCAGATGCCTTCAAACATTGGTCATTAGAAATTAACTAGGGAGAAATGTGATCCCCGAAGAAAACAGAATTAAATACAAATGCAAGTAGAAGCACATTAGACATTAAAATGAAATACATCAGTAAAACCAGAACTCATCAGCCAATAAGGAAGCTTGAAACACCCCCATGCCCCAAATCCATCAGCCAATAAAGAAACCCGAAGCTAAGTAATCAAAATGTCGGGCCCAAATTATCAACACAGAAACAAAACTCTTACCTCAAAGTAGGTAACACATAGTTTATTCTGGTGTCAAATGTGAGTGACCATGGCCTGGGAACACAGCCTCAGAATGTCCCAGATTCCACATCCCACGCTGGTAACAGTTTCAGGAAGTTATTATAGGAAGAGGAGTAATAAAATTATAGATTAATACACTGTTCAAGGAGACTGGTGGAAACAGTGGGGAGGCCAGAGATAGGAGAATGGAGAACTCTCTACTCTAGGCCTTTAGGCCTCAGTCTACCTGACTACATTCCTTAGTCTTCCAGTTGCTGGAAGCTGTGGTCTGATCATGCATGACAAGGTTCTACAATAGCTACAAAGATGTTAGGTCAGGCACTGAGTTGATCAAGGAGTTAAGTCGTGTAAAACATAACCCCAAATAAACTGCAATTAGACTCGGGACCCGTGACATCTAAATTTCTCCAAAACCGTTGAAGTTTTAAGCATTTACTCAGCCCTGCAGATTTAGATTCCATCTAAAGTGCATTTGTTGTTGTTTAAATTTCTGGGAACTTTTGTTCATGAAGCAATTTTCCCATGGGCATATTGAGAGGACAGTAAGCAAGCAAGCAAGCAGAAAGGGTAGGCGTGTCCAAATCAATACAGAGAGTCGTCAATGATGGAAATGAGCAGATTAGAGATGCCTGAAGCACATTAAGATGATAAATTCCGGCATCAGACAAAGGAAACGGGGAAAGATTGTTACTGCACGTTGGAGATTAATCATCCTAAAATCTAAGAAGGCTGAGTTGATCTTCTCTTCACAGAACCTGTTTTAGCAGGGCATCTCAGGATTTTTCACGAGATAATGTGGATAAAGAGTTGCTCCTAATTCTTTAAAGCGATAGAGATGAAGCACCCTGCAAGACGACTTTCATGTTGTAACAGAAAAAATGGAAAAGCAATGTATGGACAGCCATCACCTAGATTCTGTCCATACAAGCACATACCGACAGGGCTTCTTTTATGAGTAAATATGCAAAAGAATCATCTTTATGTTTTTCTTCTTTTCTAATTCAGGACAAAAAAAAAAAAAAAAGAAGAGTTTTCTCTCTCCCTTTGAGAGAACCAGATCTGAATTCAAGCAAACATTTCCTGCCAAGTGAACTCACTCTTTCAATTATGTTAGAAGTTTTGGGAAGACTCATGGAGGTAAGAATTTAAATGTTTTCAAATACTTTCTCGACTTGCTCCAGCCAGATCCTCCCCAGGTTGAGATGAAAGGAAAATGTGACGTAACTGGAAACTCAGCTTCCTCAGGTGGGTGAGGCCTGAGTTCATAGGCCATGTCAGCATCCATCTGTCTATATGGAGAATGTGGAATGGCTAGTTTTTATTTTAGAAAATTCTTTTGTCTTTATAAAATTAGTTATCTTTTATTTTGTATTTATTTTTTTCTTCAGTGAATAATTAACTGATTCTAATTTGATCTACTTATGGCTCAGTAAAAAAAAAAACTGGGATGTTATTTTTGGCAATTTTCTTCACCATTATTATTATATTATTAAATTTAATAATATTTATGTACATTTTTGCTGTAAATACTTCCTGAGATCAGACTCAAAATGAGTCCTTCCAAAAATATTCCTGAGACTTGGAAGAGAAAGTAGCCTTAAAGAGCAGTGGGGTTCTCAACTTGTGGGTCGCGACCCCTTTGACAAACCTCTGTCTCCAAAAACATTTACATTACAATTCATAGTAGTAGCAAAATTAGAGTTATGAAGTAGCAATAAGAATAATTTTATGGTTGGGGGTCACCACCACATTAAGGGAGTGTTTTAAAGGGTTGCAGCCTTTGGAAGGCTGAGAACCACTGACATAGAGTAAAGGCTTCTGGTATCTAAGAACTGGGGAAGCAAAGTACTCAAAGTGCTGCCAGAGCTCCTTCCACTCCTTCAGCCAATAGCCTTTAAGATACCAGCCCACTTGGGCGTGGTCTCTTTTGCTTTAAAAAGCAGCCGTAGCTGTGTGCGTGCTCTCTCTCTTGCTGTTAGACTTTGTTCCTGGTCACGCTGAGGGCTGTTGTCTGGGATGGTGATCTGTAAGTCTTTTTCCCTTAAATAAATGACCCTTTTATTAACCATAATTCCAAACTGGTGTGGGATTGTTTTGTGATTTACACCTTCATATAAACCTCCCATTTATGATATAAAAGCATATTGATACAGCTTGATAGGTAGTACATAGAATGGTGATTAATCTTGTTATCTCTAATAATTAACTGTCACTATTAGAAGGTTTTTATTAGATGATTTATGCTGAAGTATTTCTTGGGAGAAGTCTTAATGCCTAAGATTTTCTTTAAAATTCTTCATGAAAGGGGAGATAAGAATTAGGGAGGGGTTGATGTCAAGTGGGGGTTGAAGAATAAGGCAGTCGATGAGACCATCATGGTAGCTGTTCAAGTGGGGTTGTGAGTGAATGGTTTCATTGTATGACTCTGCCTCTGGGTGAAATTTTGCTAAGTGAAGCTTAAAAACCTAACCATACATACCCAAATATTAGAGAGTGAGTTGATTTAAAAAATAAAACATAGCAACAACAAAAATTCAACTTGTGGGCCTAGGGAAACTTCTGAATCAACAATCCTAAGGACCTTAATTCAGATTCCCAACATGCATATGAAAAGGCAGGTGTAATGGTATGCCTCCGTGATCTAAACCCCAGAGAAGCAGAGGCAGGAGGGTCTCTGGAGCTCAGTGGCTGTTTACCATGGTCAAATTAGTGAGCTTCAGGGTCAGCAACAGAGCCCATCTCAAAATACAAGGCCATATTGAATATTGAGAGATGCCCAAGGCCAGCTTCTGACTTCCACATGTACATGTACACACAGTCCCTCCAACCCCCACCCCCACTTTTGTTTGTCTGCATAGATCACTCAAAGATTGTCAGGAGTGGTTAAGTGCCTGAAAGAGTACTGGCATCTAGCAGTTTTCTATGCTCTTCAAGATTGTCACTCATGTGTACACCGAGTGGAACCGACAGTGCCTGATTCTAAGCATGAGAGGAAAGAGGAGAGGAGTGAGCGAGTTGAGATGGATGAGACATGTCTTCCAGACCCAAGGAGCAGTAGAGATGGTCCGTGGCCACATGTACTCCCATCCTTACACATATACCTGACTGCCAAGACGTGTCTCCAAGCCAGGGGGACACATTGTAAGAAAGCACCTAGAAGAGGCTGACTTCCCACCAGAAAAGGCTGAGACATTACACAAGGGCCAGGATTTACCTGGATATAACTTAATTTAGTAACTTGCCAGTAGGCTAAAGGTAGGTTTGAAATAATTTAAGTTCATTTACAGAAAAAACTTCATCAACCCTTGCGTCCAAGTTTGCACATCCTGTACACATCAAGGATAAGGTAGAGTGAATCTTTCAGGACGGACAAAGAACCACTGACTCTTTTAAAATACTTGCTGATGAAACCAAATCACTACTACAGGAGAAAAGAACTGGGAGCTAGGACAACTCATTAATAAGGAAGTCATTAACTGAGAGGAAACAAGGCTTCAAAACTAAGAGACAGCAAAGAAGAAAGGAAATAAAGTATGAATTCAACATATATCCTGGATAATAAAAATGTCTAGTTAGTCTGCTGTCAATCTTGCTTGTGGCTCAAGTATTCTGCAATTATAGAGTAGAAAAGGTATAATCTTTTTTTTTTCAATAAAGTGGCAACTGGATTCATTATCCCCCCCCACTCCTCACCAAAAAGAATATTTAGAAGCTGATTGAACATAAGGTGCATAGGAAAGAGATGGTGGAAACAGTGAGATATGGAAATTCCAAGCATTTGGAATTAAGGTGTAATCATCAGAGAACTAGAGAGAGGCAAGGTAGGAAGTGGAGGATGATGGCTGACTCTGAAATGCCTCCTGCAGGCTCAAATGTTGACCGATTGGAACCCAACTGCTGCTGATGTTTTGGTGAGCAGATGGAAGCAATAATTAGGAGGTAGGGCCTACGTTGACGAAGTAGTTCTTTGGGTGACCGCTTCTTATCTGTAGCAAATCGTCTCCTTCATGTTCTCCCATTGCCATGAGTTCTGCTTCACCCTGGGCTCAGAATCAATGGAGTCAAGGGTAGGAAATCGATAAGGCAGTAAGATGAGATAAACCAGTTTTTTCTTCCTTTCAAATTGTTCTCTCAGTTGTTTTGGTCACAGTTACGTGAAAGTTAACTCATCAACTGTGTTCTAAGTATTTTGTTAAATGTAGGTCAATTAATAATGAAGGGTCATATGAAGAAGGTGATACAGTTTTACAGATGCAAAAGATTGTGGGCTGGGCAGAGAGCTCAGCAAGTAAAGAGCTTGCCATGGAACCATAAGGGCAAGAGTTTGGACCCCCTCAAAACCCACATTCAAATGGGTGAGTCACCATGCTACCCAAATTCTTAAGCTCTGGTCACAAAAGAGGGAAAGTGAGGGAGAGATGCTCTCTCACTATATAAGATAGAGAGAGATGAAGAAAGGCCATCAATATCAACCTTTGGCTTCTATATGCACACACATGCATATATATAGACATGAAAACATGAATAAACACATATACAACACATATATGCAAAAAGTTAAACATTGCATAGATGCCCTTAGCAACATTATGCAAAATAGTTCCAAAGCAAAAATGATGTGCTTATCAAGTGATGGAGCTAGATAAGCCAAATATGAAAATATGGCATAACCACACAAGGGAGACTGCTATAAACAGTATAACACCAAAATGTGCTGTAACGTAAGTTCACCTTAATATCATTATGCCAAGAAAAAGACGATAGGCACATGGTAAATGAGTCCATTTAACAAAAGATTTAGAACAGAGAAATTTATAATAACATTAACTTTAGTGGTTGTCAGAAGCTAGGGAGGGGGCCTTGCGGAGGCGGTGAATGAAAACTCATATGTACTTGGTGTGTGCATGCCAGGGTAGAAAAATGTTCAAAACTAGATTATCTTGGGGCCAGGGAGATGGCTTAGTGGGAATAGGTACTTGCCACACAGTCCTGATGACTTGAACTCGACCCCTGAAACCCACAGTGAAAGGAGAGGCTGTTCTCTGACCTCCACACATGGGATGCAGCATGTCCCCCACTCCTCAGAAATAATAATTCAAGGAAAAAAGATAAATGGAACAGACAATTCTATACTCCTGAAGTATACTTAAAACATTGAATTTATACTTTGGTTGAGCGAATCACGCAGTACGTGATTTGTATGTCTTTAGCCTTTTACAAAATATGAGGCACAGAGAGTTTTGCAATTTGTTCAAGTAGACAGCAGCTGTAAGACTCAGCGTCTGGCCCCATCCACAGCTGAGCATGTAGAAGTTCAGCTCATAAAGAACTTAGATCTGCTGCAGATTGCAGCGTTTTCAAGACAGAGTTGGGAGGCTTTTTTCTTTGACCCTACTATACGCATGCTTAGCCAAGGTCAGCCTCTACAGCGATGAACAGTTCTGAAACTGATGCTTTAAATAGAATAGGTTAAACAATCATGTGTTTAGTGCCTGGGATAAAAAGGATTTATGAAATATTCGTTGCCCTATGGATGACAAGGTATAGTGAGCAGAATGCCAATGCTAGGTTGGGTGGCCGACATACTGGAGATGAAGCTCAGTTGGTAGTGCATTTGTTTAGTGTGCACATAGTCATGGTTGTGACCACACACACTGCATATATGGGACCCGGTGCACAACCCAAGCACTTGGAACATGGCTATAAGAGGATCGGAACAGCAAGCTCATCATCCAATATATAGGGAGTTTGGAACAAGCCTGGGATTTATGAGATCCTGTTTTTAAAAATTATATTATTTGAAAAGGCAGAAGAAATTCCAACCTTCTAGTGCTAAAAACATCAATAGATTTTTTTTCTGTGCCCCATAGTTGTTTTTATTTCCCTATGCAAGGAAACCATCTTGAAACAATAAACCCTAAACATAGTATGTACATGACAGCAAAGAAAATTTTAGTAAAAGAATAAATTGCTGAACGCAAGTGTGGAGTGTAGTTTCTTGACAGGGAATGGAAGCAGATGCTCTCCACTTGACTCGTCATTATGAAATTCACTTCAAACTGGCATTTTCTTCTTTGGTGGGAGGAAAGTTCCCATTTCTGTTAGTCAAGTAGTGCTGTTGTTGTATGACATGAGAAGTTAATCCTTGGCTATTTGTTAATTAAGAAGAACGTATTCAGTAATGAATTGAGTGGTGGATATTGTCTATACTATACCTGTCTTTGTAATGAAGCCATTAAGTAAGTTGAACCACCCTTTCAACATCAGAAGGCAATAGACTGTTGTATCTTTATCATCTGGAGGCACTGTTCAGTAAAGTATAGCTTTTATTTGCAAAAAAAAAAAATAGTTTGATCTATCATCTACCTATTATCTATCTATCTATCTATCTATCTATCTATCTATCTATCTATCTATCTATCTATCTTCTAAATAGCTACCTACCTACCTATCTATTATCTCTTTATTTCTATATCATTCACTTATCTATCATTTATTATCCATTGTCTGTCATCTGTCTATATATTTATCTACTATCATCTCTATTTATAATCTGTCTACCTTATCATCTACTCTATGGACCTACCTACCGTGGCTTATGCATAAGTGATGTGAGAATGATTTAAATCAGACATATTCCCCTTGATAACGGCTCTGCGTAAGTATTGTTCTGAGAAGTTAAGTGGTGGCAGTTTGGAAATGGCTGAACTGACTTCAAAAGCTTTGACTACAAAGCTAGAGCGCTCTGCATCTCAGTTTACAGAAGTGGGGCCTGTAGTGAGGGAAGTAGGGGACTACCCAGCATCACACACACTGGCCAGATAGAAACTGAGGTTGGCTCAGGTGAGCACGGTCGGGACTGATGTCAGGGAGGCAAAAATAGCAACGGCTGAGAAATGTAATTTTCCAGCCCAACAAAGATGGTAGAAGTCTATGTTCGTCAATATTTCCTGAGAACTGTCCCTAGGACACAAGACAGTTCTCTAGGATTCTCCACAGAGCATTAAGAGGTCCGTATCAAGGGATGAGGCCAAGCACTCAAGGACGAGGGAACCAATCACAGAAAGCTGTACGTGTTCTTTCTTACTAGCCCAGGAAGCTTACTTATCTACAGACTGTTCTTATCTTCTACCTGAAGCTTTCTGTGTTTGAAGGGAGAACCCTGCATTTGACCTCAGAATGCTTCACTTGTAGACCGCTGCCTGGATAGAGCTAGTCCCACCTCCCGCCCTGTTTCTATGCATTCTCCCATCTGTGAAAGTCCACCCAGTTGCACTTCAAACATATTTGAGTCCGAGCCAAAGATGCACAGACGATCTTCCTGGTCATTTCCCCATAGACATCACAGCACAATGACTAGGTGGCATTTGTAATGCCCCGAATATCACCAGGGATCTATAGCTGTTCCGCCAGATATGAGGATATGGAAGGGTGCTATATGCAAACAGCTTATACTCTTCTATAAACGGGATTATTGCTCCTCAGAGGCTGGCTTCCTAGGGAAAAGAAGCTGGTGACTTTTTCTATCAGGTGCCCAAAAGGGACTTGCTATCTCCACGGCTTATGAAATGTATCCTCCCTTTACCGCACCTCAGTCTGCTCATCTGAAGCGTGTTTTCTCACCCATGTCTGAGAGACACCCTGCATACGCTTACAGGTCATGCCTTTGGGCAGAGGTTTGAACTCCTGCGTCCTAGGTCCCTCAGGTGGGCTTCCTCACATGCTGTGGCTAGTACGACGGTGAAGACGGTAAGCTTCAAGGGCATTGACAGCTACAGAATGTAAAACAAAGCAGGCATCAGCATGCTAGGTCTGCTCTTTCGGGGACCCTTTGAAGACCACATGCTAAGATTCTTAGCTGCACGTAAAATGCAGGCCATCACAACGTGTGCCTAGAACAGTGAAAGATGAACATTTAAAAATATACAACTCACTAAAAGGAATGGTTCAAATGGCCAGCAAATTTGGAGAGAATACAAAGAAATACTTTCCCATGCAGCGTGCGACCGACCTGTGGAATCTGCAGCTGCGGGAGGCAATTGAGTCAAATGCTGTGGGTGGATTTCGTAAAGACTTGGTGTGGCCGACAGCTGCCTGGGCAATGCAAATTGTGCAGTTAAAATTACGGACTGGCTAGGCATTCACTATGGTGGCAAAGGAAAAGAGTCTCGGGGACAACAGGCACAATGGGGGTAGCAGCTAATTTTACTGAAGAGCCCTTCTTTCTCTGGAGTTCTTTTGTGTAGCACTTTTTCTGAAGCTTTTCTAAACAAAGAAGAAAGAAAAAGAAAGCGCTGCTGCTTGTGGTGCTAAATATTAAGTTCTTCATGTAAATGTGTGTAAAAGGAGAAGCACTGGGTGTAGCTCTATTCCAAGGTGTGTGTGTGTGTGTGTGTGTCTCCCCTGCCTTGGGTAGGTGAGACTCCCATGTTGTCTCCTATCAAACTTCTCAAACGGAAGCTCCTTCAGGGTAAACGCACTGCTGTTTCCCAGCTATGTGTATAAAGATGGAGGCACAGAAATCTTTCACCTTGAAATATTTCTGCACACTCACTGGGGCCATGGAATGGATAGCTGCAGATTCTTTATAGGATCTCATCCCCTCCAGTCTGCTTCCTACCTTCTGGAACCTTCCTTGCAGGAGTTCTCTGGGCTTGTTCCAACTCTTGGTATTGAATTTGCCAACAAAGGAAACAGCGTGTAGCTTGGGTTTTAAAGCTTTTCCTTTAGGACTGGACAGATGTGTGTAAATCCAGTTCAGAGATAACTTATTAGGATTCTTAAGGCCACATCCACTCCCCTCTCTGTCTGCTTACTCTTGGTCACGTCCCCTCATTCTGAAATCCTGGCACCAACGGGGCTTTAGGGACAGCGGCCTGGGTTGCCAGCCCGTTTTGCTGGTGTGTGACATGCGGGGGGGGGTTGGAAGATAAAGGAAGTATCACAATGACAGGCAGGATTCCCCAGAAGATGCAGAAAACTGGGCGAAAGGCTGTGGGATAGCCCATCAGGCTGGGGCGTGCGGTAGGGAAGCTGACACTGACACCTGAGTCCAGGGTGCATGGAGACAAGTAAGCATGGGTTTTCTAATCTCAGTAGCAGCCACATTGCCAGAGCCCTCACCAGGGCTTCCTCAAGGAGAAGGCAGAGTTGGGAATACCTGGTGTTGCATGCCCTCCCCAGGAGGCTGCACTGACAGAAACCGCCACTAGCCAACCCAGAGAGAGATGGCAGCGCCTCACAGACACAGTGGGACAAACCTACCATCCTCTCAGGTCTGTGGAAAGCTCCAGCTCATTCACATGTTTCTGAGTCAATAAAACCAAAAACATATTTTTCCAAACCCATTTCCACCCTCCCATCATTTTTAAAATCCTGTGTAATTTAAGGGAAATTCAATCCATATGCTTTTGATTTGTTTACACTTATATCATCAAAATATGTTTTTAAAGAGCTTGCAGAGATCCCAAAAGGCTCCTCAGCCTTTTAAATGAGCCTGTTAAAACACCCTCCCCCCCACCCCCCCAGTAACAGGAGGTTGCGTGCTGCCAAGGGTAAATGAACTTGAAAATGAAGAGGTTTGTGCTGGGCTCAGAATTTTAAATCCTCCGCTTCTGCTTGGAGTTTCAGTTCTAAAATCAGCTCCCAGTGACTTATCTTGCCTCAGCATTGTTACCCTTCAGGAGGCTAACAGGGGAGCTGGAGTGTGATGACAGCAATCGGCAGAACCAGAGGCTGGAAAATAACCCAAGAGAGAAGACTTGCAACACTCACCACCTCCTGTTTCCTGAAATAAAGATGCAGGCGCAGAGATGGTCAGAAAGGAGGGAGGGAGGGAGGGAGGGAGGGAGGGA
>NC_022020.1:54926438-54932195 GCF_000317375.1 Microtus ochrogaster
GCACACTGGGGCAGCCTAAGCAGTTAGCTGTTTTCTGAATTCTGATCTCTGTGCCTGGCCTGCAGGCCCATTTACAACAATCAAACAGAAGAGGTGATTAGCCGCACCCCTCTCAGCGAGCCAGGTCACTGCAGGACCCCATCTTCTGCAGTCCCTATATTGTCCCCCCACATTGTGCTTTCCAAAAAGGAAGAAGCTGATAATTACTTTACTGGAAACACAAGGAGTTAGATCTTAGAAAAGCAGAGAGGAAAACTCAGAAGTGCATATCACACACACACACACACACACACACACACACACACACGGAATTTGGTTTCCCTTAAATTACTTGAATTTTTTTTTGTGTGTGTGTGACTTTCTTGCAAGGCCCATCGCTTGCTTCGTCTGATACTTGTCAGTCAAGACAGTTCTAGTGTGAAGTCAACTCTTTCAAATCAATGATTTTTATTCTATTACTCAAATAGAAGGGAAGGCAAAAGAAAACAATAGCATTGCAGCTACTTACCAGCTGCGTCACCGTGACTTCCAACGCTACCTGCCTGTGTTTGTCTGTGTCTAACTTTGTCATGGAGAGAGTCGTGGCACTGGGAAACACTGCCAAACCCTCATCTCTGATTTCTACAAGGATGGAATTGGAACCAGTTAGTGGAAAGGATGTGTCCACAGACGTGTGTCAGTGCTGACATTTCTGGTTTTAGTCCTGTGAGGTGCTAAAGGCTTCTAGGCAGTCCCTATTTCATCATTTGCCTATCAAAAGAATGTGTGGGATTGAGGAGACCCCTCGCTGGGTAAGAGTACTTGCTGAGCAAGGATGTGGACCTGATTCAGTAGCTCCAGCTCCCACCTAAAGAGCTGGGCATGGCTACTTGTTTCTCTAATCTCGATCCTCACAGTTTCAGCCAGTTTGGGAGAAATGATGAGCTTCTGGTTCAGTGAGAACATGTTTCAAGGAAATCGATGGCACATCAGAGGTCTGATATTCGCTATCTTCCTTTAGAGTCTACATTGAAGTACACAGGTGAGCACATCTACATACCCACATGTACACCCTATGTATGTATACACGCATCCTTCACACACCCCACAAAATAATAACGGGTAAAATATGAACACGGTTTTTGCTTTTCTTGGTTCAACAACAGTGACAACCCATCCCAACAAATCTATTTAGTATGTCAAGTAAAATAGTAAATTCTGGTGGTTACCTTGGTTATCCCCCACTGAGTGGGTATGTGTGCATCTGAATCTGTAATGTGTGTGTGCGCATATGTCTGTACATGTGTGTGTGTCTGTGTGCATGTATGTCTCTATGTATATGTGTGTATATGCATGCGTGTGTGTATGTATATTGAGTATCCCTTATGTTTGGGACTGGAAATGTTTCTGATTTGGAATGTTTGCATATGTACAATGCGATATTTTAGAAACATGATTCAAACTAAAAAGGTTGTTTATGCTTCTTATATCCCTTTTGCACATGGTCTGAAGGTGACCTTGTGTGTTGTATTTCGTGCACCTGCACTTGGCCTGTGACACACCTCCGGAATCAGGGGTGGGATTTTCACTGGTGACAGACATCTCCGAGGCTCTGAGAGCTTCAGAGTTCTGAGGACTTTGGATTAGGCATCTTGAACCTGCACAAATTCTCCTTCTGTACACATGCTCATTTCCATACCTCAGATTTCAATGTTGCAAAATTATTTTAATAGGCTGTGACCTCCAGGCAGCTGGAAGTTCTTAGGCCTTTCAGGAATCCTCCGCACATGTAAATGTGAATGAATGGTTTTACTCAGGACACCACAGGGGGCTGGTGAGACCACTTGGAGAGGAACGTCCAGCACAGACACACAACCTGGCAAGGGCTTTCCTCTTTAGATGCTAACTCCTCTGTATTCATAGATGATCATTCTAGCACATCTTTGATTTGTCTAATTTTGAAATATTCTTGCAGTTAGAAGATGAGAACTTATCTGTTCCAAGGTTTCTGCAAGTTGCCTAAGGATAGCAACCACCAGGAGAGCCTCCATGTGGATCCACCAAGTCAGCCTTTTTAGGGGAGAAATCCTGACCTAGAACCTGTGTGTGCACACAGAAGTCAGCGGCAGAGTTGGGTTGGGTACATTCCAGCCGGTGCTCTCCCACTTTATCCTTCTGCATCTTTGGTGTCAACTGCTGCTTTTTTGTAAACTGATGGTTAAACTGGTCTTCTGGGTGAGGTCAAGACTCACCTGAGAGACCAGCCTCTGGGCATGTGGGTAGCAAATTGTCTTGTCGGGTTAGTTGATGGAGGAAGGCCACTCCCCTGTGGGGGCCACCATTCTCTAGTCTCGGATTCCAGGCTGTATGAAAAGAAGAAAGGCAGCTGAGCAGAGACATTCTTTTTCTTCACTTCCCTGTGTGTGCTGTGTGAGCAGCTGCCTTAGGCACCTACTGCCAGGAAGTCCCTGCTATACTGAAGTGCATCCTCAAACTGGGAGCTAGAAGTAACCATTTCTCCCTTAAATTGTCAGAATATTTTATCACTAAAACATCAACCCAGAAGACAAAAAAAACCCAACCTGTGGAATATGAGAGGCTGGACAAGAGGTCCTTGCATCACGAAAGTTTTGGTTTTTCCATCTGGAACATGTAGCATGACATGAGGTTTAAGAGGGCTTCCCACCTTCCCTGTCATAAGAAAGAGCCGTTCTCTTCCCTGTGCCTCCCACAAAGAGGAGCAGTGTCTTTGAATCCCAGTACCCAGTTCGTAAGATCAATAAGTGTGGAAGAAAAAGACGAGAATACATACTAGAATAGAACACATTGAACAGCATGGTCCCTGGTTGAGTGGATTTTTCACACATTCATCTTTTTCAGGCTTTGTGCAGAGCAGTGGTTTCACATAAAGCAAATCTGTTGTTCTGGGACCAAATCATCATGAACTGGAATAGTCAGAACCCTAATTCACATCCTTTGTTTTCTTTAAGATTAAAAGTTGATAAAATTGTTTTCTATTGAGTGTTCTCACAGATCCTGGAGAACCAACCATTTGGAAGGAAGTATATTATGACTTAAAGTCTTGCAACTTCAAAGTTCATTGAAAAACCCAGGCAGTCAGCTTGTGGTCTGTGAGGCTTCTCTTAATGTGAGCCTCCTGTGTGTTGGACACAGTGTGAGGTTTCGATGGCATCAGGAAAGAAAGTATTGGAAGATAGCAGGCACTCCCCTGAAACAGGACTCCATAACTCGCTGGATAGTGGGAGCCCAACCAGAGGGGTATCACGTGACTTGGATTCCTCAGGTCCTAGTTAGCAGGTGTGTCAGAAGTCTTGGCTCCATCTGGTCCACATCACATAATGGTAGGGTGATGGAGCGAGAGAGAAGTAGAAAGAGGTGAGGAGCCAGAGCGCTAACTGCTAGGAATTGATAGCTTCCTTGCGAGGTCTGAATACAACCTTTCCACTGACTCAGTGTTGATTGTCTTAAAAATGTGGAAAGTGTGCCGCTGTTGCACCCTGAGGAACATGAGCCATATCTCGAAACAGGAAGGCGTGTGGATGGCACAGTGCTGAGGTGGAGGACCTTTTGCTAAGGCACTGGTAAGTGCTGTGATCATTTGGCCTTTGTTCAGGATTTTAAGTAAATCATTGGGAATGAAACTCTGAGCACCAGGATTGTGTCCGAAAGCCAGAACTCATCCTTTGTGCCTGGGTTATGTGACCTGTAGGGATGCGTGTGAAGTGACACTTTCAGGAACCCTCCAGGAGAGGAATGCAGGGACCATCAGGATATTTCAGACCTGACCGCTCATGGGCAGCTTTACAAAAGAGACAGTTACTTCAACAACTAACGTTCCTGGCGATCCCAGAACGGACTGCGTAGAAGAACTCTACTATCTTCCACGTAGATCCAGAAGCGAGTCACCCAATCTTCATTCCCAAATTCTGACGTCTGTCGTCCCCCCCCCCCCCCCCCCCCGTGTAGCACTGACTGCTCTCTACTTCATTTCCCTCTTCCAAAGATTGATTGGTTGGATGCAGTTCCGATGATTGTAATCTTTGATAACGCTGTTTTCCCAGTCAGAACGCGAGCTGCTAGAGAGAAAGGATTACTCCTGTCCTTTCATTTGGAGCCAAGAATGTGTACATAAGCCCGCAGTTGCTGACTTGACTGACAGGGGAGCTCCTTGTCGATAGCCCATCCTTCAGGACTTATCCCGGTCTGCGCATGAGCAACAGCTCTGTGTGGGTTGGGTTCCAGAGTTGCAGATGTGCTGACAGATCTTCAAGAAAAACCGAAGTGAAGATATTAATGTAGGGGTTCGATTGAAGGCATTTATTCACGCAGAAGCTATTTTTGGACAGGATTTCTCTGAGGGAGATGTGTGTCAAAGGCATGCAGAGTTAAATAAACCCCTACTCCATGGGCTAGAAGAAAAACAAAATGTAGCCAAGACAAGAAAATACACTTCTAAGGTCATTGACCACCCAGGCTTTCCAGCTCTGTCAGAGCCACAGTATTTTAAAGGCAGTTATAACAAAGAAATCCCTTCTGAAGAGGAACATTGTTTTTATGAATTTAAAAGTTGCTGTGTTTGTTGGATAGATTACTGGCACTGGAGGATGTGCAAGAACTCCAGGCACGGCATTCTGAAGCAATCCATCCACTTGGGATGGAAGAAAGAGATAGAAGCCGTGGTTCACCCTTTGTGTATGTGAAGCGATCACATGCCAGTTCTGTCTTCTGGGTGCAGAATTCTCTTCTTTGGGGGTGTGTGGTCAACCTGGATGTTAACTTGTGAACTTGATGAGCCTGAGAGTCAGCTAGGAGAGGAACAACCTCTGGGCATGTTATGAGGTGTTTCCAGATAGTGTTAAGCGAGCTGGGAAGACCCACCCTGATTGGAGATGGAACCATTTCATAGGGTGGAGTACCAGGCTGAGTAAAGAAGAGAGTCCAAGTAGGGCAGCAGCTTTTGTCTCTCTCTGGCTTCTTGGCTGTAGACGCCAGCCACCTCACCTCATGCTTCTGCTTCTTCTATGGCTTCCCCATTCTGATAGACTACGCCCTCAAACACAAGCCACCTCAACTCTTCCTTCACTCAGTTGCTCTTGTCCTAGCAAAGTGAAAAGTAAGTAAAGGAGGACATCACTAACTGGAGACACATGGTTTTGTTGCAAGGCTGCAAGCCAAAGGAAGAACCCATCAGTGCGGCTATCTGCAGAAGCCAGCCGATAACATACACATGGCCCTTCAGTCATGGGTGATTGCAGTAGCCCTGACAAATCCCCTGCTTCTTTCCCTGACCTGCACTTCTGGACTAGTGAAGCAACCAAGGTGAGTTTTTATCCCAACAAAGCCCAGAGCGATCAAGCTGCTTTAAGGAGAACAGCAGAGAGCTTAGGGGACTCCTAATTAAATTGAAATCTCAAATAACCCACCAGTTTTAGCATAAATTTTTTTCCATTGTTTACACTAAAAAAAAAAAAAAAGACTTCATGGGTTGGGTTCCAGAGTTGCAGATCCTGCTGATGGATCTTTAAGATCTGTTTTTTGGCTTGTGTTGCTCTGAGGGAATTCTGCAAATTTAGTGTCGAAATTAACCCAGGGACTGGGGAGCTATTAGTAGATAAAGCATTTGCTGTATGACACTGATTATAAAATCTGTGTAGTCATTGAGTCCCACCTGTAATTGCAGCACATAGGAGAGAGAGAGAGAGAGAGAGAGAGAGAGAGAGAGAGAGAGAGAGAGAGAGAGAGAGAGAGAGAGAGAGA
>NC_022020.1:54932295-54937413 GCF_000317375.1 Microtus ochrogaster
AGAGAGAGAGAGAGAGAGTCCCCTGTGTAAACTGGCTAGGTAGACTTGCCAAATTGGTCAGCTCTGAGTTCAAGCATGAGAACCTGGCCTTGGTGGATAATGTAGAGAATGAGCTAGTCAAAATCCTGTCATCAGCTTCTAATATCCTGTCTGTGGTTCTGCACACACACGTGTATATATACACAAGACTGGCATGAATATACTTGAACACATGCCACACATGTACAACACACACACACAACACACACATACACACACACTTTATGTTTCTGAAGTTCAAAAATTCCAAATGGATCTTATGGGGTTAAAATCAAAATTCTGGCATAATTGTGTTTCTTCTAGAAGCACTTGGAGAGTTATCTGTTACTACTTTTCCAGCTTTTAGGTCATCTTGAACTTCTTGGCTTGTGATAGGGCAGTGAGTAAGTTACACTGACCTCTGCTTGGGCCAACATGTTTCCTCCTCCAACCCTTCTGCCTCTCTTCTCTCTCTTCAGGGTGATTGTCATGACATTGGGAGCAGCTGGATGATCTGGATGATAGTATCCAGGCATACTTAAACTTTAGACATTGTCACATAACATTATTATCTATAAAGTTCATGCTTATAACTACAGTTGAGTTTTAAAAGCATTATAATGATTTAAATTCATTTATGACTGTGTGTTGGGGTGCTCATGTAGCTATTCTTGGCTACACTCATCTTCAAGATTGAAGGTTGGATATGCTCTAGTCCCCAATATGTCACTACACCCAAAACATTTCTTTTGTCATATGAGCATATTTTCTCGATTCTGGGGATTGAGATGGGGGACATCTTTAGGGATCATTCTCTTTACTACCAGTTATCTGAAATTTAGGTATTACTGGCCTGTGGTCTCAATTGTCCTCACCTGCTTCTTGGCAGAGACAATCCAATGATATAACTCCTCCTCCATTGTACTCACGCTCACCTTTCTGACCTTGAACCATGTCCAACATGCTCCCTGCTTAAGACTTTTGTCTGGTATTTCTCCCATTCCTCCTCTCTGTACCATCTCTTCCTGTCTCCATCCCCAATGCCCTTAGATACTAGAACAAATACCTTTCCCATAAAGGTTTTTTAGAATGCCATGTCTCCAGCACCTGAAACCCACGGTTTTAGTTCCTCTTTTGCTGTGACCGATCACTATGACTGAGGAGACATATTAACTTGGTTTACTATTTCAGAAGCCTGGTGTCCCTGTCAGAACAAAGGCACGGCAGCAGGAAAAGCTAAGAGGTCATGTCTTAATTCCTAAATTAGAGACTGAGAGAGAACACCAGGTATGGTTGGTGGCTTTTAAAACCTTAGGCCCATCCCCAGTGATGCACCTCCTCCAACAACATCACACCTTCTAATCCCTTCTCAAACATCAAGCAACAGGGGACCAAGTTTTCAAATGCCTGAGACTAATGGAGGATAACTCATTTAAAACATCGTACCCACCAACCCTCCTTCGCTCCCTCCTTACATTCCCCTGCTTGATCCACCATTCTCTCTATCTCTTTATTTTTCTCTGTAGTATTGCGACTGTTGTTCTTAATTCCTGGCTGGCTTTCTTGTCTGCGGGTTAGAGGAAGAAGACACAGACACGCGGCGGTCCCACGTGGGTGCACCTTTAATAGGGGAGGGGTAACAACAAACAGGAAAAGGTGTGCAGACACGGCAGGAGAGGCGGGAAAAGAGAGAGAAAGAGAGGGAGAGGGAGAAAAAGAGAGAGGGAGTCCTAGCAACCCCTACTTTTTAACGGGGAATGCAAAGGCTCCTGGGACTATGTCTGTATCCAGGAGAACGCTGGGAACTGTAGTTCCGCAAAGGAACAACAGCGACTATCTTCAGAGTCATGTGTGCTTATTGGCGGAGGCTGCTTATTCATTTCCTGGCTGTCCAGACCCGAAATAATCAGACAGAAACTGTATTATTGCAACACTGCTTGGCCTATTAGCTCACGCTTCTTATTGGCTAGCTCTTACATCTTAAATTAACCCATTTCTAGAAATCTGTGTATTGTCACATGGTTGTGGCCTACTGGTAAGTTTCTTTCCAGCATCCAGCATCTGTCTCCTGCGATGGCTTCATGACTTCTCCCTGACTCTGCCCTCTCTCTCTCTCTCTCTCTCTCTCTCTCTCTCTCTCTCTCTCTCTCTCTTTCTCTCTCTTTCCATATATATCTTCCAGCCTAGCTATATTCTGTTAAGTCATTGGCTGAAAACAACTTTTTTATTAACCAATGACAATAAAACATATTCATAGCATACAGAGGGGAATCCCACATCATGTGCTGGTTATATATTTTATAGACTTAGTCTATTTGTGGCCATTGTTTGGCCATCAGTAGAATATGCTTCATAAGAGAGTGTTATCTATCCTATGTTTTAATTATGTGCAAAGAGTGCCTACTGTGTCTGAAGGACTCGTAAAAGATCGTTTGCTGAATGGATAAATGAAATGATAGATAACCTCCTTCTAGGATGGAGGAGGGTACAGCACACCTTTGTCTTCCCAGATCTAAGGTGTGCATGGTTGTCTTTATTTCTGAAAGGAAGATGAAACAAACACACTTTAATAAGCTCTTCTAAAAATAGGAGCAACTCCTGCCTTGTGCTGTACAGGAATCTATTAATGATTGCGTAAGATTAGGGGGGATAAGCAGAATCCTTTCGGCAGCAGCTGCCCCTCTTCCATTCTGTGCCTGTGCACTTTAGAGCTGTAGCTGGCACACATCATTCAGTGGCTAGGCCCAGTTACTGGGATCTAACAATTTCCGGTAGTCTTTGAGATTAAATCAAAATAAGTAAGAATAAGTCTGTAAAAATATTTCTTGGTACTTTCTGGTTACTTTTGTAAGTATGCAAAGCTGCTTTATTAAGTTGGCTAATTAGGAAGTTTTTAAAATTTGGATGGCATCGTTCTAGGCAATATGTTTCTTTGTTTTTTATTTTGCATGTGTTAGTGTGTGTGTCTGTGTAACTGTATGTACACATATGTGCATGCAGAAGCCAGAGTAGCAGAATGTCTTATACTTCCTCTGTCATTCTTTACATTATTGCTTTGATACAGGGTCTCTTGTTGAACTGGAAACTTGATATTTTGGCTAAACTGGCCTGGTTGGCCAATGAACTGTGGGCCTCTGTCTGTCTCAGCCCAATGATGTTGGGATTAAAGATGCTGACAGCCATACTTAGGTCCTTATAGCGTTAGAGAAATTGCTGTCACTCACAGAGCCATCTCCTCAGCTCAATCTAGGATATTTATGAACCTTAAGGAGAACTGATCAGAATAAGAAGAGAGGAAACAGCCTTCCTCTAATACAATGCGTTGCAAGAAATCACCTCTGTGAGCCTGGTTCCCCCTTTTGACAGATAATCTCAGAGTCATGATGAGGATCACTGACAACATATGTTGATCAACATGATAACACTGCTGTGAAGAAAAGTGTTGGATTTTGAGATATTCCCAATGAAAATAATGGCAATTGATCAATATCTAAAGTGTTAAAGACAACAACATGAGAGCGGTTGAAGGAATGAATGATTAAGTAAATGCTTTCATGAATAAAAGAACTCAGCAGTGGCCCTCAGGGCTACCTTAGTAAACACATTGCTCGTGACTCCCTACACAAGTTGTGCCCAGTCTTTGTCATAACTTTGACATGGGTATTGTGTTTTATGGAAAGTTTTTGAGGCAGATTCTTTGGATTAGACAGTAAGCATGCACGGGGACAATGATGATGTCATGCATCGGCCTTTTGATTGTGTTAGGATCTCAGATATTTCAAAGGAATACTCTAGTTTTCTTCCTGCTGCTGATGTGGAAGGCAATTGATAGATGGTGCCTTCCCCTTCCCCCAAACCCAGGCTGTTCCCTTCTTTCAATTGCATCTTAACTTTGACTCTAGGCTTATAATTTCTCTCTTAAAAGCAAATCCTTGGGGCCTGAACAGGTTGAGTTGTTATGGAAGATCAACGGTTTTCGAGCTTGAAGACTGAGAAGTGATGCCTTATTCTGCTAGTCAGCGTAGTTCAGACTGTGCTGTGGTTGTACAACTGTCCCCAGAGGTCCATGCTTGACCCATGGGGTGGAGCTATTGGGAAGTGCTAGGGCTCATAGGCAGTAGAACCTGGTGGACAGTTGTTAGGTCATCTGCAGTGTGTCTTTGAAGGGGATTATGGGTTCCCAATCTCTTGATATCCCTTTCCATTTCTTGACTAGTGTCATGATGACTGGTGTAGCTTCCCTGCCCCTACTGCCTGCACTCCTACCAGCTGGCCAAAGAGTGAATGAGTGAATGAGTGAATGTCCAGTCTTGGACAGAAGCCTCTAGGGCTATGAGATAATGAACCCTTTCTTTATAATTTGACTGTATCACATAATTTCTTATATGATATAAAGCTGACTTATCCAAGCTGATGATTTTTAATGCACTACATTGTTTTATGTTTTGATGGATAAAGTGGGAATAGTAATACTTCATGACATTTTGAGAGAATTCCACAAAATGCTGTCTGTGAAAGGTTTATCATGATGATACACCATTATGTGCTTATGATATATTTGTTTTTCTCTTTAAAACATAAAGGCTATGTATTATATCATCTACTGTTTATGTTCAGGCATAGAATAATTAAGAGACAAGGACTGGTGTTTGATCATAATTTCTTTGTTGAGCTTGAAAACTCTTACAATTTTTTACTTGGTGTCCGTCATCATGCAGATTCTGGTAACTACTTGTAGGGCCATATATTATATAGGCCCATATGTCTACTTAGTATGGCGGCCAGACTCTCAGGCCACAGTTTGCACCTACCACACAGGAGGTGGTCGCCTAGCCTTCCACACTGTCCTCATCCCCAACAGAGAGTCAGGATATGCTAATATTGTTCTGCTCCTTTGTAATATGGAGATTGTCTGGGAAGAGATGTTAATTTAGGCTAAGTAACAGAGCAGCCATAGTTGGCGGATGTGACCTTAGTCCCACTACCCCGAAAACAGAATGCTACTGAATTTCTTCCTCAGTTTACATTTTGGTATAAAAGCTGTTTGGAGAATAAATGCGGGTGAATTTTCAGGATGTGAACTCAGGATTTCATGAGGGA
>NC_022020.1:54937518-54941283 GCF_000317375.1 Microtus ochrogaster
ACCGGACCCCAATAACTACTAAAAGTCTCCTATAGCACATTGGCATAGGCCTAGAAAACCAACATTCAAGAAGTAGAGACAGAAGGATTGCCAGTCACAGGTCAGTCTGAGCCATTTGAAGAGACCTGAACTCAGAGAGAAAGAAAGGAAAGAACGAAAGAAGAAAAGGAAGGAAGGAAGGAAGGAAAGAAAGAAAGAAAGAAAGAAAGAAAGAAAGAAAGAAAGAAAGAAAGAAGCAGGTGATGTAGATTAGCAGCTACTACTCCCAGTGCTCCAATAAGTAAATAGATAAATATTGGGAAAAGCCATTAGTGTTTGACCTTTTCTTGAGTTCCAGCCATGAACTGTTGATGGGAAGGCACTATGCTTTTCCCTTTCCCCCTAGAAAAATGAGTTTAGGAAAGACAGCTATTTATCCACTCTTCTTGCTGTTTGGCTGACATATTTCTTGCTGCATTCCCCTCCTTTTAGTTTTTAAAGCTAAACTCTTCTCTTCTTCACAAGGCATCCATACTACAAACTTAGCCGTGTCTGTAAATGCGGCTAGGGTTTTCACTTACTGACACTGTCGGCTAGGAAGGACCTTGTCAGATTTAAAGCGATGCTTTCAGTGCCAGTGAAAGATGCAGTTGTGCTTACAGGACACTATTTCCGGTTCTTGCTGACACCCATATCCAAATCTGCCTCGCCCATGCATTTCTGAAGTATGCCAGGGACACCGGCTGCACAGGGGGAGCAGCCAGCATCTGTATGGAATGTGTGCATGGGCAAGGAACAAAGACATCCCATCCCATCCCCTCTGCCTCTGCATTCTGTAAGTATGACCAGCGTGAGGCAGGCCTGGCCTGTGAATTCAGGAATGATAATATGAAGGTCGCCAGGAAGGTCAGACTTTCCTGGCATACCTGTCTCTTTTGAAATCATAAATTTGCCTGTAGACCATTTTGATCTATTTTTAATGGTCCCTTGGACTTTTTAAATACCTTCATACTTACACACTCACAGCTACTATTTTTATATCAGACCTTGTCTTTGTTTTAAATCAATAATTACCAGATTATTGCTGCCTTCTTGGTTTAAAAAGTAAGGATATGTGGTTCTTTAACTTCTCATTTTAATCTGATACTTTGATTAATTTTTTGAGAATTTAATACAGTGTATTTACTGTTTACTTCCCATTCCTCCCCCCAACTGTTCCTAGGTCCATCCCTTTCCAATTTTCTCTGTTTTTTCTCCCCTCACCCTCCATAACCCATTGAGTCCAATTTATACTGAAGTTTGAATAACCTACATAGGGCCAATCTCAAAAAAACAGACAAACAAAAAACCACCACCAACAACAAAACCTAACTATCCCCTCTCTCTAAAACCATCAGGTGAAAACCTATCCTCGGGGTGGGACCTTGTCCTTCCCATTGTTGGGGGCTTTTAAAAGGATGTATTATAGACTCATTATCACCAGCATCACTAAAACACCTAGATAAGCTATTACAGGACCACACTATTTTAAAAGACTTACTTATAAAATATGTAAACAAACATCTTATTTTCCACGACAGCTCTCTATGGTAGAGTCTATTATTCTTTTTATCTTTCCCATGAAGCTATTGAGTACCAGAAGCTTGGAAGACACATACCCATTAGTGGGTAGATGAAGAAAAAAAAGCATTTAGGATAACGTTTTAGGCTTGACATAATGAAGTAGCCAAGACTAGAAGGATGAAAATGACCAAACATTGCTTTGCAGTTCAGGAGGCTGGGAACCTGCAGTCAAGTTGTTTGCAGTATTTGCAGGTCTTTCATGTGAGTCCCTTTGGGACAGGGGCCTTCCTTGACTCTAAGCATCCCTTAGAATTGGTCACCTGCCCCTGCGTCTTCTCCTTCCTATGTCTTCTCCTTGACTTGTGCCTTTGTCTTGACCATTGTCTTCCCCTTGACCCATGTCTTCACCTAGTATTTTCCCGTGTGTTTATGTCTGTTGACAGTTCCTTCTTGTAAGAATTTGAGGCATCTATAGGTCAAGGCCTTTCTTAATGACCTTACCTTAATTGGATTGCATCTACTAGGTCTGTGTCTCACTTAAGACAACTCACTCATACTGTCACAGGTTCTTTCATTAGGACAGTAACAAATCTTACTCCATAACACAATCTTGTCTCTCTAGTTATAACTTACACTTAAAAAATATCACATACACACACACACACACACATTAGGACAGTAACAAATCTTACTCCATAACACAATCTTGTCTCTCTAGTTATAACTTACACTTAAAAAATATCACATACACACACACACACACACACACACACACACACATATAAAGGAAAGATGTATATATCAAATCTTTTCAGTGGAGACAGACAAATCCCTAAGATATTCACCTTGCCAAGGATAGACTCTATTGAATATTCAATTTCTAGCTTCTTAATAGTCATGTGACCTTGTTGACTCCATGCAAGTTCACTGACAGACAAGGCTCTGCTAAACAAAAGACATTATGTTTATTCGAAATTCTTCCTTGGGATTCCTTTCTTTCTAAAATGTTCAGCAAAGCTGCTTTGCCCCCAGTGGAGCTGAAACAAGAGAAAACAGGGATTTTCCCAAGCTCTTGTTTCACTCAGACCCTAGGGAGCTGGGGCGATTGCTAAGCAAGAGCCCTGCTGCCCTTTCCCAGGTAGGGGGTGCCAAGTTTGCTGAATCTTCAACATCTGAGCTGGCAGCCCGGGACTTTTTCACCTGTTTCCGCTCCTCTGGGCACAGACGCCTGCCACTAGACTGCTGGAGTAGCCAGACTGGATCTTTTTAAAGGCTAGCAAGTTTGTTGCCATCTGTCTTTCTCTCTGTGTGTGTGCTCCTCATGATTCTGTACAGAGTGCACATTTGGAACTTCCTGGGGACAGTGCTGAAGGGACAAACCCCGAGCTGTGACTCTCAGTCATCCAGGGATCCAGGAGCACAAGGAACTGGCTGCAGGCATCTTGGGAAGAGCCATGAAGTGTAGCAAAAGGCTTGAGTAACTGGGCCCAAATCTTACAGCTTTGTAGGACAGATTAGTTCAGAGTCTTCGTTGTTCTCTGTATGAAATTTGAGGACTGTTAAACATAAGCGTATTCCCCAAGGTCATGCAGCCAAGAAAAGGTGAAGCTGGCAGAAGCACTTAGGTCTCCTGGCCCCCCAGTACAGTTCAATAAACTAATGAATTGGTACATTTTACAGAGCTTTCGCCAAGTGTTTTCAGAGACATTTTATCTTTTCCTTCCAACAACATAGTGATAAGAGAATTGATTTGACCCAGTCAAGAGCCACCCGGTCTGCAGCATTTGTCCTATCTGGATTGGATTCTGCAAACATCCTCTCTCCGTTCTTATGTGCTTCTGCGTGTTCCCTGTATCTTGTAGTCGGGGTGGGCTTATTGAAGTTCAGAGTTAGTTTTGTACTAAATGCTTTCCTCTGTGCTTTCACTGCCACAAACCAAACCAAGGTATGTGACTTTCTGTAAAACATGGTGTTGCCAGGACAAGTGTTTATCCCCTAGCTCTTGGATAATCAATACTTACTTGCTTCCTTTATAAGAAACTGCAGGTGAAGTTTCTGTCAGTGGGCAATGGTCCTTGACGTTGCGAGTATTGGCAGTTACTCATATAAAAGGAAGAAAACAAAGATGTTGGCTCAGCATTCAGGCTAGAAGCTTCTACATTCCCAGTGTGAGGCTCACAAACATTAGCGCTGTGTTGAGGGATCTTACATCTCCTTGCCATC
>NC_022020.1:54941383-54952859 GCF_000317375.1 Microtus ochrogaster
ACACACACACACACAAAGAATCTTTGGTCATCTACTCTTTCTTACACGTTGCTCACATGCCAGCTACTTCCTGCTCTGTGCCTTCATGAATGCTATTTCCTTGAGTCTCCAGCCCAATTAGGCCTAAAATAACCCATTATTTTTCCTTCCAGATTGTGAAACTATGATTTCTTATTATAGCAGTTTACACAAAACCTACAGCTCATCTGTGCCGTGATCAATGAGATTCCAGGCCTCACCATCATAGGGTTTGTGGAAAAAGCTGAGCCGACAGTACTTTGGCCAAGTAAGATCAAAGTGCAGCTCCCATCAAAGGTGTCAATCAAATTATTTGGGGGAAGACTCTCAGCCATCACTTCCTTTCTGAGATTTGCTTAGCCAATGATGTTCTGATTTGTGTGTGGTTCGAGTGTGGTTGAAAGCTTTTTTCACAGGGAGGCAGTTTGGGGAGGTGACAGGATCACTAAGAGGTGGCATGCAGTGGGGAGTTCTTGGTTCACCCAAGATTGGCCTACAGGGACTATGGCACCAACCACTAGCTCACTCTCTTTCCTAGGTGAAAACATAATCTTACTAGCTTTATCAAACACTATCATATTTTGTGTGTTTGTTTGACTTACAAATAATTAAGGAACTATATTTACATCAAAGTTTCTTGAAAGAAAGATAGTATCTCAGGTTTGTCTGCTTCCTGGTTGGGTAGGGAAAGTCCTAGTCTAACACAGTGATTTCACTTCTCAGCTAACCTATCCTGATATTTTTCAGATATATAAGAACCAGGTAAATTTTTATCTCAGTGGCCTTAGAGTTTGTAAGTCCTGACTTTAAATAATGGAAGTGTCACTGAAAGTTTTGTTTTTCTTTGAGTTTGATGGTCAGGATGAGACATATAATAAAATAAGTCAAATTATATCTAAACCCCTCACTGAAACCATTGTTGATATCCATGGAGCATAAGCTAGACAGAATAACTTACAGCTCAGACAAAAACTCTTTGTCTTTAATTTGTATAGCTTGGCTGAGGACAAAGAATGGCCTGACCCATGACTCCCAAACGCTTCTTTCAAAACATAGCACATCTCTTGAAGGTTTTCGCTAGCTCCGCGTGGGTTCATCTTTTTTTCTTTACCAAAGAGAAAGCTGTTTCAACAATGAAAGTAGAAAAAAACATCAATTCTTCTTTGTTATGTCTTTCTTTGTGTTTCCATTTTATTAAATGCCATCTGGAAAACATGGAGGAATGTACTGTATGTGATATATGAACTTGTTTCGTAGCATCATTGGGAAGACAAGGGAGCTAAAAGCACAGTAAAGGAAAAATTATAGGATGAGCGGGTGGCTTTTAACAAGCTGATGATAGGAGCATCAGCAAGTTCAGGGTAGTCCCCAACATCCCATGGGCCTTCAGCTGTTTTTGTTTTATGGTATGTTGGCTGTTTAGGATTTATGCATGCATGTTTTCAGAGCACAGATAGATACCATAATAATTAGAGTCAGGCTAGATTTATCATTGCTATAGAATGTGTACAGAGTGAGTATATTATAGGCAAGTAGGCCTAGAGATTAATTTGTTCTCACTCCACGAATTTACACATGATTTTTTTTCCCAAACTCATTTTATTTTAACCCAATTCTTTCCCGGGAATTGGAAAAGAAACAAGTGACCACTTCTGCTGTCAACCAGGCTACATTTCTGTGACTTTTATCCTTAGTAAGATCTCTCCTTTTCCAAGTGTGCCTCTAATGGATTTCATAATGAAAGCCAAGTGATGTCTGAGAAATCGCATTTTACAATGGCGACGATGGTAATAGGACAATTGAACAGTATTTAATCGTCCTTGAGCTCTGTACCCACTTAGAATGACCTGTGTTTTCTGAGTCCTTCTTTCAGAGTTGATGTCTTTTTGCATGTTGTTGCTTGTGTTCTGGGCTGCCGTGGGCTTGACCCGGGGAAGAGTTGCTGCTCATCAGCTCAGAGAGTTCTTGGGAGGTGTTTGAATGAGCTGGGGCCATGCTGAGGGAGCTGCTGAGCTCAGCATCACATTGGCACAGTATCATGACGCCTTTCTGTCCAGGCTTTGGTGCTGTTTCTCAGTGCAGTCAGCACTCATGGAGTAAGTGTTGACCAATTATCTGATTGTTACTCATTTTGAAAGTTGCTTTCTAGATTCCAAATTCCTTTACAACTTGGCATTTAAATTTTTTACTAATGACACCTGGTAATATGCGTTATTGGTGCTTTGCTTTCCGCGGTTTAGAAAATCTTTAAGGTTTTTTCTCATTGGTGTATGCATGGAGAGTGGGTTCTTGTGGGGGTCAGAGAAAGTCATTGGATCCCCTGGAGCTGGAGTTCCAGGTGATTGTGAGTTACCAGATGTGGGTGCTGAGCACTGAACTCAGGTTCCGGATAAGAGTTGAATTCAATGTTAACCACTGAGCATCTCCCCAGCCCAGTGGTCTTCTAACAGTGGGGCACAACTCCTTGAGCAAATCTCCATCCCCAAAATATTTACATTACAATCCATAACAGTAGCAAAATTATACTTATAAAATAACAATGAAAATATTTTCTTGGTTGTGGGGTCACTGCAATTTGTATTAAAGGGTCACAGCATTAGGAAGATTAAGGACTCCTGATCTACGCTGTTGAGAAACTGAATTATACTCAGAGAAGTTTACTTTTGCTAAACTGCTAATCTTAACAAAGTGCTTCCTGCACATAGGGCGCTGAAATGCTCTTACTGAGATAATGGTATTTGTTGTGTTGGTTAAATGCATTTTTCATTAATCTCAGGAGATATTGGATTTAAATGGCTTTCTCTATATGATTTTTTAAAGGATCTATTATTATTTTATGCTTATGTGTGTTGTGCCCGCATGAATGTATGTTTTGTACCCCATGTGTATAATGCCTGTGTAATCCAGAAGCAGATTAAATTCCCTGGGACTGGGGCTATAGACCGTTGTGAGATGGGAATCCAACCTGGGTGCTCTGCAAAAGCAGCAAGAAGTATTCTTAACCTCTGAGCACCTCTATACCTCCTATCTAAAATACTGTGGACCCCTCATCTCTTTGGTTTTTCTTTCCATGGTTCACTAACCCACGGTCCACTTTTATTACATAGCACAGCTATAAATGCTCTCTTTTACTGCTGGAGTTATTATTATAACTACTACTGGGCTTAGTTTATAAACTAAATACTGTCTAGGATATATGGGGGAATATATGATTAAAGAAATAACGTACATACCTACAGTTTTGTACTGTCATTGGTTTCAGGTGGGTGTCCACAGAGAGAATCTTTACCAATGTCTCCTGTGGATTGAGCAGTGACTATAATGTCATTTCCCCTACTTATGTTTGAAGAATTTCTGTCTGTTTAAAATACTAAAACTATTCTAGTAAGGAAAGAGCTTCAGTTTGATGGAAAAAAATATATTAATTAAAACTAGTACCAGCCATGACTAGAAGCTAGCTCTGTAGCAGAGAGATCAGTAGGGCCCGCATTCCAGATGTGTTACCTCTCTAGTTTGGAGGGGACCCATGAGTGAGTATTCTACTGCTAGCACACTCTCTGTCCCCGCAGAATTACTGAATTGCTTCAGCCTTTGTTTTCTTTGTACAAAGTTGTTCCCTTCTCTATTGCATTAGGTCGATGTAAAGACTGAGTGGCACAGGAGGTGGTATTCGATCAGCATCAGCATCCTCCTCCTTCTAAGACGTGTCTATGATATGCCTGAAAGCAAATAGCAAGCAGTCTCCCCAAGAGAAACTTCTAGGGTGCACTAAACCTCTCTCTCTAACCCTCTACCCCCCTTCCACACACACACACACACACACACACACACACACACACACACACACACACACACACACACACACACACACACACACCATACCCCACAGCATTTCTCATTATCTCTCATGGATACGAACTCAAAAAATTCCATGGCAGTGGTCTGGCTTCTTAGATGATGGAATAAGGACTGTTTAGTAATAGTAATTTCTCCAGAGGGTTAAAGTTCAGGGCTCAGTGTAAGTCAGGTACCCTACACAAGTCGGTTGGTCAATCACACACAGGTGTGTCATTTCCGAACAGAAGCTGGTAGAGCTAGTCAGTGCCTCGTCACAGGTCCCTTTGCCACACGCTGAAGCAGGACTTGAGTCGTCAGCCTCTGCCCACGTTCCATAGTGAAGATCTGCATTCTGGACAGGGCTTCCTCGCTCCCAGCTTACACTGGATATGTAGTGTGGGTGTAACAACCCTTCGTCGCTTTGAACCATGGAGATTTGAGGGCTTGTCTGGCCATCATGCCTGACCCCGATGATACCATACCTTTTAGACCTTTAGGGAAAGCCACTGAAATTCAGGTAGTCCTGGAGAGACTGGCAATCTCAGCCTTCATCCTTTAATGTCAGAATGGGACCAAAAAAAGGGACCAAAAAGGTAGTCATTAGTATAAGAAAACACATACAATGAATTTATTTTAATACACTTGCATTTTTAACCTACATGGATTATGCAAAATAATGGGTTTAGTTGTAATATTTTCATACATGCGTATAATATACCTTGGTCATATTCTCTTTCCTCGCTACCCTCCATTACCCTCCCATTCCGATGTCCCTTTTCTTTCCCAATAATCTCCCCACATCACATCTACCCCCTCGATCCCACATGTGACAGAAAACATGCAAAGTATTCGTTTATGTGTCCAGCCTAGTTTATTTCACTCAGCACCGTGGTCTCCAGTTCCATCCACTGATATCTAAATGCCCATGCCGATAACACGATTTCATTCTTCTCTATTATGGCTAGATAATGCTCTATGGTGTATGTACACCACACTGTTTGATTCATTCATCTGTTGATGAGCACTTAGGTAGATCCAGCGCTTGGCTAATAGAGTGGTGCAGTCATAAGCTCCGATGTGCCTGTATCTCCGGTGTACACTATTTGATATCTATCTGGGCCTGCGCACCAACTCTTGGGTTTTGAAGCACCCTCTGATTGATTAGATAAAAGGAGTTTCAAGGATGGACATTCTAAAGGAGAACACAAGTGACTGTCCCAAATTCGAGGAGAGGCTATCTGTGTAAGAAAAACACCAAGAAGCACAGAATTAAAAAAAAAAAAAGTAATCATCAGAATGAGCAAGAAAATAATCCATGTGCTTAATTCTATTGTCATATCCAGAGCAGACCTTTTGTCCAGGGATCCTCTAACTCTCATTGCCTGGAGAGGCTGCTGCGACAGACTTCTGGGTCCCACGTCTGAAGTTTCCAGTTTTGAAAGTCTAGAGTAGGGCCCCGAAACTGGTGTTCCGAGTAGGTATCCAGGTGGTGCCCTGGATATCTATGGGAGAAGCTACATAGGCCATCCCGTGAGAACGACCACCTGCATCCCAGCAGGTGCACTAAGGACATTTTCCTTCAAAGGAGTAAAAGTAACTGAAGGAGTGGATTCTGCTCACAGGCGGGTGATGTGGCTTCCTTGTCCATGTGGAAGTGAGAAATTCTCTTTCTCCTCTGAAAACAAGCACCCTGCCAGGCGACACCTAAGAGGACTGGCCAACCCCCTGCCTCCTGTTCAGGAACTGCTGCCACAGAGAACACACTCAGACACCCCACAGCGTTCATCTACATCATTGGAAGACGTGTCTCAGTGGCATGTTTAATGGCTGACGAGGATAAACAAGGAGCTTGCTGAAGCTTATGAAATTTTACGCATGAAAATTGAGAGAGTGTAGGGGAAGAGGGGATGTTTCATTTCATCCATGGGTCACATGATACCGTAAATGGAATTTCCAGACGTGAAGTGCCTCACAAACCGTGAAGCCCAGGAAGGCCAGACTGTGGGTATCAAGACCTACGTGTACGCAGACTGAGTCCACATTCCAGAAGGATGAAATGCCATGGAGGTTTCTCCCAGAGTTCAGCAAGGGCAGGGATCCCAGAGTCTGTGAAAACATTTAGCAAGCTTTCATGGCTGCTGCAGGCCCTGCAGGTTTTGTCATTTGTGGTTTGGGCACCAAAGAGGAAAGGTCACCCAAGTTTTCACAGTCATTAAGACTCACACAGAAACAGGAAATGAACGACCTATTAAAAATCAGAGAATGGTGTCAAAATAATTTAAAAATCGCAAAGTTGACTCGGAGTTTCACGAGACACAGTGTGCAGCGATCTAATGTAACTTCTCAGCCTCTTTGGAAAGAAACAAAGAAATACATGAACTGGGAGGCTTTCGGTAATACCTCTTTTTATGGGGCAGCAGTGCCGAGCCAGGTCAAAAAACTCTTACTTCTGGCTGGAAATTAATTCTCTTCACAGGTGGAGGATAGTTTTGCATCTTTTTTAGTGACTTCCATTCTTTGTGTGTGTGTGTGGTGGTTTTTTTTTGTTTGTTTGTTTGTTTTTGTTTTTCAAAATAGGGTTCTCTGTAGCTTTGGAGCCTGCCCTAGAACTCATTCTGTAGCCCAGGCTGGCCTTGAACTTACAAAGATCCGCCTGTCTCTGCCTCCCTAGAGTTGTGACTTCTATTCTTTTGTTACCCCAGAGTCTCCTGTTATGGAACGGATGGTGTAAATTGAACTTGCATGTAAAGACACTGTGAAGGAGACTTCTATGTGGATAATATAAGCGCCAGCTCACCCTGGAGAGCAGCCCAAATCTTCTAGGACAGTCTCCCTTATGAATGGAGAATGACCAGCTGTCACATTGTTACTGTACATAATAATCCACTGTGGCCATAATCAAGCAAGCATGGGCCTTCTTTAAGACTGTATGTCTTGTAGAGGAAGGGACAGCCAAGAAGGATGAGGTGAAGTTAACTAATAAGTGTAGAACTTCAGCAGAAGAATCTTCCAGGCCTTGGGAGAAGTTAATCTCATGTTCTTTTAAGTACAATGGTAAGTTTCACAAGGTTCCATGGCTTACTCAAGAAAAATAACTGAGATCCAAAATCAGTTCAATGGACTCCTAATATGATTAATTAGTACTCTTCAAGGGTACCCTAAAAAGTCTTATTAAATGTATTTTTATGTTCAAGGCTACTTCCTTCATCAAAGGATACTTAAATGGTATTTTATAATTATTGGTAGAAGAGACAGATATGCTACTAGATTTGTTATAAAATCTGATTATATTGAATTTTTTTCTGATTTTAAAATGAATAAAATTATGTAGGCTACTGAATCTACTACAGAACCTACATGTTGTGCCTGCTAAGCCTGATGGCACTGCCTTGTCCTGCTTGCCTGGAAAATCAAAGAAGAGAAAGGAAGCAAGGTAACAACAAAAGCCTCAGGCTGACTTGTCATGCCAGGTCTGTCCACAAGACACCAAGATACGTGAACCAGAACCTAAATGCACGCACTAGCCCAGTCATATCTACTCAGTAAGAGTAGAAGACCACAGCCAAAGCAGTAGTAATTCCACAGTAAGGCAGAAATGAACGACCAGAGACAGATGTCACTGAGTCTTAGCGCAGTTTGTTAAACTGCGATAGCTAGTTAGCATATAAAATGTAAGTATTAGGGAGTTGGGACAGTTTTTCCCAGTGCAATGTAAAATCACTGGGACGTCTTAAGCATGGGAACACAGGCTGATTCTCTTTTGACAAAGATCATTCTGCCAGGGAGCAGGGATTGGAAGAACCTCCAGCGGAGGACAGGAATCCCGTTGTGAAAGCTTGCAATAGTCAGAGAAAAGGAAAGAAGGTGCTCATAAGGTCTGGGTATTGAAGAGAAGTAGACACGGAAGAGAGGGTTGGGGGTCAGGCTGTGTTTAAACTCCCAACTGGGTCCTATGAACAGTGTGAGAAGATAAGCCTACGTCACCTTCCTTTGGAGGGGAGGACACAGACTGCCCTCTGGAGACAGAAGGAAGGGTTGGGCTAATTGGCAAATTTTCTGATCCCACCGAGAAAATCTTGAGTGTTCCTAAACTCACTGAGGGCCAGATTCAATTTTAAAATCTGTTTGTGGGAATCAAGAATTAGGGCAGAACAGATGGCTACAAAGACTGTGATGTGGCCACATTTTGCGGGTTACATTTTAAGAGGACAATGGTTGGGCTTTGGAAGTTCGTCTGGTTCATGTTCCCCTGAAAGTTCCTCACCCACCTCTCTACTTTCTTTCCATTTTGCTGATTCGCAACGCTTTTCTTTCCCACCCAAGAAAACCTGCTTATGGAAAGTGATCGATCTTGGAGGAAGGGATGGTTTGTTTTCCCCCAGTTTAACCAAAGCAATGTTCCTACACGACCACACCCTGATCTCATCTGCCGCAACACGCAATTAGGATGTCTCATTTTCATCCGAGACTCAAAGGAAGGCTTCACGAATGGATTTTTAATTCATTTCCTCCAGGCGGCTGGGCTGGCTGCGGTTAGGGGCTTTCTTGTTCTGAGGGGTGAATGGAGGTGCAATGAACAGAAACATCCCCCTACACACATCTGAGGCAGAAGGAGAAGGACATCCAGGCCCAGTCCTGCCACTGCTTGGTTGGTAGGTGTCTCCATGAGTCAAGCAGATATGGCAGAAATATGCTAGCTGCACTCTAAACCCACATGTTTTCCAGTAGCTTAGAAAGAGATGCGTTTTCCTGACCTGATCTTTCCCACCGTCTTTCTGCAACAGAGTTTCTGTAAGCTATTGCAAAGTCACATGAGAACGCATTTCATTTGTAGCAATATGACTTGGACCAAATTCTTTTTTTTTTCCTCCACAGAAGTCCCACTGTATTGAACATTATTCGTCAATTGATAAGAGGAGAACAGAGCTTTGTTTAGAAAGTGTACTGGAGGCAAATCTATGTGTGCCCGAGGCAGAGAAAAAAAGGTCTAACAGTGAGGAGTCTCTCACAGGGAGTGTAGCGTGATGGTATTTCTAGTTTTGTCCCATTTGTATTTGGGCACATTTTACACTTGCGCTTTATATTCAAAATTATTTATATTTCACTCCCATGTTAATCTTAGCTTGAGATTATTTGAGTGCTATTTACATTTGTCTGTTGATACATATGGGAATAGATATATTTATTTTGGGGGGTAGGACTTGAGAAATCGGCCAAGTCATTTATGCCATTTTTTTCTCCTCTGCAAACTGTTTTTTAGTCTCTGAAACTTTCACGAGCATTGGCATCATTCAACTCTCTACTGTGCTTTGTTCCTTATTAAGAAACTCAGCCCTTAATTAGCTTCCTGGCCCCTTCACTTAAAAAAACACGTTCCATTTGATAGCTCTTGCTTGCTTCTGCAAGGGTTGGCACAGCCTTGTGTGGGCTTCCATAGCACAAAAGCCAGATGGATTTTTTTATAAAAAAAGACAAATTTAGGATTGAGTAGCGAACTGTGAGGAAACAAAAAAAGTAAAAAAAAAAAAAAAGTCCACAAAACAGAACAACAGCAACAAAAATCTTCATACTGATAAAACTAGCGAGAAATCTGATTCTCAAATTAGAGGAAAACAGTTTTTTTCTTCTCTTTCCCTTTATTTTCCTTCTACTTTTTAATTTGTTTTAGGCTCAAGAATTGAAAGTTCTATTTCCAATTAACAGCGGCTCACATTTGGATCTGGGGAGGGGGTGGGGAGAAGTGTGATGCCTTATGACACACACAGAAGACAGAAGGCTACGCAAGCGTGATCGCCCCCTGATAACCAGCACCCGCCTTACTGTGTGCTCATTTGTAGAATGGAGAAAAACATTTACGTATCGACTTTGGGTTCCTTAGAACAAAGACCTCAGCAATACAAATTCTACAGTTCTGTTTAAAGTGTTTACCTTATTAGGGAGTATCAGCAACCTGTGAGTCCAAAAAAAAAAAAAATGAAGCTATTGAAAAACATACCCAAGCTGGGCGATGGTGGCCCATGCCTTTAATCCCAGCACTTGGGAGGCAGAGACAGGTGGATCTCTGTGACTTCGAGACCAGTCTGATCTGTAAAGCGAGTGCCAGAACAGGCTCTAAAGCTACAGAAAAAAAAAAAAAGAAAAAGAAAAAGAAAAACATATCCAATAGCAGCCTCTTCCATCATGCTGTCTGGATTGGCTTCCTGCTGGGATATTAAACCCTCAACAGCAGCTTGGCCAGCTTCTCTACCTTTTTTGTCATTCAGTGGTGAGAACAGTTCATTTTGTCATTAAACCTCAGATCCAGGGCTAGAGACATGGTTTAGTTGTTAAGAAAACACACTTTCTGCTCTTGCAGAGAACCCAGGTTTGGATTCTATCTGTATTATGTCATGAGCCCTGATGACTTAAGGGAATAAGCAGAATAAGTTTCTTCAGATATTCCATAACTCTACAGGAACATTATTCTTTAAACCCAAACATGCACCTCTCCAAAGATTCTTTTTGTTTATTTATTTATTTATTTTTGCTTTTTCGAGACAGGGTTTCTCTGTGGTTTTGGAGCCTGTCCTGGAACTAGCTCTTGTAGACCAGGCTGGTCTCGAACTCACAGAGATCCGCCTGCCTCTGCCTCCCAAGTGCTGGGATTAAAGGCGTGCGCCACCACCGACGGCTTCCCCAAAGATTCCTGGTGACATGTTACCAGTGTTGCCCTTATCTCTTCCCATCTTTTCAGGCAAATCAAAAGGACAGATAACAAACTACTTATTCCTTAAGCAGTTTAAAAGTAAATTTAAAAGTGTTTAAAAGCAAATAAGTTCTTCATCTTTATTTACCACATATTTGTGGTACATTTTATCAAGTTGTTCTTGCAATTAAAATATGAATTATAATTTTAAGATATATAGACTTAATATATATATATATTAATATATATTAAGACTTAATATATATATATATATTTGGACCACTTTAATACATAGCATCTTAATTTGATGTGTCAAATGTTAAAGGAAGGACATACCTGCCTGGTTTTCAGCTTTATATCTTTATAAAGCATGCTGTCCCTCTGTCTGTCTGCCTGTCTCTGTCTCTCTCCCTTTTTCTCTCTGTCTTTATCATTTGTATCAGAATATATTTTTTTTCTTTTCGGATTGATTATTCTTTGGTCACTCCCAGCTATAGGCCTTGGGGCATCTCATCTCCTTGAAAAATATGGGGGTTCAATGCAACAAAACCTAAAACTAAATCCCAATAGGGTTGTTCTTCCACCCTTAGGTTTCTGTTTGCTTTCACGTGGCTCCTTTTGTTGAAACTGAGTCTGAGTCTAGCAAGCATTCTCATGCTCATTTTTATCTTTTTCTTTACATGTGAGCTTCCTACTTGACTCTCGGTCAAACATTATAGCTCATTATAGCTATCCCTTTGCACATTTAAACATGGGTATGGGTGTTTAGAAAGTTTAAAAACCGGTGAGGCTTGTATCTACTCAATGCTTTGCAAAGTCAGCACTTGAAAAACTAATGTTTTATTCAGGGGGATGCCTATATGTTTGTCTTTGGATTCACGTTCTCATTTAGCTTCTCTAGGATTGCGAATTATAAGCTCACTGTCCTTTAAATAT
>NC_022020.1:54953554-54979534 GCF_000317375.1 Microtus ochrogaster
ATGTTTTCAGAGATCAACAGCATCTCTTAGTGAGCTAGACACTGGTCCCTTGAAAGAACCTGTGCCCCAAAGAACTTGATGGTCACAATTCTAAAATGTCATCCCGGAGATTCATGAGCTAGCTTAATTATGTTTAACTCAGTTTTCCTCAAGCAGTTGACTGTAGAACTCACTGTTTTCTTAGGTACCACTAATCAATACCCTAGAGAAACAATGCTCCTTCAAACACAGTTTACAGATTATTGCATTGGAGTGGGGGTGGTGTCAACGCACTTTTTCCGTAGAGGATCAGATGAGGAGACTTAGTTATTTGTGGATTTCAACACTGTCTTAACTATTCAACTCTGTCTTTCAGGGCAAAAGCCGCTATAGCTGTCTCTGAGCAAACAAATGTGGCCATGTTCCAGTAAGACCGGCCTTAGAAACAGGCCATGGTGTTGATCTGCTCTAGGCTCTCTGGTTGGCTGACCCTTAGTCCTCCATTAAGCAAATGAGATTTGTTCTGACAAATGAAGGTATAATCTCACATAGTGAAATAGTAGCTTAGTTGTTTCCTGAGTAATTACTGGAATTGGTTGAAGTTTAGAGATGAAGCCACTGCTGCAAAAAGCCGTCCCTTAATCATCTTGAGACGTGGAGCAGCCTACGTGACTCATTCCACAACGCTGCTTTGACCAGATATTTAGCTTGCTGCACAATCTCCCTATCTCATGGTCTATTGATAACCATCAGGCAGTTTCACTCTGATAGAAGATGGACAACAAACAAGAGACAGGACAGCCACTCAGTGCCAGCTCAATTCTTTCATCCGAGACGAACAATCTTCTTTTCAAGCTCACAGAAGGAAAAGGTTAGAAACATAATCAGAGGTACTAAGACTCCCCCCCCCCCCCCCCGGAGTGGATAGAGGTAAATATTTTTTTTAACTTGTGAGCTCACAATGCAGATCTTGAAACCCCCCCCCCCCCCCCCCGCCCCATTTTCGGAGTGGCTTACCTTAATTAAATATTGTATTAGCTACCTATCGCTGCATAACAAATTGATCTACAAAGCTGGTAGCTTAAAGCAGTCCATGTTCACCTCCTCACAGTTAATGTGGTTAGAAACCTGGGTGGCTGAACTTGGCATTTGGCTTAAGTTCAGCCATAACAGTGTCACTGGGCTATGGGGGTGACCTGGGAGGATGCTGCTTCAAGCTCACTAATACTATAGCTTCAGTTCCTCTGACTATCTGGGTTGTTTTTTCCATTAGAGATTCTCAGGAGGACTGTTCACAACTCAGTAGTCGTCTTTCTGGGAAAGGAAGGTCTAGAGAAGAAAGAAGAGTAGGAGGTACAATACAGAAGTGGTTTTTTATAACAACTTTTTATGCTGGGTAGCAATCCACTTTGGATACAGGGTCATTTTAGAGGCTGTCTACTGTGTCCTGAGTCCTTTGTTGTGTTCTTGCCATCTCTTTGTGCAATGAGATTCATAATACTTACTTTGTAGCAGAAGCGACCACACTCACAGTGAAAGCTGTGGCTAAGGTTTGGGGAAGCGCAAGACAGAAAAGAGCAGAAACCATGCGTGCTGTACCATGGTGGGATGGAGATGGTGGCAGGAACGAGCTCCTGGGCACTTTTGTGAGGTGATATACCTTCATTGGAAGGGGGGGGGGAGCAGAGTGGAGCTTCCTCGCACAGAGGCAGTCATTAGATTCTTTATAGAAACTGTTTCTGACCCTGTGCAGGTCATATATATGACCTCTCTTGTCTTCAATTCTCTGGGTGAAAAGTCTCAAGTTCTTTTATCATCCACACATGTTTATCACTCAGTACTGATGTGGCACTTTATTGCCAGTGTAATTGGATGAAGTTTCATGGTGAAAGAGAAAGAGAGAGAGAGAGAGAGAGAGAGAGAGAGAGAGAGAGAGAGAGAGAAATAGATGTCAATAAATAAGTCCCATACTAGCTACAATTACATAATATATATCTCTTGCCCTTGAAGATCTTATATTCCAATTAAGGAAATAAGACAAACACACATAAAAAAGTCACATTAAAATTCAAAGTATAAATAACAGTTGAAAGCAACAATGAAGAAATATCATAAGGAGGCCCATGGTTAATTACCGGCCGAGTTTTGTGGTCTCCACCGACTTCACCACGATTTGAATTCAGGAGAGAAACTGATCCTCTTGGTTGGGGAGCATATTTTAAAGCAAATGAGGAGGATTTGGAGAGGAGAGAAAGGTAGGGACCTTCCAAGTGGCTAGGATGGCATAGTAAAAATAAGAAGGTAGGACAGGTGTTTGGGGAAGCAATGAGTTAACCGCCACGGAGAGTGGGTTTTCGGAGGCCAGGAGTCTGAGACAAGGTAAACGGTAAGTCAGACAGCCATGCAAGAACAGGTTGAGTTTAATTATCTAACCTGTGCTCAGTCCCTGAGGCAGATGGCTTGCCAACAAGCCTGCATGAATTACCCTCTATTAGAATCTTTAAAAAGGGGTAAGTTCCAGGTTGATTCACTGAACATCTTGGGCTCCCATTCCGTGCCTGGCTTTTAATAGCAAGTGTGGAAAATGGAAAGAGTACCTGTGCTTTGTCTCCATAGCAGCCGCTCAGGAAAGCACTACCGCATCCAGCTGAAAGAGACTGAGCCCTACCCCCCACCAGGCGAGGAGGCAATCAGCACGAGAAATGTGGTGGTGATTTCCTGAAGCTGGCAGGGGTGGGAGAGACCAGCACCCTGGCACCTGGGGCTGGGGGTGTGGGCACCTAGGTGGAACTGCGAGGGGGATTAACATATCAAAGCATCAAGGGCAAAGAGGAGACACTAAGCTCATCTTCTTCCTGTTTTACTGGCTTGGAGCCATAGATGAAGGAGAAGCAGCGAGATTTCCTTTTAAGAATCCGAAGAATCAATTCCACGATGCTTTAATTTCTCTAAGTTTTATCTCCTCCTCGGTGACATAGGGGCCACACTATTAAAGAATAAAAGTCTTTGGTGGCTCCTGTGAGTCACACAGTCTGCCACTGTGGACGCAAAATCATGTGCTTTCTATCCATCAGTGCTTGACTATCCTCCGTCCTTGAGGTCACTGGCTTCTTCTCAGCCTTTTCCCATCTTTGACTGTCACACAGCACAGTGGTGGCATGTCTAGGCCACCTGTAAAGCCTTAAAGAACCTGAGCAATCTCTTGGTTTTAGAATGGTCTACATTTTCTTTCTTCACCCTTCCCTTCTTTTTCCCTTCTTCCCTCCTGCTATGGCTCGGCTATAGCTGTGTCCCCCCACGGGTTCATTTCCTGGAGGCTTGACTCCCAGCGTGGCCTGGTTCAGAGAAGGTCCAACCTTTAAGATGCAGGTCTGATGAAGGTCCCTAGGAGCATCGCCCTCAGGAGAGAATAATGGTGATATTCTGGAGTAGACCAGTTCTCATGAGAGTGGCTTGTTATAAAGGGAGACTAGCCGATTTGACCGCTTCTGGATTCTGCAGTTTCTCGTTCTGCTTTTCTGCCATATTGTGACCCAACCTGGGGTGGAGTGGGGTGGGGAGTCCACAGAAGCAAAACAGATGGGATACCCAAATCTTGGACTTTCAGTTCCCCCAACTGTGGCCTAAGTTATCCTTATAAAGGAACCGGTCTCGGTTGTTTTGTGACGGCCACATACAATAGATTCATGTACCTCCCATTGTAAACCACATTTCCAATGCCTTCTTCATGCAGTCTTTTTTGTTAGACTTTTCTAGAATTTTTAAGCTTTTGATATATGGACTTGAACAAAGCTAAGAATAAATTTCTGGTTTCTGAGGGGTAAAATAATGGTGTACAGGTGTGTATTCTGAGACTATGCTATTGCAATCTCTCACAGTGGAAGACAGAAAGCTGGAAAAGAGAGAGACTGGAAGAGAATGAAATTACGTGCCCAGTTCGCACCACCTAGAAGCAAATCCCAGTTGTACATCTGGAGCCGCCTGGAACAGCTGTGGGTGTCTACCAGTGGCTCTTCAGAGCACTGACTGATGCAGAAGAAGCAGTCAGCAATGACACCTTGATGTCATTGTCCAGGGCCTCCATGGTCTACCTGGCCACTCCCTCTACTGCTGTGATGATTGACTGACGCAAAGAGAGAGCTAGGGAGAGAGCAGGGCCATCTTCCTCTAATTATCATTCTATGGGAGCAAGATCACAGTTTGTATTTAACGTATTTTGGTTGGCACCAATGTGCTGAAGGTTTTGCTGACTACAGAGTTAAGCATGGCGGTGGTACCTTAGGGCTTCTGTTGCTGCAGGAAAACACTATTTCCGTATCACTGTTGATCATCAAAAGAAGTTCAAGGATAGGAACTCAAGCAGGGCGGGATCCTAGAGGCAGGAGCTGATACAGAGGCCATGGAGGGGTGCTGCTTACTGGCTTGCTCAATGTGAATTGCTCAGCCTGCTTTGTTATATAACTCTGGACCGCCAGCCTAGGTATGGCACCCTCCACAAAGTGCTGGGCTCTCCCCCATCAATCACTAATTAAGAAAATGCTTTATAGGCTTGCCCATATCTCAATAAAAAAAGGCATTTTTAAAAAAAGTATTGATTTTTATGGAGCTCTACGTTTTTCTCTGCCCCAGTCCCTGGAAGGCAATTTCTTATTGAGGTTTCTTCCTTTCTGATGATGTTAGCTTGTGTCAAGCTGATATAAAACTGGCTGGCACAGTGGATGTTAGGCGAGGGGTTTAAATCTTAATCCTAGGAGCATATGGAAGAAGGCACATGGTAAACAACATAAACAAGAGGGCTTCTGAACCTAGTTTGCCATTCTTGACCTCAGGTTCTCTCCAGAGAACTTTCCATAGAGCTAACTGTCCGAGTGATTCCGGACACCGGAACTCAATATTTTAAAATGAGCGAATATTGAGAAAGTGTCTGAAGGGGTTTAAGGAGTTAATTTGTCCCCGAGAGTTCGTACAGATAGGAAGAGAACCCTACCGGTGATAGCTGAGAATTAGCATTCCCCACCCTGCAATAAGCCAGTCGAGTGGGTGTCTAGTCAGTGACCTAGTACAGCAAGGCTTTGGCCAGCAATTCTGGACTCCCAAATTAGCAATAAGAAGTGTCATCAACTATACGAACCGGGAGGAATTCCACAGGAACACAATCATTGCTCTCCAAATAGACGAGAGAGGATGTAGCGAGGGGTCAGGAGTGAAGAGGCACAGGAAACCTTTGTGGTGTCATTTCTGTCCCAGAACAGGATGCCGGAAGGAGAGGGGTCAAAGCAACAGGAAGTCTAGGACCACGGTACACAGTGTAACTGGGCAAGGGATTTTCATTGTTTCATTCTTTATGGCAAGTACTGCGTGATCCCTTAGTCTCTGCATCTCTATTGTGTTATCCCCTCCCCCCCCCCCGGGGTTTATTTTTAATGTTAAGTAATAGTTGAAGGGTTGAACAAACAAGGGTAGTATGGTAATATAGCTGACTTGGCAGAAAGGGATCCGGAAAAAGCTCCAAAAGCGGTGAGAAATCCTGTGTAGGTTTATCGCAAATTCCCGGGCACCTGGGTTATAAATTAGAACGCCGGATTTCTGGCTTCAGGCCCCATTCTAACCCTCTGGGTCTCCAGTCTTATTGAGTCCTCTTCCCCAGGGAAGCATACGTGATGAACTCATCCTATTCCTCCGGCAGTCTACACAGAGGGGAAACTCTTCAGTATGCCAAAGGGAAGGAGCTGAAACCCCTAACATCCCGAGACTGCCTGGGCTTTCCTTCCCCATCCATTCTGTGATGTTTTTCTGCTCATTGGTATTACAAAATAAGCTCTGGTTTTATTCTCGTTTAGCATCTAAGGGGCCATTGATAACATCACAACATCACATCTAAAATAGAAAGTGGAATGACATATTTCTTTAAGAGAAGAACCTCTATCTTTATCCACTGGGTAAAAGGGGCTTATATTCATAAGGATCATATGTGCCTAAACACGAGAAGACAGATCCATAGGTATGCACGTGTGTATGAATGTTCATAAACATTCCTCCAGAGTAACCAAAGTGCCCACTATCTCAAAGTGTTCTTTCAGGACAGTGTGCAGTAACGTAGAGCAAATTTTCTAGTTAGTTCACCCAGTCTGAGGCTGCAAACAACCTACATGGGGTTCAGGGGTCACCTATCTGCCTTTGGCCTCACCACTTGAATTTATATTGGAGACTAATCTGGGAACCAACCTGTAAGCGAGCCTCCACTATGTCCTCCCACTTTACCATCACTTTAGAACAATAGTAAGATGGGGGCCGCTAGTTGTTGATGCTTCCATGGCACAGGCTGAGCAAGCTCAAACATGGCTGTGATGGCCAGTTTTCCCTGTCCACTTGATCGTGGCATGGATAATCTTCACTATCAGCCTGATTGGTTTATAACCACTATTGTAACACACCTATAAGGTGCTTTCAGAAATGTTTACCTGAGGAGAAGATAAATCCACCCTGGAGGGATAGCATCATCCCAGGAGTCTGGGGTGCTGGGCTGAACCAAAACTAGAGAGTGAGCTGGGTACCAGCGCTTACCTCACTGCTCTCTCCCTACTCCCTGAGTGTAGACACAAGGGAGACATCCAGGGTCACACTCCATTACCCTGCCTTCCCCGCTATGACGGACTGTATCCCTCAGACTGTAAGCCAAAATAAGTTTTCCGTCCTGAAGTTGTTTTCTGTTGAGCATTTAGTCGTGGCTATGAGAGAAGTGACTAACGCAGGTGGTCTCCCACACACTCCCATAGGGAAGCAGATTTTGTTACACAACCGCAGAAGTATGGCTTGGCTGTCTCCTAGAGTGTAAGAAACTTAAGAACACACAGACTATCTTTAGAAAATAAATGTAGTCATCATACACCCATCTCTCAGGTCAAGCTGATGACAAAGATTTGAGGCAGGAAAACATCACTTGTTCATTACTTATTCATTCATTGATTTGCATACTTGGGGACCAGGGACTCTCTGCTGGATACCAGGAAGACAAGAGTCCATAAGATAAACACCTGTCAGCCCTCATGGACCTGTGCAAGAAGCTAGTAGGATAATTTCAAATTGCGGCTAATGCTGGGAAGATGAACATCAAAGGAATTAGATCAGGGAAATGATTTTTTTAGCTGACTGGACAAGATCTGTTTAAAAAGATGGCATTTAATGTAAAAAGGATAGGAATTTTATAAAAATAATAAAATAGGGAGGGAGATATCATGGGAACAAAACACATGCATGTATCACCAAGAAGGAAAGGACTGGCATTTCAGGGACAGAACAGGAGCAGCTCCGAGGTTCTTGAGAGCTGTGCCCTGGGGGTAGATGGGAGAAGGCAGAATCGGTATCCACATCAGTATGGCCCTAGGAACCGGAATGCAGACTGTGGGTTCTATTCTTAATATGGCAGATATAAAATGGCAGAGGCGTGGTGATTAGGACTGGGGAATGAAGGAAGGGAGTATCACGGTCCAGACAGCATCACCTAAAGTGTGTTTTCTGGCTGAGCTTGGACTGCAGACCAGCTGGGAGCTGTTAGGTGAGGCAGGCAAAGGAGGTGGCGGCTTGGACTAGAGCCTGGCATAGATGTCGGAGAAGTGATAGGGCTGATTAAAGGCCAGGTGCCGAATCAAGTAGTGCCAGGTGGCTTTATTTTCAGCTCTTCATATTTTGCACTGAGATCATTTTTTTTTTTGTTACATAATACCACGCGGAAAAAGTTGGTGGGAAAGGCAATTAAGGATGAAAACGTTAAAATAAAACAAGAAGATTCTCCACCAGCTTATTTTAAAATGTTTCTCTACAGTCCATTAAGATTTGCTTCTGTAGGCACATCCTTTCTGGACAAGAAAAACCAAGTTTGGGGGAGGTGCTTTTTTTTTTTTTTTTTTTTTTGTCAAAATGGTCAACAGACCATGCAAAAACATCAAGGTTCAAGTCACTCCAATGTGGAGACAATCTGGCGTTCGGGGATGGACGTCTTTCCATGTGCTTCTAGTTTTAATTACAAATTGATTTGCAAATGGCATTGCTTGGTATGGTCGTTTCAAAGAATCATGACTTTCAAAACATCTGCCAAATCGTAAGTGGTATTTTTCATCAACAGACAAAGGAAACGAGCTAGGATCCTGAGAATTTCCAACTTGCGTATCCTGGTGAAGACAAAGGCTTTCTATGGCCAGCTGTTGACCTGCAGTTGACCTTGGATCCTGGGCTGTCTCCCTTCCTTAACCATGTTCGTTATGGACTTTAACTTCCCTGAGTCTCATAAATAAGCTGTTCTTTATTATTACATTATTACAAAATATTGTCACAGGTCCCTAATTACTCTAATAATGTCACCATCAAAGTAAGAACTTTAGAGGTAATTTGGATGCTGTCTCCTTTTTCTAGGAAGAAAAGACACACAGCTAGAAGAGGGTATCTAATCCCTTGGAGATGTAGATGAAGTCCCAGGCAGATGTGAGCCATTTAAGGTAGGTGTTGGGAACTGGACTCAGGCTCCCAGAGTAGAGAGTGCCCTTAACCCCTGAGCCACTCTTCAGCCCTAGAAAAGGTAATTCTCATGAAAGTCGTGGCATGGAACACAGCACAAATTGTGCTTGTAAAATAGAAAATTGAAGATTAAAGAGTATCCTCTTTTAAAGAACATTTCATTAAAAAAGTTTATTGCATTTTACTTAGTGTGCTTGCGTGGAAGAGATCAACTTGAGGCCGTCCATGTGGGTCCTGGGGGTCAAACTCAGGTCGTCAAACTTGATGGCTGGTACCTTTACCCACTAAGCTTTCTTGAAAGCCCCTGTTTCATATTCTCAAACGCGTTTGGTGCTGTTCTTCCTTTACTCTGTTGAGCTATCTAAGTCAAAAATCTAAAGATAATGTATTGCAACTTCATGGCTTTATGTTTTGTGTATACTTGTATCAGTAGTAACATACATAATTACTTAATGACTCGATTCTTTTCTCTTTTACCATATAATAATCTTGGCATTAGACCGAACTTGAAGTTACCCAAAGCCATTTCTAAGGTATATTTCAATACCCAATAGTGACTAGTTGGTTCCTCCTCATGCATACAGTCTAATAACCTTTGTAATTGGCGTCTTTATTGGGAAGCTTTGGCTTCAGGATTCCTCACGGGCCTCTCACCTGTGCGTGACTTCAGTGAAGTACCCACCCCCTTATCTAATCAGCTGGAGCGAGAATGTACAAAAGAACCACAACTCTAGGATGCGTAAGGAATCCCTCAAGGCAGATTGTTGTGGAGGGGCTAGCTATGCTCAGAGGTACTTGCAAGGGTTGGTGACTCATGCCGTATGCTTTAAGAACAGGTTCGTAGCAAGCAGAAAAGGTATTTATTATTAATGACCTCTGACAATGTGTGCTCATTGGCATATACCCTAAAAATAGTGCAGCGAGGCTCTGGGAATATCAAGAATACTTGGTTGGTAATGACAAATTAAATATTGGTATATTTAATTTCAATATATATTGAATATGGGGATATAGTTCACTTGGTAGAATGCTTATTTAGTATATATGGGTACTGGGTTCAATCCCCAGAACGTACCAATCAATCAATAAGCTGCAAAAGGGAAACATTTATATAGTTGTCTAACCCATAAACTTAAAAGTAATTCAGATCAAAATGATTTCTAATTCTTAAACGTTGGTTAATCTTCCAGGAATCAGTCACTGTGTGTGATTCTGAGACCCACGGAGGTCCTTTGGGGCAATCATTTTTACTCAACCCAGTGGCTGTTTAGCTTTTGAAGTCAGTTTGCAACGATCGCTTCTGCTTCATACGATTCGTAATCCAAAGCCTGAGAAACAGAACTGAGACTCAAAATGATGCAGACACTTGAGAGATGAGTTGGGAGACCAGAAAAGACAAACAGCAGAGGGGAATAGAGGGCTTCGTGGTGTGTTGCTGTGCGTGCTTCAAACATGTGGACTTCATACATGTGGACTTCCTTCTTCCTCACAAAGCCACAGTCAACAGCAAAAGACACCCTGCGCTCAGTCCCACGAACTATAAACAAAAAACGCATTTCCCATTTAGTATTTTAAAAAGTGTGCTCTCTGTCCGCATACGCTTTGTTAAGTGCAGAAACAAACGGATCCTTAAAGGGAGGTAGAGTTTTTACCTAGGAAAAACACTTGGTTCCCATAGACACGAAGTCGGTATTCTCACTACTCCGCTAGGTTGATATTCTGAAGTGTGACTCAGAACCCAAACCTTTTGCACGGATTGTTTTCACTTGGAGTTCTTGAAAGCTGAAGGTGTTCGAGTTAACGAGGAACGCTTCAGCACTTCCTTGGCCATGCATAAACATCTCCATGCAAAGCAGAAAGGAGTGCTCTGTTGATCACAGCTGCTTTCAAGCCAAGGAAACTGTTTCTCCCACCGAGGAGGAAATTCGTAAAATTCCCTCTCCAAACATAAAAATAAAACAAACCTCGTGTGTCGATTGCTCTTGTTTAGATTACCTGCTCAGATGTTGCCTTGCTGGTGGTTTTCTTTGAAGTCTCTGGAAGCCTGGCATGCTGAAGGAGAGCGCCCAGTTCAAAAGTTTAAGCAAGAACGTTAAATCTTTTAACCACACAGCCAAACAAATGGAAATCCCAGAATTAAAGCAACATTACGAGCCTTTGCCTCCTGTTTATGGAATCCACCTTTGTTAGAACAGGCAGATACGAGAACAAAACGGGAACCAAAAAATTAAGGTTGCATATTTATATAGGCCAACGCGCAACTTTTAAGAACCCTGTGCCTTTTTGGGGAAAAAAATCTCAATATTATGTTTTTCACAGTTTCTACATAGTAGGGGTCTTGCCAGGAGAGAATCAACACTAAAAGGTGTGATGAACATTTCCAAATAAAAATGTACTTTCAATCCTTTCAATTCCAATTGCCCCTCCTTTTGTATATATTCCTTCCAGGAAAGTCGGCTCTTCTGCACGAATAATCGCTGGCAGCAAACGGTCTTCAACCTCCTTACCAAGCCTGAGCTTCTCTCTCCGATCCTGTGAAGTTGGAAAGCGGAGTAGATGCTGGTAAGTGCCTTTGATCACAAGGAAAACGGAAGCTCTCCAAGGTTGGCTTTCCCTGTGTGATCCAGGGAATCAGCGGTAAGACCAGGACTTCTTCGCAGACTCGTTCTTTGCGTCAGATTCCTATCACGGTGGCATATTGCACAGCCAGTCCCAGCAGGGGCACACGTGGAGTGGGTGCGTGAGGGATGGAAACAGTAGATGACGGTCACTCAGAGAGCAGGATAAATCCCGGGCCGCTTCAGACAACAAAATGTCCTGGTTCATTTCTTCTCACACTGGGGAAGTGTAAGGACAGTTCTGCAAAGATAACTACACACTTGCCTGTTGTGCTTCTCTGTAGCAAAGGTTCTCAGCCTGTGGGTTGTTACCCCTTTGGGAAACACATAGATATCCTGACTATCAGATATTTGCATTATGCTTCCAACAGTAACAACATCACAGCTATAAAGTAGCAATGGAAGAATGTTATGGTTGGGGAGTCACCACAACGTGAGGGACTGTATTAACAGCATTAGGACGGTTGAAAAGTGCCTAGAGTCTCCCTAGGGAATTCTGAGACCAGCTATCTAGGCAAATTAAGCAGATTAATACATTCACTCACTGCTTTGCCTTGGTACCAGAGACTGAACCCAGGGCTTTGCAGCAGCCGAGAGTGTACTTACTGTCTGGCTGAGTTCATCCTCAGCTACGATCCAGAGTGCCCTAGGGGACAGTTGGTGTGGCAGGAAAGTTCCAGTGCATTTTAAACACAAGCCGAGTAGGCACTCACCATCTGAGATGGCTTCTTAGGCTCTGGGATCCGTCATCCTGAGTTCTGCACAGCTGCACCGACAAGTGCGGCTGAGTCTGTTCCCCAAGAGCCACCCCCACCTAGACTTAAGTCTGAGCCCCAGAAAAGTTAACATGCAGTTAGAGCGCCCCCTGCTGGGAGGGTTTATAATGAAGAACATTTGATTCCTGCAGATTTGATTCCTGGCGGCCAGGGCCTCCCTGCTGCCTTTAATGTCATAATACAATCTGAAGTTCAGATAAGTGTCATCCAGTGTTATCATTGCCGTGTTGCTCCAGCTGCAGGGACAGCCTGTCTAATTTTCCCTTCCAGGACTTGAATCTTTCCTTGCACCCTGGCCGGTCTACATAACTCAGGCCAGGACGTCATTCTCTTCTTGTCTTCCCTCCTTCCCTGAGTTGCTAGAATTTTCCATGCCGTTGTCTCAAAATCACCCAACTCCTAGTTGTCTGTCTCTTGTCCTCTGAATTCTTTTGGCTCCCAAACGCTTGTCAAAGCCTTAATGAACCACCCTCGAGCTTCGAGGCCATTGCACACACTTCCCAGTTGCTACCACCGGGGGCAGCCTCTAAATCCACGCTGGTGCAGAGTCGCTATCCTACCAGGCCCTAATAAATACTCTTCTCTGGGTAACTCTTTATTGAGAGTATCCAGTCTGTCTTAATGTATACAGCTGTCAGACTCCTATTATCACCCTACTCCCACTGAAACCAAGCAAGATATTTCTTTCACTCACAAGTTCTACACTCATGGTTTTTATTTTTATTTTATTTTACTTTTATTGAGCTCTACATTTTTCTCTGTTGCCCTCCCTGCTTCTCCCCTCCCCTTAAACACTCTCCCATGGTCCCCATGCTCCCAATTTACTCAGGAGATCTTGTCTTTTTCTACTTCCCATGTAGATTAGATCCATGTATGTCTCTCTTAGGGTCCTCAATGTTGTCTAGGTTCTCCGGGATTGTGACGTGTAGGCTGGTTTTCCTTGCTTTATGTTTTAAAGCCACTTATGAGTGAGTACATATGATAATTGTCTTTCTGGGTCTAAGTATACACTCATGGTTTCTAATCTCTAAAGAAGAGATTGCAAACTGGCAGGATCTGCCCTACAGAGCTCTTTCCTTTGGCCTTCAGCATGTTTTAGATTTATTTTAAAAACTTGCTTCCAGCATTTGCAAGGCAGTGATAGATTTCTTGATTTTCTTAAGGATAAAAAAATTCTGGTACTGCTAAATCATCTTACTCTTTGGCCTGATTGGCTACAATAGAGAGGCAAAGGAGTCCCCCAGGAGGATGATTAGTTGGCTTGGTCCCCAATGGCAGGCATCTCTGTTGTTTACCCTTCCCATGGGTCTTCTCACAGCGGATTTGCCACCATCCCTTTAAGATCTTGTTACCTTGTTCACGCCCCGAGGTTCATCATTGGTACCTTTCTGTGAATGTGATCTCATTGTAAACTAGATCCATAGCTATGAACAGTGGACTAAGAAGTGAATGAAGAAGGATTGGGATAGAAAAAGGGTAGAATCTGAACAGGTAGGGGAGTGAGAGCCTTACCCCTCTTGAAAGGTGCAGTTATCATTTGGGGAAACTCTTCTCTCAGCATATTTCACAAGCCATTAGTCAGGATGAGCATAAATCAGACAAGTGCAGACATCAGAGTTTCAAACAAACAAGAAACACATTTCATATCATAGCCAGAATGCTGGGTGCACATAAAAGAACACTTTCTACGATCTGTTTTTTTTTTCTTCCTGTTAAAATTATTATTACTGAGACGTCATACAAAATTAGGATATAAAATTCACCAGTGATTCTCAACCTTGGCTACCTGGCAACATGACTCTTTGGATATCCGAGAACGAGAATTAAAATCAACTTTCTGGGTAAGCCCAAGTACCCATGTTAAAAGATATTCCCCTACACAGTCAAACAGGCAAGGGCGAGACTCACTGGTCCAAGTCTTGCTCCAAAACACTTGAATTTAACAGGCAAGGATCGGTGTTCACTGCTTTACCACAGACTCCAGAACCCACGAATACTGGAATTGAGACAAGATGGTTAGTTTCTTGATACCCTGTCTAGAGTTCTCTACCTCACAAAACTGTACCCCACGCATACAAAGCTTTCTCTAATACCTCTGACAAATGCTGTAAGATCCCAAAAGTCATGTCCTTACTTTTGAGTAAGTGAGCTCCAGGGCACAGACACTCGATGCAGGAGCTTCTACTGCATGTCGTTAGCACCAAGTCTGAGAACAGATTCCAAACGAATCAGTGATTAGGAAATGTGACTATTTTATTTATATGATGCCTATTAATATTCCAAGACATGGAACCATAAAGAAGCTACTTGGCAATCATCATGAGCTTTTTGGAGACAAATTAACAAGACAACAAAGAAAGATTTATCAGTATTTCCTATCTAGAATTGGATCATATATCAGGATTGTTCTAGTATAAAATTTATTTTTTTAAAAAACTTAATCCCCCCACAGTTTTAGCCATACAGAGAAGTTGAAGGAATATTAGTGTCTGCATATATATTGCACACAGCTCCCCAGTGTTAAATGCTTTCATGATTATTAAAGCCAAGACGATACAGATACAACACTATGAACTAAACTACAGACTTGATTTGGGTTTCACTAGTTTTCCTAATAGTGTCCCCCATCTTTTTTGTTTTTCCCTTGGGCCCAAGAGTCAGTATGGGATCCCACATTGAATTTATAACTTCTTTTTCAGCTTCCCCAACCGGTGGCATTCCTGACTCCTTTGAGACCTTTATGCTTTCCAAGGCTTTTGGTTTGTTTTTTAGTCTATTTCTCTGTTTGGGTTCATATAATATATTCTCAGAATGGGGTTATGAATTTTTGTAAGGCTATCACAGAAATGATGTTGCATTCTGGGTGTTATCATCTAGGACATCATGCCCGCATGTGTTTTATATTGGTCATATTAATCTTGATCACGCTGTTAAAGTAAAATCTATTTCTGTCACCAATAATGGAAAGCTCCTCAGAAATTTTGCTATAAGAGAAACTCATAAATAGAATGTCATGCTTTAGTGGAAAAAAATGACTTGGTGTTATGATATGGTTTGGATCTGAAATGTTCCCTGAGGCTGGTAGGCTAAAAGGTGTGGTCCCTAGCCCCTGACTCTATTGGGAGATGGTGGGCCCGTTAAGGGGAAGGGCCTAGCCGGAGGAAGTTAAGGCATTGACAGTCTGCTTCTGAAGGGGATCTTATAGCCTGGCCTCTCTCCCACTAACTTTGTGCCTCCAACCCACTGTGAGAGAGCAGTTAGTTTCCTCTCTGTGCTTCTATCATGATGTTGCCTTGCCAAAGACCCAGACGCAGCAGGTCAACGCAGCAGGTCAACGCACCTGGGACTGAAAACCTAAAACTGGGAGCCAACCCCCTTTTTCTTGTTGTAAGTTGGCTGCTCAGGTGTTTGTTAAAGCACCGGGAAGTTGGCATGTTCTAAGATTTCCATGAGGCTGAGATTGCTTTAGGCCTCTCTTCTCCCACAAGAAAAATCTTCTTGTATTGGCTGTTGCTTAAATTCTACCATCAGGCAGTCACTCATTTACTATGGCTTTGAAACATGAACTGTGTTCAGCTTTCTCCACAGGCTCCACGTTCCCAGAATGCTCTGCTGTGCAGTGTCAGAGTTAACTCCTGGTCTGGTCTTAGGACATGATTCTCCCTTGAACCCCTCCTAAGTTTTCTTCTATCACTTCAATTCTATTGCAAGCATCCAACCCCACGGTACAGAGGTTCTTTCAGTTCTCCAATGTGACCCTATCTCTGAATTCTAACATGTCTTTCTTTCTCCATCTTTAAGAAATTCTTTCCCAGTCCTCTACTGGGTTGACTTTTGCCAACCCAGCAAGTCTTAGCTTAGCTGTCACTTGCTCCAAGGGCTTCGCCTGCGCTCCCAGATGATCAAATTGTCCTTCCACGACCTTGTACACTCTGCATGACCATTCTTCCTCCGATCACTTTTTATGACTTCACCATGCCTCCCTCTCGACAGAAGGGTTAGCAAGGAATAGTCCAAACGTTTGTCTTACTTCCTTTTAAAAATTATAACAAACCTACATTGGCTCACAGCTACACTTAATTCTCTAAGTGTTTCTATGTCTGCTTCACATTATGAAGGCAGGGTTAGGTTAGGAAACCATGAGAAAGACCGTGTGACTTACAATACAGAGACTGTTCTTTGTGGAGCTACCATAGAAGCAAGCATTGCATTAATCACTTGCTTGCATTCACAACTGCCATAACTCCAATAGTTTGTCCAGCATAGACCTTCATGAATCTTTGCTAAGTGAAGGTAAAGGGTCACGACTTTGCTCCACTTAAGTCCTCCCTGTGAATTAAAGTCAAAGAGAGTTGCTGATGTAACAACAACAGAAGTTGTCAATAGTCTTGTCGTTTGGGAAGACTCCACAAATAGGATGCCTGTAAGTTATTCCTGACCTTCATTCAGTGTGTCCCACTGGGAATACAAAGAATAACCCCCCATCTAGCTAGGCACACACTCTGCCTTGAGAAGACGGCCGTGTCTGGAGAGTGAGTGACTTTGATCAGCTTTGCCGAAGTGACTGGGATTTCACAGACTCTAGCACATTTTGGCTCAGGCCAAATGAAACAAAAATCATTTAGGGTTCCCGGCGTTTCCTCGTGAAAATGCCAACCCTAACCAGATGAACCGCCTTTCAATAAGGTCACAGAAGGGTTCTGGGTTGCCCATGGAAATAAGTGCCCAAAATTAAAATACCAAAACAAAGAGGTGCATAGTACCAGGCATGTTGGGTGGACTTGCCCCTCGCCCCGAAGCCTGGAAATGAGCTGGGTGTTCACTGGTCCTGGCCCCGCTTACACCTGCCCTTTGAAGGGACTTGTGGAATTCATTACCTCTGCAAATATGAGAAAGTACAGACGGACTTTTCAGACTGTCGACTTCCTCTGGGGGAGGGCTCAACATCAAAGCAAGTATTTCTACAAACATTTAAAACATCTTCGCTCTTCCTGCCTGCCTTCCCCCACGGTTCTCCTTCACAAACACTAAACACACCCAGTTTTCCAAGCTCCTTTGGCCCAGCGACACTCCTTTCCCGAGCAAGGCCCACATTACCACCATGATTTATGGCTCGTGAATAATTAGGAGCCCCTGTGCTGGTCTGGGGTTGAGATCAAAAGAAGCATGTGCCAGAGGAAGGGAGGGGCGGCTGGAGCAGGCCAAAGCCGAAGCCCAGTGCTGTTTGTTTGTGATCCTAACCAGAGAGAAGCAGTCCAGGGCTTAATTGGGAAAAGGCTCAGGGTCTGAAGGAAATCGCGAAAGCTGTGCCCTTCTAGGGAAAGAATCTGTATGTTTTGCAAACCAACATTATGTAGTGATAGGTGAACCTGCGCGGGAGTGGGGGTGGGGGTTGGGGGACGGTGGAGCGCTAGCTGTTTTGAATTAAGACTCAAAGGTCTGAGGGGGTGGGAAGTGGACTGTATGAATACTGAGGGGGAAAAAATCAAAATGCTCAAATGGGTTCACTTAGGAGAGTTCTGGAATTTTCGTCTCTGATTCAGAGGAAATGTCAAGGAAAGGGCTGCAGTGTTTCAGCCCTGTCTCTTTGGTCCAATTTCCCAGTGAATATAGATTCTCGTGTCACTTACTGTCCCTCCTTGTAGCTGCTTTGTGGAGCACAAGGACTTCTTCGTGGAGACATGTGGGGTCCGTTTCGGCCTGTACTGTGGCAGTGCGCAGGGCAAGGTGGCCAGCAGCAGGAGAGGCGGTGATCCAGCTCAGTCCCGTGGCTCAGAGGGTTCTTGTGTTGCGGATTTACGACTTTCTGCAAATCACACATGAAGTAATGGAAACGGGCCTGCAGGGCAACCCCTTTCTCGGTCCTGGCTTGCTTTCTAACAAGCTGTGTGCCCTTAGTCACGGCTGGATGTCTGGGTCTCAGTTTCCTTTTCTGCCAGGCATTGACGGACTTTAGTGAACTCTATCTCAAATGCTGCGGGTTTCCTTTGCTGGGCCCTTGAACTTGGTGTGTATTCTCCCTCTCTGGATGCATGTACTACTCGGGTGGCCTTCCTTTGGAGGGATGTGGAACCAGGATGCCACTGGGAGGCCTTTTTACTTTTCAGTTCTGCAGTTGGCACTCGAGGACCCAATGTGTAGATTGTGCGAATTCAACAGAAAGGACTTTTCCCCTGAGCGTAGAGTAAGCGCGCAGTCCTCATGCACCTTACAAAACCACACAGAGAGAGATGAGAGGGGCCCAGAGCAACTCAAAGAAAACCCCTTTCTCTGTGTGTGTGAGTGGGGAAAACCCAGCGAACGGCTCAGAGGACGCCTGCCATCCTAGTGGAATTTTCCACTATGACCCACAATGCTGCCTAAAATCGAGTCGCCGATGACACTTGGGACGGACCCTTACACCTGGTGGCTGGCCCTGTGGGCTCTGGCTGCTGGACCTGGGTCCTCCAAGGTGGCCAGTATACCATGCTGCCATCTAGTGTACGCTCGTGAGCATCCTGGCCTAAGCGAGGGACTCAGGTTGAACCCAGACACGGGAAGTCTGGAGGAGGAGGCGTCAGTGTTACAAGGAGCCACCACTGTGGTCTCTCCTTTCTGCTCTAGTAGGTCCACTTAAAGCTAATCGCTCATTTGGTCTAAAAGCCGTCTATTTTTTTTTAAGGAGCAAAAAAGAACCCCAAAATTTCACCAGGGCTCTTACTGTCATTCTTAACATTCTTCCTTTGAAAACCGAAAAGTTGAAATCAAAGTTTAAAAAACAAAAACCGGAGGACTATTGGGCGGCGGCAAGCCAGGGCGCAAGCAGTTACATCACTCGCTGGGCTCATCATCCGGGGAACCTGGAGAAGTTTTCTTTGCAAATGATACAGGGATGTTTAATTTCAAAGTCAGCGAAAGGTGCTATTTTAGAATTGACACGATGCCACAACAATGCATCCCCGAATGTCTCTTCGGAACGCGGGCCCAACAATGAAAACACGCTCTTGATAAGGCGTGTAATGGGCGGAATTATGCTAATCAAGGAAAAGCTTACAGGGTGAGTAATTTAGTAACCTCTTTCTGAGCATAAGAGCTTATTTTAAAGTTCTAAATGGCACCATAAAAGTAGTCAGGCATATATCTCCATACTGATACTGGAAAATAAACACAGTCGGAGTCTAAAGTACCTTGAGCGACACCCCTCTGTGCTTATTATCCTGTACTTCCCCACTAATCACTGGAGCCTAAACTTTAATACTCATGGCTCTGTTTACCTAACACTTTGTCAAGTCCAATACATCTCGGTTTCTTACCTTTTGCACAAAGCTTGAAACTATGGCCTCGTTTTCTTTCCACAGAGAGATCTTGGGTTCTTTTTTATGATGGTGTAAGTTATGGTAAGTGTTTAAGCATTGCTTTGAACTTTGAAACACACGCTGGAACCCAACAGAAGATGAGAGAGAGATGCAAACTGTATCTGGCTTTGAGAAATTTCTGTGTCCCGTTGACTGACATTATAATGAGCGAATATTATAGCTTTATAGTAAAGAGTTTGTATCACTAAAATATTATCATTTAACTTAGAGCAGCCAGTGATTGGAAGAGAATGAAGTTGTTGCTTCATCTCTGGTCCTTTACAGCGGCGGCAACTTTTGGTCTAAAAGCTTTGCTAGATTCCCTTAGCAGCTCCCCTGCAGGCCTCACTGGGGCACTCTTTTTACTTGAGCCCACGGAGAGAACGGGAGAGCCAGGAGATGTTGGTTGTACTCTCCATGAACTGGGAGGCAGTGTTCCAGCAGACATGCAGGGAATGAGCTACATTCAAACCTCAGCCATTCTGGAAGAAAACTCAAAGTTCCCAGGACTCTTCAATGCGTGAGGAGGAAAGAGGGGAGAGAGAAGGCTCAGCAGACCATGGGATGAGGACAGTTCTCCTGAGCCTCAGCCAAGGTGGTCCTCATAGTCCCCAAATGGAAGGACCGTATGCCAGGATTCCGAGAACTTACTGGGCTCCTGGGTCCTGATCCCGCACATAGAACAGGGCGCAATCCTTTCGTAGCATTACAGATAGAGACAACAGGAAGAAAAAGTTCCAAGACCACAATTCAGGGAATAAATAAAATAGGTGAGCTTGCTTAAATGAACAAATTCCGAAGCTGGATGCCTGAGTTAAAACCCTGTCTTCACTCCAGGTGGATGTCCTTTTGAGCATCGTTCAACTGTGGTCTCCTCCCATTGGCTCATTCAGAAATTCCATGAGTATAACAATAACAATCACTACAGCCTTAATGTCTACACTGTAGTTGATAGCAGTGCCTCTCTTGGGACGGCTGGAACCAATAAAGGAATTTACAAATATAAAATACACAGAACAATGGCTTTTAAAAAAATTACCTTAAAAATCTCCTCCCACCTTCCATGATTTGCTGTGTAGTCCTGGTTTGCCTGGAACTCACTGTGTAGCGCAAGCTGGTCTTGAACTCACAAAGACCCACCTGTCTTTGCTTTATGCTGGGAATAAAGGCATGTGCCACTACGGCTGGCTAAAAGTAGTGTTTTGTACACAAAGATTAGTTAAGACATGTTACCTGTTATTATAGTGTTATTAAAATTAATTGGGAAATTGAGGCTGTGTACTTTTATGATAACAACGACAAAACCAATGAATTCATTGGACCTCCATGCAAAAGAGAAATACGGATACTTTTTTTTGAAATTATTGAAAATTTTGGGCTAAAGATATAACTCGGTCGGCAGCGTGGCGGCCTAGCATACATTAAAAATCCAGGTTCTATCAAATTCTTAGCACCACATAAACAGAGTGTGGTGAGACACAGTTACAAGCCCATCAGTTGCGAGATGAAAGCAGAAGGGTCAGAAGTTCAAGTTCATTTTTAGCTACATAGAGAGTTAAAAGCCAGGTTGGTCTACAGAAGATGCTGCCCCAAAACAAAAACAGAAGCAAACAAACAGCAACAACAACACCAAAAACCCCGAAAAACTTAAAACACTATTTTTTTTTCAATTTGGTGATTAACAGCTAAACATTAGGCAAATGTAGGTACACCACACGCCCACGAAGTTCTGCAAATGCCACATCACACGTGAACAGCTAGCCCAAGGAACGCCCTTTCTGGTTCATGATGTAAGGTCGTCCTTTCTTTTTGCTCACTCCTTATTGCTTTATCTTTCAGTAATGTTTTTAGTACTTGGATTCCTTGCTCAAAACATAATTCCAGGAATCTTTTGGAGCATTCAGGATGTGTGTCTCCAATCCCCTAAACTTCCTTTTGGTTCAATAAAGATTAGTTTTTACCCTGTCTACTCTAAATAGTCTTCCTGTGCAACTATATACTCTGAATTTTGGGAGTGAGGCACCCATTCTCATTTTTTTTTCTTGACGGTAACTGTCTCATGTAAACTACAGAAACCACTTATAATTTGGTGATGATAACATTTTAAAACTCTCTCTTAGTCAGTTAGTGGTGGCGCACGCCTTTAATCCAAGCACTCAGGAAGCAGAGGATCACTGTGAGTTCGAGGCTAGCCTGGTCTACAGAGTGAGTTCTAGAACAGCCAGAGCTACACAGAGAAACCCTTCCTTGAAAGATAAACAAACAAACACAACAACAACAAGAACAAAAAAAGGAAAGCCATTTCTCTCTTTCTCTCTCTCTTTTCTCTCTGCCCTCCCTCCGTCTAGCAGGTCCCTCACATTTGCTGGTCCTTTGGTATTTGTGTGGTTTTTGCTTGACATCTCTGTTCTCTCTCAATATACACTCACTGAGGCTCCCATTCATGCTGATGGACTCCAGCTCCACCAAATGATCTTAATTCTGAAGTACACCCTTCTTTCTCTCTTTCCCGGCTTCCTGGTTAATGGTCTGCACTTCCTTGTGCCTTAAACGGGCATTTCCTCACTCATCTCAAGCCAGCTCATGCTTTGCCCCTTGCTCCTTATGAAGAGCCAGGCTGGAAACCAAATGCTGCTCAGCTTCATGGGCTGCCTCACCTTCTTCCTGTTGCTGCCTGCCCAGTCCAGTTGATCTCACAGTGGAAATATTTTTTTTAGGTCTGTCTCTTCCTTCAGCCCCCAAGTTTGGAGCCAGTCAGTCTGGGTGTCCTAATCTGTTTTCTCATGAGATTCAGTTTCCAGGTTTCCTACCAACCTGTTCTAATCCATATGTATCTGAAAAATATTGTCAAGGTATAAATTTGTTCATCTCCTCTGTTGTCTTGTAGAACCACTTAAAAGCTTCTTTAGAAAAGCACAAGGGATTTCATTTTCTTCTGGTTCGAACCTATCTGAAGCTAGCTGTAGCATCCAATACTCTCAGTCACGTAGCTTAAGCTGCTTCCCCTTGCTGGTCATAGCTCGGCGACAGTCTCATATTTAGAAGCCCCGCACACAGCATCCCTGAGCAGCATCCCTGTGCAGCATCCATGGGCACAGGAACACCTTTCTTGGCGTTCTCATCCCATTAAACTCCCACCTGCCTTTATGCAGCTCTCTGAGACATCTGAGACATCGCCGTGGAAACGGATCTCCTCCCTGTGCCCCATAGCTCCTTGCACACATTCCTGTTGATTGTGATTGTTTATTCACCTGCACAACTAGCCGAGAAGTCGTAAACTTCAGAGTGGTCGTACCATACTGCTCTTTGAGGTCCCAGCATTTCCCGTGGTCCCTGGCACAGGACGGAGATGAAAGAACCATATGTGAATCCCATGTCCAAAGCCAAGACTTGATAAGCCATGACATAGGGTCAGCTAAACATTGAGAAGATTCTTCTCATAACTGTCTCATAAATGACAGACCTTGAATCAAGAAAAGTGTAAAACCTCAAATCTAATGAACTTCCCATAGTGCATCTGGACACTGAGTTAGTTCATGCCAACCGAAGAGGAGGGACCTGCATGATGGCTGATTCAAACTGCCACTCACACGAGCCTGAATAGGGATTTCTCTAATGGCTGGTGTGCAGCGGAACCATCTCATAAACAGAGGCGCCTGCGGTGTGACCGTGTAGTGGCTGCCCATTTCTGTAGCTCCACTCAGTCCCCAACCCAACCGGCATTCCTCATTTGTATGTCTGTAGAGTGGCTGCGGCCCTTCTTTACTTTTTATTTTTATTTATTTTTTATTTTTATTTTTAAATATTTATTTATTATGCATACAATATTCTGTCTGTGTGTATGTCTGTAGGCCAGAAGAGGGCACCAGACCTCATTCCAGATGGTTGTGAGCTACCATGTGGTTGCCAGGAATTGAACTCAGGACCTTTGGAAGAGCAGGCAATGCTCTTAACCACTGAGCCATCTCTCCAGCCCCCTTCTTTACTTTTTAGATCTTTGGTAAGAGGAGGGCAAATTTAACAGCTAAGGTCTTCCTTATCCATGGTCACTGACTTTGATTGGGGGACGACAGCTGCATAGTTCCTGTGGCCACAGCTGATGGGTCACTCCTATGTCTCTATCTAATCCCTTTCTAGATCAGTTATGCTCCCAAAGAGAATGTTCCTTTGAATTAAATGTGCATGGTTGAACCCAATGGCAAGACAGTGAGTGAAGAGCATGTGTGTGTCTGTTATCTGTGGGGTTTCAAGTATTATCTCCGAATCTATAGCCAATTACAGAGGGACAAAAAAAAAAAATCCACCAATGGCAGGAGGTGATTTGTTTCTTCTGTACAGTCCATTCTATACAGTGTGAGTTCCGATGGCTTTCCCTGCTTTATTAGTGTTCCATAATGTTTCAAGCCAGTGGTCCTCAATCTGTAGGTCATGACCCCTGTGGCAATCCATATCAGATAGCCCGTATAGCAGCTACCTATATATTATAACTCATAACAGTAGAAAATTACAGTTATGAAGTGGCAATGAAATAATTTTGTGGTTGGGGGTCACCACAGCATGAGGAACTGTATTAAAGGGTCGCAGCATTAAAAAGGTTGACAACTACTAGTTTAAACAAACTTTGCCTTAATTCCTCAAGATTTAATCTGTTGTGACTCATGTTTTATTATGAAATTGCATGTAGAAGTAGAAATCACTAAATACCTTCACGCAGACTACAGACATGCTCACTTTAATCCATCAGCGGGAACAAAACTCTTTATAGACTTCAGTATAGCCATTATTCTCTTAGCATGTGGAAAGAAAGCAAACCAAATTTTTGAGACATGAAATACAATCATTTGTTATGACTATGTTTCCGGAAAGAGAAAGAGAGAGGAGTGAGAGAAACAGGGTAAGACCTTGTCTCAAAAAAGAAAAAAAAAGAAAAGAAAAGAAAGAAAGAAAAAGAAAAATATAGGAAAGAAAAAAGAAAAGAAAATGTTTTTTTTTTTGTTTTGTTTTTTTTTTACATAGGCCAAAATTGGCCTAAGATATGAGGGATTGTCCATAGCACAAACCGAAACTAATTTACCCAGCATTGTAAACGCTGCTGGTTTTACACTATTATGTATGCATAATGTAACAACAAATAAAAATCTAGTCTGTCTCTTGAACAAGTTTCAATCTGGGACTCCAAATGCCCCAAGAACTCAGAACAATGAAGCACAGGCTGAATGAACACTGCTTATTGATAGAAAGTTTATCAGACCTATTTCCCAAAGGGTTTTAAGAGTTTTATAAATGAGGAATATTTGCTAGTATTAAGGAGGCAAATTAGTCTAGGTGGGGAAAAAAGGGTTTTACGAACACATAAGGCCTGGCTTGAGGATGAAGAAGAGAAGACCATGCTAGAAAGAGTTAGGGATACAGGGAAGCCACAGAGTTGGGTCTGATGAGGAGGCTAAGGTACAAGGCATAACAAGAAAAGACAAAATGTACTGTACTAGAAAGGCTGTGAACATAAACTTCAAAGTTACCGAACAGGGCCAGCAAAGTTGTTTTTTTTTTTTCCTGCAAAGGACCAGATGGTAAATATTTTTGGCTTTGCAGGCCTTACAGTCTCTGCCGCAACCACACAACTTTGCTGTTGCGGGAATGTAGCCACAGATAATCTATAAAGAATGAGCATGGCTGGGTGCCAATAAAACTTTATTGACTAAAACAGGAAATGAACTGGTTTTGCCAATGGGCTAAAGTGTAGGTAAATAGAGAGCAAATAACCAAGTCAAATCAGTTCACTGCTGCCCTGGCCCCACTGTTTAGGCCACAACAGGCTGGTTCATATTTGCATCTGCCTGTGACCTCCATAGGCATTAATTTAAACAAAATTGAGAATGGCTTCTTGATCATGAGAGTAACAGAAATCCAGGAATATGATGCTGTAGTTCCTTCAACCCTGGGAGTGTTATTATTAAGACTTTAGGAGTCTATTTCACAGCTTGAGTTTGAGGATATGAGGGTCTAATCATGGAAATCATACATAATTAGGAATGGAATCCAGATTAGTAAATTCCTTAATTAGAACTCTTTTTTTTGCCCCAGGTGATGCTATTTTATAGCATACATATATGTAGTATAATATATAACTGTATGTTGTTATACTAATTATAATAGTAATTGCATATGATATATATTTCTTTCTTTTTTTAAATTTTTTTGAGATATGGTCTATGTAGTCCAGGCTAGCCTAGAACTGAATATGTAGCCAAAGATGACCCCCAACTTCTTCTTTAAAAGGTAATTTGTTATTACTATTTTAAGTTATGTGTATGCGGATGTGTCCTCACGTGGGTGTGTGCATGTAAGTGAATAAACCAGAGGAGGATTTTGAATCCCCTGGCATTGCAGTTACAGGCAGTTGGTAAGTCACCTCAGGTGGGTGCTGCCAATCAAACTGGGGTTCTCTGGAAAAGAAGTACACGTTCTATACTTCTGAGTCATCTCCCCAGTCCCAGACCTTCAACTTCTAAGCCTCCTGTTTCTGCCTTTGCTACAGGTGTGCGGCCAACTTCAATTTTGTGGGGTGCTGGAAGCAAACTGAGAGCTTGTGGTAGTTTGAATGTAGCTGGCTCCCACAAACTCATAGGGCGTGGTGCTGTGTAAATGTGGCCTTGTTGAAGGAAGTGTGTCACTGTGTGTGGTGGGGCAGACAGGCTTTAGGGTCTCTCCTGCTTAAGTTTAAGCTTCGCTCAATGTCACAGTCCTTCCTGTTGCCTTCTG
>NC_022020.1:54979634-54996170 GCF_000317375.1 Microtus ochrogaster
GAGCCACCATGTGGTTGCTGGGAATTGAACTCAGGACCTTTGGAAGAGCAGGCAATGCTCTTAACCACTGAGCCATCTCTCCAGCCCTTTTTTTTTTGAAGAGTTACCTTGGTCATGGTGTCTCTTCACAGCAATAAAAACCCTAACTTAGAAAGATCTTTACACATGCGTTGTGAACATTCTACAAACTAAGCCTTATCCTCAGTTCCTAAGGTTACTTTATTTATGATGCTACTTTTTAAAGCCATAAAAGTAGCCTTAAATAAGAGCAAATGTTAATGGTCCCGTAAAAGATCTGGGATATAATCTTCATTCCTTCTGTATTGTGCAGAGAGAGTAGGAGAGATGAAATCTGTCTTCATGCCAAGGATATTTACCAATAAGTCTTTGCTTCAACTCAATTACACTCTCTTCACACAATGTGGACTGTGTGCACACTGTCCTGGCATTTTTTTTAAAAATATTTATTTATTATGTATACAATATTCTGTCTGTGTGTATGTCTGCAGGCCAGAAGAGGGCACTATACCTCATTACAGATGGTTGTGAGCCACCATGTGGTTGCTGGGAATTGAACTCAGGACCTTTGGAAGAGCAGGCAATGCACAGGCAATGCTCTTAACCTCTGAGCCATCTCTCCAGCCCCTGTCCTGGCATTTTTGCATTCGTCAGGGTGCCCCAATTAACCTCCACCCCTCCCACTTCTGCCAGTGGTGTCTGTAGATGTGAAGGGCTGATTAGACATTAGAATGTCACCGAGGAAGAAAACTCTCCCGGGTGGGCCACACCTCTTATCACCAACTGTGGTCACCCGCAGAAAAATGAAATCATTCTGGCCCCAAGTGGCTGTCACTGCAGGGTTTGCTCTCCCTAGACATTGTTGGCCAAACCCAAGGACTACTGGGTGAGGCATTCCAGGCAAACAAATTGGATTGCTACCCTTGGATTAAGATAAATCAGTTCCCAAATTTTTGGTCTGTTTGCGTTGGCCGAGCTTGAATCCTGAAAACTCTGCCTTTGATAACTACTCTAAAGAGGAGGAGTGAACCAGGAGGAGATGCAGGAAAGAATGAAGCAGAAATTGTACGCTCAACAAGTGGTTCTTTAGACTTTGAAAATTACACTTTGAAATCCTTCTTTAATTGCATTCCTCCTTTGACGGAGGAACTCCATTCCAAAGAAAGGGGAACGGGAGGTGAATGGTAGATTTCTGAGAAAGGGAAGATGGCACCAGTGATTCGTACGTCCTTCCTGAATTCTGTAAGGTTTTCCCCATGGGGCAGATAAGATGTTAAATGTCTATACCATTTTGATTCTGATAAGCATTGGTGTTTTCTGTTCCCATTCAACCCTCATTTTTCTTGTTTAGAGACAACCTCCAGCCTAGTGTGGAATAGGCAAGAGACAAGGCCTTTTGATGGTCTTTGTGATTTAGGCTTATAGTTTGTTGTGGTGCTAGATGTTTGAGAGGTTTCAAAATAGCACACAGATAATAGCCTGTGTTCTTTAGTTCCTTCCAAACTCTGCAGTTACAATGATTGGCATGGTAGCCTTATGGAGGCTTCCTGGCAGTTAAGGGATCGAGGCTAATGGTATTTGTTCAGGAGTGATGTAAACTTGAAAAGTCGCTCCCTTTCTCCTTATTGATATGTCTCTGTTCTCTGTCTGGGGTTGTCTCTCAGCATTTCCCACCCTTAACATCACTTAAATCCAAGAGATCCCAGCCTACTCCCCACGTGCCATTCTCCTTTTCTTTCCTCTGTCCACTTTTATTCATTGGCCTCAATTAATTCACATTGAATGACTAGTGACTAAAAAATAACTATCCTTCCTGGGAGGGGGTTACACCTTATAAACCTTGTCCTACAAAGGGAAACTAAGCTTCTGCTCCCATAGTTTGGTCCTGGCTTGTAAAATAAATAATTTTCCACCATCCCTTTAATCATGTCACTGTAACAGCCTAACCAGAAGGGAATTACCTCCTACAGCAAAGAGCCAACCTCAAGGACACGAAGGTCAGTCATCCCTTTGAAGAGCGTGGGGCCTTATTGGCCTTTAATGGGCGTCATGTTTAAATGGGGTAAAATAACATGTTCCTTAACTCTGGGGCTGCATCAAGCCCATCCTTGGAGAGCTGATTAGAACTGCTTCCACAGGACATCAAGGGCAGTGGAGAATGTCATTACAGATCACAGGCTGGTCTGGGGGCTTCTCACTTCCCATCAGAGTCTCCGTCAGAAAACACTGGGGGCAGAACCACGTACAGCCATAACAGGTTCGAGGGGTCTTTTGCGAGGAAAAGAACTTTTTAAACTCCCCCTCCCAAAAATGACCACAGGCTAAATAATGTAACAGAATGAAGGTTTTTATTTAGACTCAACGTGCCCTTCTGTGACTACAAAGCGCACTTGGAAAGGAGCTAAGAATGGACCTGCACGATTATCTTCTGGCGTGGAGCCAATCGCATTTGGCGACCTCAGCAGCTGAACCCAGAGTGACAGCTGAGAAGTCAAACATGTCACAAAGATCAGAGACATTGCTGAACGCTCCATTTTGAAGTTTGATCCAAAGACCCAATTTACGTCCTGTTGATTTTATTGAAGAGAAGGAGGTTTGTTTCAAGCTCTGCCTCCTCCCTCTTTGCTCTCCTGGTCCTCCAGCCCCCACAGGATTGTCAGTGCCCCTGGGAGGTATTTGCTCCTCAGAAAACAGTCCAGCAGTGCGGAGGAGAAACGCTGTGTATCCCCAGCCCACTTCCTCCTCAGCATTGCTCCTGTGAGCAGGAAGTTCCCCTATATTCTCATAAGAGAATATATTTCTCCTTCGCCTGAGGGCTGCTTGCCCATGCAGGGATTCTTTTGAAATGTCTGTGGTTTGTCTGACATTAAAGGGAACAGAGACAAAGTAAATTAAGATGTTACTATGATTTAAATAGAAAAATGTTACATACATCCATAACGTAATAGAAAAATGAGAACTAAAGAGAGAGAAGTTTCAGGTGGAGGTCTTAGGTCTGGAGACTGGCTGCTGGATTCTGGGAGGTGGCTGTGCTGTGATCTTGACAATCCGGACCTTGAAGTCTTTTTTTCTCCCCCTCATTTTAATATATCCCATGTCTTGATATCCCAGGCTCTGAAGCTTATAACTTACATTCCCTGAAATTTATATCAATTTTGAAGATATATTTGATGCACATTTATTTCTTATACTAATATGCCTCACCCTCGGACTGAAGATGAAAAGGCTTATATCTTCCAGAGAACCCTACTAAGTGGCACAAAGTCTCATCTTAATAAATTGACTTCCTGCACAATGGTTTTATTTGCTTGTTTGATTAAGGGTCCAAATGTTCCTCCCCTGTGTAACCAATAGCTTTATTGTAATTCATGTAGGCTAATCAATCATACTCTCATTGATTAATCTGAGTCTTGAATTTTTCAATACAGACAGTTCACATTTTCAGCCTTTTTTAAAAAAAACAAACAAACAAACATTTTTTTTTCCCAACAGCTCTAGAGCAGTAGTTATAGGAAAGTCACTAAATTTTCAGGATTCAATTTCCACAGCTCAAATCTATACCCCCCACGCCCCATTTTTCTGGTAAACAGTCAAATTGTCATGTCTTTTAGCTCAACAGATTTACCCTCAATCACACAGGAAGATCTGCCGAAACACTGCATTTGCCCCCACGTGAGAGCATAGTACACAAATCCAAGCATAAACCAGTTTGCACAAAAAAACGTGGTCCTGTCCATTTTCACACGCATGCTTTGCTTAATGTCGAGGGTTTATTTTCCAAACAAGCGGGTACAGTTTCTTTATAAGATTGTTTTACAGGGTTCTTCAGCTGTTGCCTGGAAAGCAGGGAGCTGCAGAAGGGACTTAAGTTGTATCTTATTACTCTTTGTTCGAGTGGGTATTGAATTTGGTTTGAAATCAGTCATCTCCTTTAGAAATTACGTTGCAGACAGACAAATGCAAAATGCCAGATGGTGGATTTGAAACAGAGACCTCATTTGAGTCAATGAAAAGTCTCCTCTTAGTATTTGTGTCCCATTAAATGTTACTTATTTTTATTTTCTTCTGCCACTTAACTGAGTTTTGCTGTCTTATGAAACATAAAATTTCATAATGCATTTTCGCTCTAATCTTATTTAAGTGGCTATTGTGTATAGATCTCTGCTAGATTCTTACTGTCTCTGTAATAACAAAATGCTGTCGGCTGATAGGTTTCCATAGGACCACTAATCTTAGCACATAATGAAGATATATGCTGGATAAACTGTCCTTTAAATTAATTCACCTTTTATTTATATAATGTCATGAATGAGAAACTGATTATACATTTATAAAGGATTCTAGCTCATGGGTCTTTTCCTTCTAGGACCAAAGAGAAACTCCAGTGATTACGTTAAGTTGAATAATACTTCATTATTTTGCTATTACAGAACTCACAAGACAGAGATAAGAACATCACATTTGTCTGGGTTGCTGAGTAACTGAGCAATGCCTTGTCAGTGGTTTTGTCAAGAAATGAATTGTATCCTACTATGAATTATCATATTAATATTAATCATTTGGCTAATAAAAAAATCTCACTGTGCACTTGCAAGCCAGTCTGGCAGCAAATTGCTATTTAAAAAGAAATCTCATTTTCAGGCTGGTACAGAGAGGAAAGTAGGTGGATGGGAGCATAGCAAAGGGTTTCCCCAGAGCTGATCCTGGTCTTGGCTTTGTATCCTCATCTCCACATGATCCCCCAGGGAAACCCTCTTTTCTTGTAGGCTCTTGTAGACTTGGGTTCTGTGTTCAGGTGATACATGCCTTCACGTTTTGAGTAACCCAGGTCCCTTGCCTCTGAACTAGAGCTCTCGTTATCCTATGGCCTCCTGTCTCTTGGATCTGTGATACTGGTCACACTGAATTGGTACCACGACATACTTACAGATCAAAGGATATTTGGTTATGAATCTTTCTTTTGGAATTCTAGCTGCAGTGGCTCACAGACCAACCAGCAACATCTCAAATACACACATGGATACCCACAATTGAGTCTACATTGGAGAAAATGAAAATCTCATGATGAAAACAATGTAGTTTCTATTTTTACTAAATCAACATGTTCAACATCATTAACAGCAAGGCTTTTGCCCATCATGGTAGGACACAGAGGTGACCACAAGTATGTAGAAATGTTCTCAGTTGTTTATTCCTTCATCTAGCTCCAGGTTGCTATGGTTTTCTTGCTCTCCTTAAACCTGTCAGCAATTAACAGCTACTAGTAAAAGACACATGTATGTGCAGTGCCTTTCCCTAAAATTTTGCTTAAAATAACATACATTAAGTAGATCTTTGGGTGTACAATTCTATACATTTTAGTATGTATGTATTTAGGGTTGCATAACCACCAACATGAAAATTCTGAGCAGTTCTAATACTGCAAAAAAAAGCAACCTTTGTGTTATCCTTTTGCATTTACCCACTCCTCTTTGAGCTATGACACCCATGGGTTTGTGCTTTATCATTATAATTTTGTATTTTTGAGGATATCTAATCAGTGGAATCACACGGCATTCAGTTTTCCATACTGACTACTATGATGATCCCTTTGTGATCTTTAATAGTCACTGAGCATCCTAAGATGTCATTTGTTTTCATTGTTGTGTGGTATTCCATTTCTGGAATGTACAAGAGTTTGTGTATCTATTCTTCCCTTGACGGAACTAAATTCTTTCCATTGAATTTCCTGTTGGGGATATGTGAGAGTTCATCTTCCTGTCAAATAAATGTCATTTGGGAATGCTAGCTAAACGGAGTTCTGAGTGTATCTGTGAGGGTGTTTGCAGTTAACTAAGGAGGAAGAGCCACCCTGAATGTGGATAGCATCATGGCAAGGACTGGAGTTCTGGACTGGACAAAAAGAGAAGAAGGGAGCTGAGCAACAGTGCTTGTCTTTCCTGCTTCCTGCCTCTCTCTGTCTCTCTGTCTCTCTGTCTCTCTGTCTCTCTGTCTCTCTGTCTCTCTCTCTCTCTCTCTCTCTCTCTCTGTCATCTATCTCTTTCTGTTCATAAAGTTTTTGAGAAACTGTTTTCTTGCGTGTTTCCGCTTCAACATTTCCACTTAAAGTGGAAGAGTCAAGAAGCTTTTATATCCTTATCACTTTGTGTCATTTCATATTAATTTTCTCATTCAAATGGGATTAAGGGACATTTAATTTTAACTTTATTTTACTTTTTAATATTTATTTTTAGTGATGAGTGTTTTCTAAATAAGATAATAATAAGGTTAATAAGATAATGAAGTAGTAATGGTCTCAATAATACAATCCTTTAAAAGAAATTTTAATACTTTCAAAGATATATATGAAGATTCATTCCAAGCAGTTCTTCAACAGTTTTTAAATTAATTTATTTGTTTAATGGATATTTATTCCCGGGCCACATACACAACCCACCGTGGTAAATAGGAGTTTTCACAATACATATGTCACCCCCCCCCTTTTACATTTCGCCTGCATGTTTCTGTGCACGTATATGTGTTGGGGGTTTATATTGGTAGGAAATCAACACACAAAGGAGTATGAAACTTGGTCTAAATACACCCAACAAGAACAATGACAATTCAGTGGCTCAGTGCACCACGCTTGGCTTTGTATTAAGACCTCTTTGTTTGGCCCCATATCTACAGGAAGTAGCCAATAATAGTTACAATTCTTCATTTAATGATATTTTTGGTTTGGAAACTTTCAGGCATGTAAACTACTAGAAAGTTGAATCTAAAGGGATCTCATGCAGCCATCAGGGGGATTCACAGTGTTTCTCAACAGTCAAGATTTTGAGGTGAGGCACATGTAAAATCAAATCCTAGTTCTCCTGGTGTTGGCTGTATGACTTAGGCCAAGTTACTAACCCTCTCTGATGTTCAGTTTGGGGTTTTATTTTTTTCTATTTGCAAAATGATGTTAACGGGGTCATTCACTTTGTTTATGTGACAATGAGATTAGATAATAAATATGATGTGCCTGTCAGCATCTCTTGTATGGCAGAAAGGCCTCCCCCAATAGGGAGGCAGCTCCCACCCCCACCCCCAGGCCCTAGCTGTAGTTTGTTCTTAGAACAGAACTGTTTTCTCTACTTGCCACTAACTAGGAGCACCTGGAAGGAAGGGTTTGTGCTTTTTGCTTACTTCCATTTACTTGGCATATAGTAGATATTCAATAAATATTTATGAGCTAACAAGGGAGCAATCAGATAAGATTTCACAGAAGCATATTTCAATAAAATGAGAGATATCAGTGCATAGAAAAAAAGCATACTAAGAAGTGGGTCTCGGGGGTAGGGAAGTCTCATACAAACCCACAAGCCAGAGCAGGTCTTACAGAGCTGGGAGGTGGGTTGGCCCATTCCATAGATCCTGAGATTTCAATACACAAATAACACCGGGGGCACTGAGGTTCTTGGGGCCAAGGACTCTGTAGTGTGATTTCATCAGTGTTTAAATGCATGGTTTGGAAGCACTTGGACATTATTTTATTGATAACTAGTGCTGTAAGCAGTGTGCTATGTCTCTCCCAAAATTATGTCTTAGCACCCAGTGCCAGTCAACGGGACTGTGAGGGCTGATCATGCTTGTCAATGTGACACACCTTAGTTAAAAAAAATTAAGTTCGTCAGACTGGCCTATGGCGTATCTATGGGACATTTTTGGATTGCTAGTTGATGTAAAAGGGCCCAGCCCACTGGGGCCAAAACCATCTCTAGACAGGTGGGCCTGGGCTAAATAGGAAAGGTAGCTGAGCGAGCCAGGCAAGAAAGCCTGGAGGCAGTGTTCCTCCATGGTGTCTGTTCGAATATCTGCATCCAGGTTCCTACCTTAATCTCCTGCCCTGACTTCCCTTATTTCTCTCAACTCTGAGATGAAGTAAATCCTTCACAAGGTGTTTCGGTTCTCTGGCAGTAACAGGAAAGTAACCAATGCAGTGACCTTCCTTGGAAACGGGGTCTTTGAAGTCAAATCAGGTTGTGAGGATATCATTAGCATGGGGCCTAATCCGGTATGACTGATGTTGCCTCGTAAAGGGGGGAGATTGAAGTGCAGACACAACACAGATAGGGGAAGCAATGTAAAACATAGAGATAATAGCACACGGAGGAGTGCAGCTGCAGCCAAGGACACCCGGGATGACTGGCCACCTGCGTTAGGTAGGAAGAAACCAGGATGGTTCCCCCTCTGCAGCCTCCTGGAGGCATAGCCTTGCCATCACCTTGAGTTTTGACTCTTAGCCTCCATAGCTGGGAGTGGGGGGAATGTGTTGGTGTTGTATTAAGTCACCCAATTTGCGGTCTTTGTTACAGCATCCTCAGGGAGGAACACACACACAGAGTTGTAAAAAGCTTACCTTTGCGCTCCTAACCCAATGTAAATTTTGGTCCCCCTTTCCCCTTGAATATTCTCAAACTCAAAATTAAGAGAGTCTGGTTTAGAAATGGCAATCCTCAGAGCCTAAAGAGATCGGTAGGCATGGAAAAGTGCCTGACACCAGGGCAATATTAGCAGACACATAGCATGGGCCTAGGGCACAAGGGAAATACAGACATATATCCCTTTGAGTCCTTGCGGATCCCATAAGATACCATGGACTTGGTGAAGCAGGTGTGGACACTGTGAGCTAGGGTAGTGCTGATAGCCTGGGGAGTCTACTGGGACAGCTCAGAAGCAGGGGTGGGCTGGGAAGCGCTGCCGGGGGCTTGGAGTCCATCCAGGGCCATTTGTCTTGCTGTCCAGGAACCTCCCTTGGCTCTGCCTAGTAGCAACCAAAAGTAACTCTACTGAAAGGATCCATAGGGCGCAGGTGTGCTTAGACAGGTTCTGATTGGTGAGGGGATGCCAGAAAGAGAAAAGAGATCTCTTGAAAACGACAACATGTAATGGTGGCTAAAGACAGCCTGGTGTCGAGGAATCTATCCATCTTCCTAGAACACATAGCTAGTGGTTAGAAATATGAATAAAGAGTATTGGGGGTGGGGTGGGGGAAGAGAAACAGAAGCAGGATTTTGGGTATTCTCCCAGCTGACTTCCGGGGGAAACAGAATGATGGGTCTGTCACCTCTCTGTGGAGTACTCCCGTGCTTTATAAGTTTGTTTGTGAAGCAGAGATTGGTCCACGTGGCATCTCTATAGGTGTGAAGGGATGGAGGCCAAGGTCTGTCAAGAGATGGCCCTGTCATTGCATGGTTAGTGGTGCTCAGTCTTGGGTTCTGGGGAATTTCCCATTGTCTCAACTCACAGATGGCAATATTTTTCCAGAACAATTCAGAGCAGAAGTGGACCCCTTCTTTCCCATCCTTCTTAGGAGTTCAGCTTTTCTTGACAACAGCTGGAAAAGTCTCCCATCCTGTTACGGTTTCAGTGTGTTCCCCCAGATCCATATGCTGAGGTGCTCATCTCTATCTATCTATCTATCTGGAAAAGTCTCCCATCCTGTTACGGTTTCAGTGTGTTCCCCCAGATCCATATGCTGAGGTGCTCATCCTCAGATTGTGACCGTATGTACACATAGAGCTTCTATAGGTGAGCTTAGCCAAGACAGCCTCATTAGGGAGGGCTCCTAATGCAGTATGACTCCTGTCCTTGTTTAAGGGTGGATTTGGACATAACCTTTCAAAGACAATAAAAGCCTTGGGGAGATTAAGTGGAGCTTGTGGGGACAGCTGTAAAAGACCTTCCAACTCAGGAAGCTAGAGGCCATACATGGAACAGGTAGGTTCTTTCCGGGCTCCCAGGAGAAAGGAACTCTGCCAAGATCAGACTCTAGGTTTTCTCCAGTCCTTTGTGTCAGGAACGACTTCCTGTTATTGAAGCTGCTAAGCTGATGGCACTTTGCTGCCATGTTCTGCGCTGTTTAGTATGAAATGGGCGGTGGGCGGGTGGAGCCATCGTTGGAGAGAGGTCTGACATATTAGGACTAGGATGCAGATCTTGGAAGCAGATCCCTCAGCAGTGGGGCTGAAGTGGAGAACTGGGGAGACTGGTTTATTTAGAACTTGCTCCATGGACGTGGCCAACTACCCTGAACTATTTTATTTGGCCAAAAGTCTCCTCTAGCTGTACGCTGGAGGAGCCCTGAAGGACAGAAGAGATGGGGGCAAAGACCCAAGGGCACAGACTCCCAGGTCACAGACACCCAGACAAGACGTGACAACCAGCTCTTTTTAAATGTAATCAAAGACTTGAACAGGAAGCTGCTGACTTTAATCCCCTGGGGGAAGATACATTAGGATTACAAGCATATCAGTTATTCTAAAAATAAATTGAGCATGTGAAGGAGACAGATAAACAAACCAGCCAAGCTGTTTCTAGAAGACTTTGCTTCCCTGGAAATCTCCCTTATTATGCTGCCCCTTGCAATGATGAGCTTGACATTCCAGAATTTTCTATCAGAGCCCTTTGTAGTTTTCCCCTTCCTTCCTCTTTTATTTCCTTCCTACTCTAGTTCTTAGTAGCTTGCTCCATTAAATGACTACTTGGCTTAGCATGGCCATGTTTAAGGAAGGCCATCCACACTTTTAAGGCTCATATGGCAAGGTCCCTTTTAATCAAATCCTTAAAAGCATATGCTTCAAAACTGAAGATCTTTTCATACATTCAGGGGAGACAGGTGCCTTTTGGCTTAGAGATATAATTTTATTTGTCTAAGTTCAGTAAGTTGCCTACATTTGAAAACAGCAACAGATTAATGTATGCAGGTACATGTCTACACTTAGGAAGCTCACCTCAACAGTCCCCAGTCCAGCATGGGCTGAGCCCACAGGTCCATTCACATCTCTTGGGTCATAAGTTTACAAAGCACAGGGGTTGTGTCTAGCTTTTGGGGCTGACCTTTGTGGCCTGGTTCTTGCCACAAGACCTAACCCCTCTGAACATCTTAATTCAGGGGTCACAATTCACAGCCACCTCCTCTGAACTGATGATCCCTTGGCATCTTACTGATAATTTCATGTTTAGCAGGGCCTGCTTCTCACAGCAGCACAGCTCTTCCTAATTCCTCTTACCATGTTCACCAGAGCAAAAACTATGAGATCAAATTAGTTAACTTTAGAATTATTAAGAACACTTAACTAAACTGTTTTTTTTTCTACTAGTTTCTGTCCCATAGCCCAGAACACCACAGAGACAGTTGACTAGGAAGAAAATCCCCAAACATACACACACATACACACACACACACACACACACACACACACACACACACCCCACATACACCCCACAGAAATAGTGTGTTTCATCATGCCTAAACTATTACCATGATGGCTCTTCTTGGCTGTCAACTTGACTACATCAGGAATTAACTAAACCTAAGCAACTGGACACACCTGTGAGGGATCTTTTTCTTAATTATATTATTTGAGGTGGTAAGACCCATCATCCATCATTAATTCAGATCTTTTGAGGTGGGACAGTCCATCTTTAATTTGGGCCACACCTTCTGTTGACAGCCTATAAAAGGGCATGGAAGAAGGAAGATTGCTAAATTTGCCTGCTTGCTCTTGCTGGCAAGTCCATTCCTTCACTTGCATTAGAGGCTACTTCTTTGGGATTACAGCATGTACTAAATACCAATTGAGACACCTAAACTCAAGAACTGAACAACTCCTGGACTCTTGGACCATTGGTAGACAGTCATTGTTAGACTAGCTGAACCACAGCCTATAAACCATTCTAATAAATTCCCTATGTATTTATATCCTATATCTTATAGTCCATATCCTATATCTATGTTGTATCTTATCCATCTATATTATCTATATCTATATACCATCTATCTATCTATCTATCTATCTATCTATCTATCTATCTATCTATCTATCTATCTATAGATAGAATGAACTGATCTATCAGCTCTGTTCCTCTAGAGAACCCTAATGACTGAAGTATTTTGGGTTCAAGGAAACCTAGAAGTTACCCTGCCGGCATCCACCATCTCCTGAACGTAGGAAGGAAAGAAAGTGACAAATAATTCTTCCCAGAAATGCAGCCTGTTTTTTCGTAGCCTGAACCCTATCCCTCTCTGACCAATAAACACACAGCAGGTGGGAGCCTACCCTTATTGGGGGCTAGAGAGTACACAGGCAGAGGAAAGAAGACCTCAGGGCCACAGAGCCCTTCATCATTTAGCACAGAAACAGTCAATAGAATGGAGGAATGCTCATCCTGAAATAAGAGATTTGTACTATCCCCTAAGGTTCAGGGGCTTATGGGAGAAGAGGGGCAGAAAAGGTGCGAGGGCTAGGAGATAGGAGAATGGCTGCCCAACACCATCTTCTGGGCAAAACACAGCCTTCGCCACCAGGAGTTCACAGCAGCTATGAATATTTGTACTGAGTCTGCAGAAGAATGTACCTCTCAACAGTCAAATGTGAAAGCAGAAAGAAGAGTGTGGTGATCTGATTAGTGCCAAAGGGAGTGGCACTAATGGGAGGTGTGGCCTTGGTGGAGTGGGTGTGGCCTTGGTGGCGTGGGTGTGGTCTTGGTGGAGTGGGTGTGGCCTTGGCAGAGGGGGTGTGGTCTTGGTGGAGGGGGTGTGTAACTGTAGAGACAGCCCTTGAAGTCTCATATAAATTCAAGCCACTCCCAGAGAGACAGACCACTTCCTGTTGCCTGCCAGATGTAGGACTCTAATCTACTTCTCCAGCACCATGTTTGCCTGCAGGCTACCATGTCCTGCCATGATGATAACGGACTGAACCTCTGAAACTGTAAGCCATCACCCCAATCACCACCCCTTTATAAGAGTGGCAGAGGGCATAGTGCCTTTTCACAGCAATAGAAACCCTAACTAAGACAAAGAGGCCTGAGGGACTTTACCCACGTTGGTAAACATTTATTGTTGATGGGTTCAGGGAGAGAAACAATCCTTCTCTTCAGATGTGAGCCTCCTGGAGACCCCACCAGGCTCCAGTGGATGGCTCCAATCCAGCATTCCCATAAGTAGCCTTGGTTACACTAAATTGGTCATAAAACCCAAAAGTTGTGATTCTGGGTCAGGGACTGGTAGGGTGGGGTGAAGTGGGGAGTTTGATGTGAGTGGGTGGGCGATAGGAACAGTGATTTAGAGAGGAATCAGAATACATTCTACACATGTATGAAACTGTCAAATGGCAAACCTGGTTGTACAAGAAGCATTCACTGGGTCTCTTGTCATGGGGGTGGGGGGAGGTTCCTGAGCGATGGCTCATTTCTCATGAGCCTCATCACCGTCTCAGGGACCCAGAAGGAGCAGTCATGCCTGGCAACTTCAGTTGTTCCCTGGTGCAGCTTCACGGTTACCCACTTCTTCATCAGGAATGTGGGGTTCTTGTGCTCCACGAAGGGCAGTGTCAGAAGTAGATCCCCCCATTTCCTGTTCCTTTTTATTCCAGCTGAGGCTCCAGTTCACATAGCTGATGTTGGATTCCCCACTGTATGATGTGATTACCATTAATGAATAAAGAAACTGCTTTGGACCTATAGCAGGGCAGAACTTAAGTAGGCAGAGAATGCTGGGAGAAAGGAGGTGGAGTCAAGAAGAAGCCATGGAGCCTCTGCCAGAGTCAGACATTCTGAAACTTTGCCGGTAAGCCACTGCCACAAAGCAATACACAGATTAATGGAGATGGGTTACATTAATATGTAGGAGTTAGCCAATAAGAAGCTAGAGCTAATGGGCCAAGCAGTAATTTACATAATATAGTTTCTGTGTGATTATTTTGAGAGTCTAGGTGGCCAGGAAATGAACAAGCCTCCTACAACATGTAACTATTTGATCTAAGTAGATGACAGGCAACCAAGCCCACATGTAGTACCCCATGCAAGAATCTTGCCTACTTTGAAATGCTAGTAAGACTCCTTTCTTTAAATGCACCAGCTACTGTCCAACGCTGGCCCTAGAGATCTGGCCTATGAAAGTGACATAAAGTCAACTATTTACTTAGCGATTAGTGTTGGAAAAGCAACTACCACCAGCTCGAAGTATTACCAAATGTGAATCTTCAGGGATTCTAATCAAGCAGCACTCTGTGACATAGATATGATATAAACAGTCCTTTACGGAGAACATCACTTATATCTACTCTGTAAATGTGTGCTATGGACCCCATCATAACAAAGAGTTTCTAGACTGATGTCAGCAGTTAAAATATGGGAAAAAAATAAGTCAGGGATGAAGAAGCAGAGTGGGGAGCAGCCACAAAGGGCTCCACCTACTGAACTCCATCAGAAAAGATCAGAAATGAATGAGGGTCTGGTATGGCAAGTCCTCTTATATCTCCAGAGAAGTTGGAAATCCACTAAAAAGTATTTGTTTCTTTAGAACACACACGCACACACACACACACACACACACACACACACGCACACACACACACACGACCCACTATCCAACAAGAAGCTACAAGTAATGTCCCCACCCAGACCACACATTCCCAATGTATGCCGTTGTCACAACTCCAAGTGCCAGTAAGATGGAATGAAAACTCAGGGAGCTCCTTGTGAGTTAGCCCTGGCTTAATTCCTACATGGGAAGCCAAGAGGAAAAAGACATTTTGAGGATGACATCTTCCTTTCGAAACCCTGTGATAGATTTTCCTGGAGAGGATAAAGATATAGCACGTCTTACCTAGATGTCTGCATCAGGCCCCGGGTCCTGCTGACGTTTGTACTTCTCAGCATCAGCGTATTGTTAGCGGACCAGAGTTTGGTGGTCTTAAAAGAAAAGAAAAAGATAATTGCCAATGAGAACAATTTTTTTTTTAAAACCTTACAGTTCTTGATATCATCGTATACTAACTCGAGATACATGGGGTGGTTTCTCTGGAATGTGTCCCAGGCAATGGAATTATAAATGTATTTTTAATTCAAATTGTGAGCTAATGGCTCCAGGGAAGCTGACAATGTAGAAATAAGCTGCTAAAAATGTACAGACTAAAAGCAGACACATGCTCTCTTTGTCCCCTCTGTCCTGGCACACATAACCTAGAATCTGGACCCTGAATTTATAGCTCATTTGCATATGTAGCACCAGTTGGCAGCATTTTGAAGACTTCAGCAGTTCTTTCTGCACGTCGTTGAAGTTGGGGCTGCCATCGAAGCCCTGATTCAGGGTGTTTTGTTTTTCCTGCCATTTCGAAACGAAGTCATGGGCTTGGGACCTCTTCCAAGAAGGTCCAGAAAGTAACTTTATTTTTACCCCTTTCTTGTCTCATATCTTATATCATTCAGTGTCTCTAAAATGATAACTAGGTCTCATGTTTAGTCAATCCCAGAATGGCCAACAATGTTCTGGGCCACACTAGAGAAAACCATACAAGGGGGATGAGTTTCAGGAGGCTTGAATGCTGTGACCCTTTAATACAATTCCTTATGCTGGGGTGACTCTCCAACCGTAAAATTATGTCATTATTTCATAACTGTCATTTGCTACTGTTATGAACCATAATATAAATATCTGTGTTTTCTGGCAGTCTTAGCAGCCCCCTGTGAGAAGACTGTTCGACTGCCAAAGGGTGATGTGAAATTTCCCTCTGTACGCTGTGATTACCATTGATAAATAAAGGAGCTGCTTTGGGCCTATAGCAGAGCTATAGGCGAACAGAGCTAGGCAGGGAAAACTAAGCTGAATCTTGGGGAAAAGGAGGTGGAATCAGGAGAAGCCATGTGGCCCCGCTGGAGCCAGACTGAACTTCAGCCGGTAAGCCACTGCCATGTGGAGATACACAGATTAATAGAAATGGGTTAAATTAATATGTAAGAGTTAGCCAATAAGAAGCTAGAGCGAGTGGGCCAAGCAGTGATTTAATGAATACAGTTTTTGTGTGGTTATTTTGGCTCCGGGAAGCCGGGATGAATAAGCAGCTCCTTCCAACAAAAGGGGTTGTGACCCGCAGGTTGAGAACCATGGCTCTACACATTTTTGCTGCTGTTCATGTTACACAGTGATATCTAGAAGAAGGTGAGCACAGACGGGAGGCCAGGAGATAAGCATGCCTCACGAGTTCCATTTCCCCGAGGCTTCTACTGTATTCCAGGTGAAGACTTTGTGCGGAGGTGGATTCTTTTTGTCCATCTTCATTCACTTGCCTTCCTCAAAGTCCCTCTCTTGTCACTTCCCAAAGCACACCTGCGAGTTGATGCACAACTTTATTTTTTTGGCTGAATGACATATTGCCAATAAAGTCAGTTTGTTGACAATAACACTCAAAGTCACAAAACAAGGACAGGAGCTGGCAGTTGTCTTCAGAGAGGATGGTGAAGAGGTAGGGTGATTCTTTTCAACGGAAGTTTTACTTTGAGATCAGTTTTTATTTTTAAAGGGTCATACTTCAAAGTTGAGAAGTGGGAGATGGGAAACCTCTCACCCAACTTATTTCCAAAGCTCCCTGCACTGTCATGGAGCCACCCAATAGTTTCTGTCCCTCTCTGTATGTATTCTATATGTGTACAAGTGCTTTATTAAAAAGTTAGTTCAAGGCACCAAGAAGCCACTCTTTTTTTTTTTTTTTT
>NC_022020.1:54996310-54999773 GCF_000317375.1 Microtus ochrogaster
TTTCCACACTTTTCTCCTCTCCATGGTGACTTACACCTTGAAAATCAGGAATCATGAAGTCCAAAGTCAATTCCAGACTTGGTGTGTGGGGCGGCGGCTCTGGGGTGCTGATGAGTCACTGTTTAGAATCTGGCTGGTATTTCTATATTGATGAAATATGATGGAGAACAAAGACAGTTGCCCAGAGAACTTCTTGAGTGTGCCATGGGCTGGGTGGGAAAATCAGATTTGGGTCTGGAGGGTCCATCCCAGGCAGAGACTCAGGAAGATTTACGATCATCTTTCCTGCTAACACGCTTTGCCCCCAGGGGCTCTTGCTGTAATGCAGGAAAAGATTCGGTGGAAATAGTAAGAAAACAGGCTGCGTTTCTAATAACCATCCACGTGGAGCTCATTTCTTATTCTTAGGCTACACTCTGAGTACCAAGGTCTTACTTAAGCCCATCAACCCCACTCCGGGGAGTCTGTTTTCATAGCTTCAAGTTAGAGCTGCAAACCCTTTCTGTGGGTCTCTTTTGCTACCCTGAAGGGTAATTCTGAGTTTGGCTGACCTCAGAAAGTACTTGGAGAAGAAGCCTGGCTTTCATAGCTGGAGTTTTTTTTTAAGTTAATTAATTAAATAATTTATTTAAGAAGTGGAATTGAGGAGATAATCAAAGAGGAAAATAGGACAAAGAAGAGGAAGAAGAGAGAAGCAGGGTGCACCCGCAGGAGTGGTCCTGCCTGCGGGAGGGGCAGAAGGTGACTCCAGTACACAGTCTGCAGGGCAGAGGCGCTGCTGGTCTCCTGGGTGAGCAGGCTTTCTCCCTTTCTCTTCTTTGCTGCAGTAGCTGTAGGGAATATCAGATGACATGATGTTTGTGGCAAGTGCTGCATCTTCCTGAGCTTTGGTTCCAGTTCTCACATCTTCAACTTGTAGCAGAGACGCCAGTGGAAAGTTCCGTAAAATTCTCATCCGGGGACACTCATGTGCTCCCTCTCACTAGGCTGCCTTTGTCTCTAGAATCATACTTAGCTCTCAGACACATTGCGAGCGAATGCTCCGAGGGAAATGTGCCCAGATTTTCGACACAGGCCGGACCTCTGTTCAGACTATTAGTGGCGCTGATTCTGAATCCACTTTGCCTTGATAGCTGAATAAGTAATGCCTTTCTCCATTTCCTAGGAAACAGGACTCTCTCTGTCAGCCCAGACTCCTCTAAGGGGGCTTCCCCAGGCACCTTTTCCTGGCAGTAGTGAGTATATTGCTGTGTGTGGTGTGTGGCTGCTTCGGGGACTTTAGGAACAAAGGATCAAGTGTCCATTGGGTGTGAGGTGGGGGAGGGATGGAAATGCCTCCAGGTGATGGATTTCAACAAATGTCAGGATTGCTAGGACTACGAGATCCTTGTTCAGACCGCCTAAGGTGAAGGAAGACATGGCTGCCCCTAGCTTGCTGAGCACAGCTTCGGGAGAAACCTGGAGCACATTCTTTGCCACGTTGTGCCCCCTTGTGTTCAGAGTGCTGCTTTCCTTGGCTGCGTCTTGACCACACAGGAACACCCAAGACACATAAGGAGAGAATGAAGTTCTCCACAGTTATGCACCTGCCACTGTTAATGTAGGAAGTGAAAATAACAAAAACACGTTCCATCCCACACAGCACAGAAATTCTAGCCAAAAAAAAAAAAAAAAAAAGAAAGAAAGAAAGAAAAAAAGAAATCTCCCCTCAAAATGCCACCAAGATTCCTTTTCTTCTTTTCAGCCCACACCCTTATGCAAAGCCAACCTAAGCACCTGGAAGGTAGGACTTCAGGACAGCACACTCACGTCTTGCAAGGTCTGTTGCTCAGGGTACAACAAGCAGGGAGATATACAAACCCTCATATTTATGCATATTATGTAAGTCTCCCAAGTTCTCTTTGAAGGGATAGTGAAATTATATTTTTCATACTAGTAAAAGGTGTTCCGGCTTATATTATGGACTGAATTGTGTCTCTTTCTATACTGAAATCTTCATACCCCAACCACAGAAAGAGACATTGTTTGGAAATAAAGTCCATAATCTGCTTAGTTATGATAAAAAATCACTGAGAAGGAAAATTCATTAGGAAAAAAGTGGACATAGACCTCTCCATAGGAAAAGTACCACAATGGGGTGGGTGCTGGAGCCCAAGCCACCGAGCAGGACACAAAACAGACTTCCGGTATCCTTTTCCACGGTGCCCACAGGCTTGTTACTTCACCAGGAAGGCGAGTGTGCAAGGGCACTGTCACTATTTCCATTTTAAACACCTAGGGAGCATCTTTCTCTCCCTGTACTCAGTTAAGACCAACTCAGCAACGTAACTTGGAAATGACTGTCCCTCTTCACTTTGCAATTAATCCCCACATGGCCTTTGGCATGGCATTTGTTTCCAGGCTGAATGTCCTGTATGTTACCCATCCCGAAACTTTCTTTCACCCTGTAGTACCTACTTTATTATCTCTTGGGGATTCTCAGCTTCAAGAGTTGAAGCAAGGCTTGGGCGTTCCTTTTTTCCTCTTTCTCTTGGCATTTACTATGACGTCAGGGAATGTTCATGTGGTTGTTGCTCCCTCCAACCTTCCTGACATTAATAAAGTCAGTAAATGGTTTCAGTGGACAGAAGTACTGGTATAGAGCAACCCAAAACCTCCCATGCCTCCATGGGAGAGAAAGATATCAGGTGGAGCTATGGTGAGAAACATTTGAATTTCTTCATGATGGGGGTCCCCAGATGGAAGGGGATTGCGGCTAAGTAGAAACTAGGGTTTTACAGTGGAAGTCAGCAAAACTCAGTCGAGGTGGTCCCAAAGGCCCACCTAGATTGAGGGGACACTGTAAAGACCTTACTCTTAGTTGGAGGAAATAATTTACAGTAAAAAAAAAAAAAAGCAAGCAAACAAACAAACAAAAAAGTGTCTTTTTTTTTAACACAAACTTTTCCATCTCTTGAGTGACAAGAAAATTGCGATGTTCTCCCAAAGTCTGACTCTTGGGTTCTCAGGGCTCAGAGATGGTGGCTATCACTAGTCCTCTGCTTTAATTGCCTAGATGAGTGGGTCAGCTTGCAACAGTGTAGTGATGAAGAGGTAGAGTCAAAGCTGTCTACCACTTACTTAATCTCAAAATCCAACACATGAGAGGAAAAAGCAGTTGGTGTTTTATCACATGTTATGGTGTGCATGTGTACATGCATGTATACATAAAACAGAGGGAAAGAGAAGGAAGGGAGAGGTAGAAAGAGAAAGAGAGAATCCCTCAACTACCACCCAGAAAACAAGTTCTAGAAAGATAACAACCATATGATTTTTTTTTTTTTACCCTTTAAAAACGTCTGTTAACGTGTCCAGGACAGCCACATCCAGCTTTTCATGTAGGTGCTAAGGATTCAAATTCAAGTTCTCACTAGTGAGCATCCTTAGCCCCAGGAACACCTGTTTCAAGCATGGAGATTTCTTT
>NC_022020.1:55000181-55049300 GCF_000317375.1 Microtus ochrogaster
TTCGAGACAGGGTTTCTCTGTAGCTTTGGTGCCTGTCACGGAACTAGCTCTTGTAGACCAGGCTGGCCTCGAACTCCCCAGAGATCTGCCTGCCTCTGCCTCCCGAGTGCTGGGATTAAAGACGTGCGCCACCACAGCCCAGCGAGCTTTCGTTTCTTACGTGCTCCTGAAGCTGCGTTCTAAAGTGCGCTAATAAACTTGAATTCCAAAACAGCTTGGGATTTCCTACTCACAGTTCTAGACTTTGGCTCTTAGCTCTCGTTCTTTCTGTCTTTTGGAAATATCGCTTCCCATCACAAATTCTGGTTGCTCGTAATCCGCTCAAGTATCCATGACTTCACAGTCACGCTCGCTGCCTGGCGAGAGGCTTTTGAGGCAAGCAGTAAGAGAAGAGATGTTAGGAAATTTGCTGCACGTTCTTGTTTGAACTAAGATGGAAGAGACAGTGGGAAGAGCCAAGGAGATAACTAAGAAGTCTACACTACGGTCTGACAGGCAGTAAGACAACACCAGGTGAGCAGAGAAGATGACCAGTATTGATGAGAGTGAGGCATGCGCTAACCGCCTCTGCAAACAGAAGGCGTCCCAAACAGCTTCCTCGGTTCTGAGAGAGCAGCATCGCTGAACTGCTACAGCTGACAGAAACCAAGAAATCTGGAAGGGGATTTGGTTTGAGGAAAAGGTTGCGGCTTGGTTTCAGGGTTGCAGAGCTTGAGGGGTTCCAGAGAAGTGCTAACCCACCGTGAGCTGGGAGGTGGTGATCCACATGAAGCTTGGCTTCCCTCCCCTCCCCCTTTCCCGGCCCATGATAATGACACTCTGTAGAGAGAAAGGAGGGTGGGGTGGGGTGGTTAGGGCTCTATTTTGTACACAGGGCCTATTTCCTCTTTGAGGGGTCCCCCATCTTAGAGTGGTTTGTTGGCAGCTGGTGTGGGAAGGTGGGCGCTGGCACTTTTCCAACCGTAGAAACACTCTTCTCTATCTTTAAAATCCCCCCCCCCCTTCGCCCTGGAAACCCAAAAAACTGGAGTGGAGCCTTCAAGATGCCAAAGGGCCTCACCCTGTCTGCTTTCTCATAGACCTTTAACTGTCCACAATTCGCTTACTGTTCAGTTGAGAGGCTGACCACATTTCTGGCTGGAAATTAGGTTCCTTGGTTTAGAGGACGTGGCAGGGGTGGTAGCCAACCATAGGGGGGGGGCATCAAGGAGGTGGAGCCCTGCACAACTTCTAATGACTGAATGAATCATTTCTCTTCTGTCTAAAACAGCAGTGAGATGACGAAAATTGACTGTCAACTTGATTGGATTAAGAGATAATTGAGAGTATTGAGAAGACATACCTCTGCGTGAATATGTATGGTTATTTCCAGATAGGTTTCACTGAGCAGGGAAGAAGCTCCCTGACTGTGGCTATCACCATCCAGTGGAGAGGGGTTCACAGGATTAATAACTCAATAAAATATTGTCAACTTCACACAGCTCAGAATCACATAAGGAAAAGTGAATCACAGTTGAAGAATTCCCTATGTCTGTGTCTTGACTGAGGATTGATGGAGGAGGACTCAGCCCACTGCTAGCTAGCTAGCCCAAATGAGGCAGACAGTCTTGGGCTGCAGAAGAAAACTAGCTAAGCATAAACCTGCAAGAGCAGCCAGCAAGCAACATCCCTCCATGGTTACTCTCTCCAGGTTTCTGCTCTGAGTTCCTTCCCTGACTTCCCTCAGTGACAGATCGTGACCTGGAAGCATAAACCAAATAAACCCTTTCCTTTCCAAGTTGCTTTTGGTCAGTGTGTTTCATCACAGCAACAGAAATATAGTTTAGAGCACCTGTGTTGTTATTTGAGCACCCTGGGCCAAGCCATTCCTTCCACAATGCCTTGCCAACCATGGCAGCCGGCACTGTTCCGATGGGGGAGCCAAAATAAACACATCCTTAAGTTTCTTTGGTCAGGTTTTTGGTCATAGTGATAAGAAAAAGTTACTAAAACAGGCAGAGAATCAGCGGAACACAACTTCAAATTACTCACGGTCAGAGGGTAATGAGAAATACGGTGCTGGCACCCATGATGCAAAGGGTATTGAAAGAGCTCGGCAAAGCAGAGACCTCAGGCAATCAGAGAAGCCGTGCCATGATTGCCTGCCACCAACAATGGGTGCACACATTCCCAAAGGGCAATCTCAAAGTGATTGCCGTCAGTATCACTCAGGGCAAACTCACACAAAATCAGTTGAGAGTATGTTATAAATGCGGAGACGTGGTGGTGGTACGTCCATTCAGAGAAACACTGACTGTATAACTAGATACCTAGAAACAGGTGCAAACAGCCAATAAATAAATGTATGGTTTTGTTATAACATCAAAACACGGATCTTGTTATTTTGATAGAAGTCAGAAGAATGGTAAGCTCCGAAGACCTGGGCCAGGCCAGCTAAGGCTCTACTGTTTGCTTGGGGGAAAGGTCTCCTAGAGGTTAGGCACAGTGACAACTCACTAGAAAACATTAGAATTGCTTTTTTTGTTCCACAGATGCCAGGAGAAAGTCTTAACAAATGTAGGTTACTGCTTGAAAATATTTAGCCTGCAAAGTAAAGACAAAAAATAATAGTTAGATCAAAAGTCAGGCAGACATCTGGGGGATACAGTCACAGAAATAATTATAAAGGCCCAGAGAGAAAGTCTGAGGGAGCCTGGAGTGCTGTATTAGTAGTCACAGTTCATCACAAAACGTGTATAACACACACGCATACACACACAGTGTACACGCACACACGGGATGGGAGAAAAGAAGAAAGAATAAAAAATTGACTCATGGTGATGAAGACAGAGACAATACAAAGGAGAACTTTTGTTTGTTACTTTTAAATCTGAGTTCAAAGGCCAGGAACCCAGGAGGATCAATGTAATATTCTATCTGAAGTTGGATCCAGACGTAGAAAGAGACAGAGCCCTTCAACTGATGAAGCCCACCCACTTTGGAAGGATAACTTGTTTTAAATAATCCTCTGACCCAGTCAAATGCAGAAACATCATCAAAGCAATATCCCAAATTATCTTTAAATGCACATCTGGGCACTCTACAGTCCAGTCATATAGGCACATAACATATCTTCGTGACTATGTCTAAATACAAACAAGCCAAACACCTAGAACCTAGAAACCAAAGGCTCTTGGTTGATATAATCTTGGGACACAAAGTCATAGAAGAGGATCAACTGTTGACTAGGTTTGAGAACATGAGGACAGAGAACAGAAAGGGTCTAAAGAAGCCTCAGAGCCTTGGTGTATTCACAGAGAAGGTTGTCTTCTGAGTCCTTGAACATGTCTGTAAATAAGGCCGTTGGTCACCCTGCCACAGGGAGCCCACTGGGGAGCTTTCTTTGACAATAAGAAAGAGGCGCTCGGGACAGTTTCCTGGTGGACAATCTGGTGTGCCAGGAAATTGTCCCTCACTCAATGGAGATGATAGGAGAGCAGTGAGGTTCCTTTCCCAACATCTTCTGTTGTCTGAGTGCCAGCTAGCTCCCGGGTCAGTGAGGTGATGCCTTGGAACCTGTGGAATGCTTTGGCTGAATAACATTATTTTATCTAGTTCAAAATGTGGAAGATTCCTCCAAGATCAAAAGTAATAACTGTATAAATGGAATAGCTAACGGTTCCTCAGGGGCATAATGCATCCGTAAGGACTAGTTTAGTGACCTCAACCTGGAAGACGGAACCATTGGTCATTTGAATTTTACCCTAGCCAAAGTAATTCAGTATGAGACCACATGGGTCTACTCTTTCAAGTTTCATATTCTCTATTAAAATATCATTAGACTTACAGAAGTCCGAAAGCCACTGGTATATCTCATTGTAAATGTCAGAGACACTATGGTGGCTCAGGTCACTCTCCATAGAGTTTAGAGTCATACCAAGCTCTGAGAGTTCTCAGAATACATTCATGAGCACTTTACAATATATCAATAGCAGTATGTAAAATACAAAGGTGAAATAAGGTTTAAGAAACTGAATTCAAGCTGGGTGGTAATAGCATACATCTTTGATCCCAGCCCTTAGTAGGCGGATCTCTGAGTTCAAGGAGAGCATGGTTTATGGAGTGAGTTCCAGGACAGCCAGGGCTACATAAAGAGAAACCACCCCCCAAAAGAAAGAAACTGAATTCAGTTGGTCAGAAGGTTTTGCTTATAAGTTCCTTGAGTCCCTTAGATCCAAAGCTACTCTGGTGAGGTTCTGAGTCTTTCTAATGTCCACAACTCCCCTCCTCTCTCAACGCTCGGACTCAAGAGTAAGCCAGTTATGAACCAGGGCACAAGAGTGCTTGGCTCAGTGGGTTATGGCCCACCTGTCTCAGAATCATGCCCAGTATTTGCAGGCTGCCTGTAGTTTAAAAGTACATTTGCCACTAGAATTACTGTACTGGTCCCCAGAAAGCCAGACATCATTTTGATTTGTAGGTAAAACAGTTTATTCACTGCCCATTCTTAATCAGGCCATTTGTGCCAATCTGGCTATGGCCTATAGGTTCTCTAAACCTCATTAAATGTAGACAGAAAATGTTATACCTTTAATAAAAAAATGTTTTAGATTATTTCACTGCCCAGACTTATCACTCATAAAACAGAATGAACCTTTTAAGTTAAATTCCAGAAATTAATATTTCCATTCTAAAACTGTGAGAGCTGTCAATATGTCTCTGTTATCAATAAGCAATGATGTATATGTGGGGATATATCCAAGCACATCATTTGTGTCAAAATTCCATTTTCTCTTGCTGGTAAGTGCTACAGGTATTTTAGTTTTTGCTACTTTTAGACTTGTTACTCTTGGGAGAGTTAATTACAAACAATTTAATTAAGATCTCTTACTCATTAATGTTCTAGTAGCTTAGCAAGTTTGGGTTAGCTCAGCAGGCTGCAGAGGTTTAATTTCACCAGGTACCCCACCCCATTATCTCAGCCACCATCAGTACAGTGGTGCTTGTTTCTTTCTCTTCCCCTGCCTGGGGTCCTGACAACATTTAAATTATCATTAAAACGAAGAATTCAGGGAGATTCTTCTAGTTGCCACCTGCCCGGATGAAGGTTCAATTTCCATTTTCAGTCTCTCAAACGCGAGCTTAAGGATGCACCCATACCATTCTCCCCAATAAGGCTAAACAATGTCTTGTTTTTATTAAAATCCGAGCAGTCATGCATGGTTCCCATTAACTTTGTGAAAAATTAGAGATTTAAAAAAGAGGAAAAAAAGAACAGTTCTGCTTTGTAATATAGTAGAAGCTCTGAAACTAAGTGTGTGCATTTTGACAATTCATAAAGAATATATACAGAAGGGGACTATACATAAGCCAAATGTTAGGAAAATTGTTCCTTTCAGTTCTTATTGCAGTACATTATACGCAATCACAATTTATACAGAATCACAAATGTCGCTAATATAGACACCAAGAGTAGACTATAAGAACATGGAATTCAGATTTGTTTTTGAAAGTTCCAAACTCTAAACTGACTAATCTTTTCAAGGATGAGCGCTAGAGACACAAGGAATAATTAGCTTCCTGGTTTAAACAGAAAAAAAGAAAAATTATTTAAAGCTGATTTTTTTTTTCTTTCTAGATTTTGGCTATGAATTTATGTTCTCTGGTAAGAGCAGTGCTCACTAACAATTATTGGACCAGGAGTTCGTCTGTTCTTATGCATGCGATGAGAACCACTCCTGGTTGTAAAACAGGACAGACCCAGGGTTTGATCTCTTCCTTTCTTTCCAGTCTGGTAGACGTGAAATAACTCCAAAGCATCTCCTCTAAAATATATAATTGCCAACACTCTGAGATGTTTTTAACCCATAAATTATTACATGTTCATGGAGAACCTGACAAAGTTAAAATACTTTGTAAAATTAATGGGAAGTTAGAAATAATTCTTCTTTAATAATTTAAATGTGAAAGTCATACCAGCCTCTGGAAGGCACAGCTGCGAATGAGAACGTAGGCCTCTAGGTATGATGAGCCCCTGGGAGGGTCGCAAGAGTTAGCAGAGTAAAGTGGGTAAATTCCAGTTGAATTTGGATTTCAGATAAACGATCAGATCTAATTAAGGACAGACTTATCCCATTCAATATTTCGGACAATTTTACCCTGAAACAATGTTCATTGTCTATCTGAACATTCTAAATATACATATAATGATGGTGGTTCTGTTGAACTTGTCCATATTGGGTTTCATGGTCTTGATGAGGTTGACTGACCAGGTCTCTTCCTCGCGTGTGTATTTTACCATCTGATAATCTTAGACTCCGGACAGTTAGAGTCAAGTGTCAGTGCACAGGGCTCCTTGGTAGCACATTAGCTGCCAGAACCTGGGTGTTACAGAATTGTCTTGCTTTTGTTCTATGACAGGGCACCTTAAATAATTGTCCTATTAACAAACTTTCTTAACCCGTGATTTCTGAAACTGGAGACATTTGCCTTTCCCTTTCAGGAATCTCATGTCCAAAGACAATCTGTATTTATTTATTTTTCACTCTATGGATTTACACCACTAAAAGCCTGAAGATAAAAAAACCACAGTTACACTGTGAAGAGGGTATTTTAACATGGAGTATCAAAATTGTTTCCTCACTCTGTGATTTTTATGGCGAAATTATTTGACGTGTATTAAAACATAAGGAGAAATACAGCTGGGAAAGGCGTCGCCTGTAGTTAGAATTGAGCTTTCAGTGTAAAACTTTGAGCCTCCATAAAAACCTTTTTTTTTTTCCTTCCTCTCTATTATTCTACCATCAAAAACGACTCCAGAAGGGTGGCCACTTACCAATGAAAGCGTACAAACACTAGCTAAAAAGACAATGATTTTTTTGCAGCTGAGAAATGTGATGGAAACGGGCAGTGGTTTGTTACGGTGGCTGTAATTTTATAGCCCAAAGCTGTGTTTTCTGGCAAGAAAACCCAGTGCGTGGATGGGAATAGAGAAAGCCTGAGGTCCTCCACAGGATGCTGGGAAGTGAGCTTGTGATTTCCATTGCCTTGGAGGCCAGGCACTGAAAACTGAGACTGCAGGAGGGTTGTTGTTGTTGTTTTGTATCTTGCAAAAGAGTCTATAAACAGTACTCTAATTCCCTCCCCCCCCCCACCCCGCCCCGTAGTATCCTGAGAGTTTGTCTCCAAGAGACTGGCCACCTCATTTTGGATGTGCTGGAAGAGGTACTGTTGGTACCAGTCGGAACTGGGCTTGCAGACGCACTGCTCAGTAAATTGATTCTACCTACAAACCCGGACCTGGGTGGTTAGGTTCCCTTCTGTTGTTGTTTGCTGGTTTGTTTTGTTTTTCCCATCCAGGAAATGAGACAATTTGAAAATGAACTTCTAACTTTGTTCCTGTCAGGACTAAACACAGTATGGAATGCAAAGCGGCAAGCCCCACAGCCTTTTGAAATCAGATGTTTCTTGGAATAGTACTTCAATTTCTTCCTAGAAATTGATACTGAAATACTTGTGAGTGACCGAATATCAGGGAATATTTACAGTGGTACTGCAGTGAGAGCAGAAAGAGAAGCGAAGGAAATGAAACGTGAACTGCTAGCATCTCAAACTGGGTTTAAGGCATGGGGGTTAATGTGATAGAGGTGGTACATGCGTGTGTGTGCGCGCGTGCGTGTGTGCGTGTGTGTGTGTGTGTGCGTGCATGTGCGCTTATGTGTGTGTGCGTGCGTGTGTGTGTGTGCGTGCGTGTGTGTGTGCTTGCGTGCGTGTGCGCTTATGTGTGTGTGTGCAGAGTTAGAAGGAGAAAACACTGAGGACTGCAGCAAAGGTCTCTGGGGAAGTTGGAAGAGACTGGCTGGAACAGTTTGTTTCAAGACTTCAGGTTGCACAACAGAGGCGATGAAACCCCTGGCCTGTGAGTGGAAGAATCTGCAGGAGGCAGGCAAGCATAGCAGTCGAGACAGATAGCCACCCTGCCCTTGGCAGCTCACAAGAAAGTCTTTGAAGGGTGGAACGGATGTATCCTGTTTACCATCCATGGACGCCACAAACGCACACATCTAGTTTGCCTCTATGACCTGTTACACCTGGATTCTGTGTCAGGTTCGGAGATTTGCCAAGACAGCTTGAACAAACACCACAAAAGAAACTGGATGAGTCTGCACCCTGCCGGCACAGTCTCAGGGGTGTTGGAACACGCACGGGGCAGTAGGTCCTACTTCCTCCTCAGGCTGCGACTGCCAAGCTTCTAGCCATACGCCTCTGTTCTCAGCACTGATGCACACTTGGTCAGTATGGTCAGTATTTGCCAGGTCTGACTGTGGTAGGTGTGCGGAGAAGGAGGGGTTCACTGTTTCTGTCCTCTGGGGGTAGGGCTTGGGGTGGGGTGCAGAAGCTGAGAATGGCGACATTAATGGTTTTGCAGGAGATAAACAAGGGAGTGAACAGTGCCTGACATTTCATGAAGTAAATCAAACATACTTGAAAAAAGGAAGAAGGAAGGAAGGAAGGAAGGAAGGAAGGAAGGAAGAAAGAAAGAAAGAAAGAAAGAAAGAAAGAAAGAAAGAAAGAAAGAAGGAAAGAAGGAAGGAAGGAAGGAAGGAAGGAAGGAAGGAAGGAAGAAAGAAAGAAAGAAAGAAAGAAAGAAAGAAAGAAAGAAAGAAAGAAGAGAAAACAGCCCTTTATAGTCACAAAAGAAAGCTTAGTTTGAAAGCAGTCTCTCTGTCCTTTCTCTGCTGGGTAATCTAATTTGAATGCAAGGAAGTCTGGCAGTTGCAAATGCTAGCTGGCAAAAGAAGCGCATTTTCATTGACTTCCTGGGATTCTTTGCCTCCCTCAAATATTTTGGATACAGAGAACATGGCACAGATTCTTCAGTCAGTGCTAATGATGAGGAGAACGGCATAATGGAGAGTGGGCCTCATCCAGAGAGAAGTCGTGCAGATGAACGCATCCTGCCCAAAATGGAGGTCGCTTCCAAGGCTGCCAGGCTGGCGACCACGAGCCGCGAAGACTGTGACATCCAAGTGTCGCGGCTCCAGTCAAAGTCGGAAGAGTCTGCCAATTGAAGACAATTAGCAAGCGCGACTTCTCAATTGTGTTGACAGATGAGGGAGAAAAATCAAATCGATGTGAGAGTTGTGTTTATCCTGCTGCAGTGTTTTGCAATATTATGTCTATTGATTTGCTTTTTGTTTCTGAGTTATTGGGTGGATGGCGCGCTGCTCTGCCTGTCAACCCGGCAAGCTTGCGTTCGCAGCTGCTTGTCAAGTGAGAATTTCTACACAAATCACCGCAACCCGTCTCACAGGGGACATTAGGCCAAAGATACTATTATGATTTAATGGAAAGTGGGGGAGGGAGCTGTAGCATGTGGCTCAATTTTCTTCCCATAACCATGGGGTATAGCTTCTGAATCCTGGAATGAGGTGCAGCCTGCTGTAGTTGGTTTCGTAGGTTTACAGGGTCCAGGAAGGGAAGCTAGGATGTGTGTGGCTGTCATTTGCTTTCATGGCTGATCCTCTCTGTAAAATGTGATATGAGTTTCATCGCTTTATACTGGGTTGCAACCTTGTCAAATTAAGATGCAATGGGCAGTTGCTGGATGCACGGACTAATACCTTGAAGAACTCAGAGCCTCCCATTCTGCCACAATGGTTCCAGACGCTCAGGTTTTTTTGTTTTTTTGTTGTTTGTTTGGTTTTTTGTTTGTTTGTTTTTTGCTTTCCACCGTCTCCCCATTGTATCTTCTTTATTTCCCCATACCTGTGAGCCCAGTGTGAAAAGTTTCCCCAACTGTAACCATCCTCCCTAGTGGGCTGCTCCTCCCTCAGTAATTTTAATCTGAAATTTTATTGTGAAGCTGACTCTAATGTTTGGTTCTGTGGCAAGAGCCCTGCGTCTAACACCGAAGAAGCAGATGCAGGATAATTCAGGATCCCACGACCGAAACAAAGCCCTTACTTACATCATACCACACACACTTGGGAAAGGGAATTTAAGCAAAGGAATGATTATTTATTGGAAACAATTTAGAAAATAGGACAAGTCAGTAGGGAAAAAAAAATCAGCACTCAGGACTTGGGAACATCCTCAGATCATGTTTCGTGCTCAGCTTCTTTCTCCTACTATATATGTATGACCCAAAAGGTGCAAGAAATCAGAATTAGCCAAGAGCTTTTACTCTCTATGTAGCGGCGTAAATGAAGGCAGACAGAAATTATAATAATATATTTAGCTTTAATTGGGAAAGAGACTTACAGACCCCGAGGTTCCAGCAGAGAACAGGAAAGCAGAAGGGGCGGGGGAGAGCACACCAGCAATATTTATTAGTAAAATACATCCTCAGGCGACCCCGCCCAAAAGCAAGGTGATTGGTTGGGGCTATCCCTACATCTCTACCTCTGTTAGTTTATTTATTTAAGTACATGTATTCACACACACACACACACACACACACACACACACACACACACACAGGTCTTTTTGAGACAGAATCTTAGTGTATACAGCCCAGGGTGACATCATTTTGTAGCTTAGGCTGACCTTGAACTTGCCACCCTCCTGCTTTGCCACCTGAGTAGTTAAATTTACAGGTGCATGCCACCGTGCCTAGCTTTATTAACTCATGTTTAAACACCCCCACAATGGGAACAGTTAGCGAGTCTCTCTGTCTGCTATTCTTCCAAGCATGCTTGGAGTCGCGCTCTCCATGGGATGGGTGTTGTGCTGGGCTCAGGGCCTCCAGAAGGCAGAAATCACATACATCTTGGCTAGGAACAAAATTCTGCACTCTGGGTATGTTTTCCCTTCTACAAATTTCTCATTGGTATTACATACCGAGGCCTCTGCATCCAACTTGCTCACTGGTAGTAAGTTAGGTGCATTTAGGGAGATGCATTGCTTTCCTGCGAAGAACACAGGGACAGTTAAACAAGCAACGGGAAGACGGCTCAATTTTAAACAAAATTTACAGGCCCTGAATGAACGCCCTTCCCTACATAACTGACTTAGTACCAGGGAATTTCGTAGGCACTGGGGATTAGAAATGCCAATTCTAAAGTTAATTACAATACATAAACATGTATTTAAAAAGATAATTATTTGACATTATTTTGGAACTTGACTGAAAATTGCTTCCTAAGGACAAAAAAAATCTCCTTCTACAAGCTCTCAGATGACTTAGCATGCAGAAAAAAGGCATGCATCACGCAGCACGCGGGCTTCTTTCTCAGCCATGCATTCTGTGCAAATACCAGCCTTTCCAACTCTTTGCTCCATCTCCCGTTCCAGCGTTCCCTCTCTCAGGACTCATCGTCTTTCTCTGCCTCGAATGTCATAGATATCACCACCGGAGAGAATGTGCCCAAGTGCAGTTTCATTATTGAAAAGTCTTGCACTTCTTCAGCTAGATCATCATGAGCTCATGCTGTTCCCAGCTTACCCTCTGTTCCAACCAGTCCACAAAGAGAAAAACCAGTGATCTTGGATGCCCCATGTCGCATGTCACCGACTCTTCACTTACACAAACATCCATTCGGCACCAATGATGGGCACAGGAATACAACTTGATTTCTACTACGAGTCCCTACCCTCAACACGCTGACCATCGAGGTGTGATTGGCCATTCACCTGAACTCATAGCTAATGGTGTGCTTGAAAGGGAAGATCTTTCAAGCACTCTTGTGGGGAAGATGGTATTTTATGACAAGAATGAATGGTCTCCTTAAAATTCACAGGCTTGAAATCCTCTGGGGCTGGCTACATGTAATCCTTCCAGTAATTCTGTGCTGTGAATATTTCCATATCCATTTTACAGAATGTGAACACTGAAACCCAGCCAGTTAAGTGACCACAAAACTAACTATTGGCAGACCCAACCTATGCTCAATATTACTGCTGAATTTTCTACCTGGGTAGTCACTGTTCTTTCTGTAAACTAAGGACAAAGCCATATAATTTTGCAGGTGGTTACATTAAATCAGGTACAGTTTCCTGTGGCTCTGGGATGTTGAGGGCGTCCATCAATATTCATATACTAAAGTCCTCATTTCTACTGTAGATCTTTGCAAGGTGAGTCTATCATGGAACCCGAACAATGGAACTGATGTCCTTATGAGAAAGGACACATAATGTTTCCACTTCGCCCTCTGCCATGTGGGGACACTTCAAGAATCTGGCTGCCTGTAGCCAGGAAATAACCAGCACCAGACTGCACAGTGGAGCACTTTGGTCTTTAAGTGTGCAGCTTCCAAAACGGTAGAGAATAAAAGGTTTCTACTTAGATAGATACAGTAGCACGAGCTGTCTCAGTACCTCCAGCTCTAAGGTATCACTCATGGTAAGTAGAAATATAAATATAAGTTATATTTAACTTATATTAACTTTGCTAATTTACAAATGCACAATCTCATTCTCTGGGGTAGTAATATATTATTTAAAGAGGTATTTAAGCTTAAAAACACCAATTTTCTCTAAATCAGGCATAACTTGGGCATACAGAAAAGGCATAATATAAGAAAGACAATGGGCTAAGTACTGTGCTTCTTCATCTGGCTTTCAATAACTTTTAAAAATTTTTTTATTGAATTATACATTTTTCTTCATTTTTCTCCCTTCCTTCCCTCACCCTTTATATTCTCTCCCATGATCCCCATACTCACAGTTTACTCAGGAAATCTTCTCTTTTTCTCCTTCCTATGTATATTATGTATGTCTCTCTTAGAGTGCTCTTTGTTGTCTAGGGATTGTGGACTGTAGGCTGGTTTTTCTTTGCTTTATGTCTAAAAGCCACTTATGAGTGAGTACATTTATATTTGTCTTTCTGGGTCTGGGTTACCTCACTCAATATGTTTTTTTTTTCTATATCCATCCATTTGCCTGCAAATTTCAAAATGTCATTATTTTTTATAGCTGAGTAGTACTCCATTGTGTAAATGTATCACATTTTCTTTATCCATTCTTCGGTTGAGGGGCATCTAGGTTATTTCCAGGTTCTGGCTATTATGATTAATGCTGCTATGAACATAGTTGAGCACATGTCCTTATGATATGATTGAGCATCCTTTGGGTATATACCCAAAAGTGGTATTGCTGGGTCTTGAGGTAGATCATTTCCTAATTTTCTGAGAAATTGACATACTGATTTCGAAAGTGGCTGTACCAGTTTGCACTCCAACCAGCAATGGAGGAGTGTTTCCTTTACCCCGAATCCTCTCCAGGATAAACTGTCATCAGTGGTTTTTTTTGTTTTGTTTTGTTTTTATCTTGTCCATTCTTACAGGTGTAAGGTGGAATCTCAGAACTGATTATTTATTTATTTTATTTTTTATTTTTTGTTTTTTTCAGAACTGTTTAGATTTGCATTTCTCTGATGGCTAAGGATGTTGAGCATATTTTTCAGTGTCTTTTAGCCATTTGATAGTCATCTGTTGAAAGTTCTCTGTTTAGGTCTGTACCCCATTTCTTTATTGGATTATTTGCTCTTTTGATGTCAAGTTTCTTGAGTTCTTTGCATGTTTTGGAGACCATTCTTCTGTTCGATGTGGGGTTGGTGCAGATCTTTTCCCATTCTGTGGGATCCTGAAACTGAGAGACTTCTGCAAAGCAAAGAACATGGTCAAAAGACAAAAGAGCAGCCTACAGAATGGGAAAAGATCAATATCTTTTTTATGACAGCATTTTTATTATTTTTATTATAATTGTGTGGAAGGCGATGTGCATGTGCTATAGTAAATATGGGAGACACAAACGGCAATTTGTGTGGCTGAATTTCTCTTCCGATCTTTTTACATGTGTTTTAGCTGTAACTAAGGTTGCCAGGCTTGCATAACATATACCTTTGCTCAGTGAGCCATCTTGTCATCTTTTAACTCAGTCTTCTTGATGTCTATAGTTTGCCCACAGTACTACTTTCTGAGCCTGCAAGAACAATAATAATGCAGTGTTTCCTGTAAGAATGGTGTATAACATTTCCTCTTACAATGCTTCTATTCATGGTTCAACTTTTAAGACTGGGCTGTCAGTAGAAAAATGTCAAACAACATCCAGAATTTTTATTTTCTTTTCAATTGTGGACTCTTGTGAATGTTAAGGGGTTGGGACTGCTCTATCGTCCCTCTAGGAATCATAAACAGACAATGACAATTATGACTGAAGGTTGTTTGACCGCAGTGGCCAGTTAGAATTAGTTGTGAGTGAGCAGAAATTTCATCTGAGGCACTAACACAAGAAAAAAGATGGATGTTTTAGAGACCATGCAACTCCCACCTACACAGCAGGCCACTATATCTTTCTCTTCTTTTTATAGGCAGAATTTATATAACATTGATGAGCTGACAAATAAAGATTATGAGTTCATAGTGAGAATATCTTGAGATAGCGATGTTAAAAGCTATCCATGGAGAAAATGGGAACTTGCGTGCAATAAGAAGGAAAGGATGTGCAAAGAGATTGAAAATGTGTCTGGAAGTATGAGGAGATCAATAGCTTGCTTTACTGTTAATTTTGAATCTTCCATTGTCCCCACCAAATACAATGCACTTTTTATACAAAGAACACTTGAAGAAACTTTCTAGTAGTCTGCTACACTAGACTGTCGCTTCTAAATCTTGAAATTCCACCTAGATTTACAGAAACAAGAACACAGATAGCAAAAACATATGTGATCCTTTGGGGGTGAATGGGAATTTGTTGGGAGTTCTGAAAAATCTGCCTGGATTGTAGAGTTGCACATCAGACAGACCTCAGCCGTACATCTGGCTTCAGTTCTTCCTAGCTGAGTTTTCCTGGCAATGCTTTATCTTTCTGCATCTCCATTTCCTGTTTTGTAAAGCACTGGGAGCTATTACCTATTTTAGAAGATGGTTTAATTTTAAGGAAACATGAAATGAGGTATTTAAAGTGTTTAGAACAGTGTGTTTCAGCCAGACTGCATTGTGACACATTATCTGAGAATACCACCCAGAGAAGTTCAATTTGGACTCATGGTTTCTGAGTCTTCAGTCTTTGGTTGACTGGCTCCATGTTTGGACCTTTGATGAGGTAGTACACTGTGGGGGATGGACACTGGGTAGGGGTGGAGCTGTTCAGTGAAAAGTCAGTAGGAAACAGAAAGGGGATGCTGTTTTCTAGGAGAAAGTAAATTTCCTACATTTATTCCTTCTAGGTGCTCAGTGTATTGAATTGAGTCATCTGTATGCAAGATGAGTCAATTTTGAACCCCCTTTTAGTCAATCCTCTCTTGAACTATCCTCACAGATTGACCTAAAGTTGTAGTCTATATACAATCTTGTACTTCTCAATTCAGTCAAGTTAACAACCAAGATGAGCCATTAACTAAATAACAACTAGCTCCTATAAACACTCAAAAGGCCTCTTTCAAGTAGACTCTTAACTAAGGTCCCAGCAGCAAGTGACAGGCTAATCTAACTTCTTAAAGACATATACAGTATACCCACCCCAATGAAAGATTTTTAAAACAGCAAATTAATCAACATTTATAAAATTATATAGAAAGATGAAACATGATAAAATACCAGGAAATGGAGTAGACCATTGGGGCATTCTGAGGTAGTTTTGATAAATCGAAGGTCAGTTTTCAATTGGTGCCATTTAGATGGCTTCTTACTCTACCCCTATGTCAAATGAACCTTGCGTCCCACAGACCTTTATTACAGTGAGTTTACTAATTAGTTAATTATTTTATTTTTTAAGACAGGATCTCACTATGTAGCCCTGGCTGTCCTGGAACTCACAGAGACTCATCTGCCTCTGTCCCCAAGCGCTTGAATAAAAGGTATGCACCACCACACTCAGCTATTCATTTATTTTTAAATATGTACTTAATTAAAAAATATTTTGTTTTATTATTTTTTAATAGTGTATGTGTGTGTGTATGTGTGTGTGTGTTTGTGCCCATGTTTGTACGTGTACATATGTTCTGGTGCCTTTGGAGACTAGCAGGCAGCATCAGATTGCCCAGAGCTGGAGTTCCAGGCAGTTGTGAACCATCAGACGTAAGAGTTGGGATACAAACTCTGGTCAACAAGTGATTTTCCATGCTAAAGCACACCTCCAGCCATCTACAGTCAGTCCACTGAGTCTCTAGAAACATACAGATGTGTTAGAGCCAACACTTGCCAGAGGTAGAAATGAATCTTTAGGACATGACTTCCAGGCTCTGGAATCAAAAACTTTCTCTTCTGTGTTCAGAACACATAACTTCTTGGAAAATCAACCTCTGCCCTTAGAGACGTCTCTCTTATTGACCTCTAAGAAGCGCCTCAGACATTGAGAAGAGAAGGGCATGCTCTTATTAGTCAAACACCAGTGGATTGTATTACCTTCGACTGTGGTTTAAAGCCAAGGGAAGCCAGACATGAACCAAAATGATACATTTTCAACTACTGTCAATGAGTCATTCATTTGATCATCCATCAGTAGTTTTCCCTCTTTGCTTTGGGAGAAAAGCAAGCTCCTTAGGTATGTGACTCAGATGTTTTAATCATCTTATATATTGTGTGTATTATATATATTGTGTTGGCTGTACTACTGAGTCATGTTTGTATTTTAAAATGACAGAGAGAGTGGAAGTCCCTTCTTTTTAAAAAATAATATTTATTCTCTTTTTCAGCCTGATGCTTCTATCATGTTCTGATTCAAGCATTTAATTTCATTATCCTCAAATATCCAGAATGATAAATTAAAATGGCATAGTTAAAAACTGGTTGAGGAAGCAGGATAAAGAGATAATTCTCAGAGCCAAGTCTTAGATATTTCTTTCTTTTTTCCCTCCCTCCCTCCCTCCCTCTCTCCATACCTTCCTTCTTTCTTTCTGTCCGTCCTTTCTGCCTTCCTTCTTATCAGAAAGTGTCTTTTCATTCTACTGACAGTTAATTGCAGGTTCCAGCCTTGGGGAGCTGCTGGCTCTTCAGTCAGTAACTCGTTATGATCTGGGGTGTTTCATACATCTTGGAACAGTTCCAGTCCTGGGTGCACTAAGAGGCTACCTTCTTGGCAAAGTCTTAGTCCTTTTAAGCTTCCTTCTATATGGGGGCTGATTCAGCTTCTTTCTGGTTCTTGGGCACAGTGCTCACACACCCCTGCTGGACTGCTCACCTTACAGCATCTGACTGGCTTTCTTCTTTCTTTACTATCAACCAAATATTCTCTTTTGGACTGGATTACACATATTTGTTTTTTATCCATGACTTCGAAGACAGGCTTAACAAAGACTCATCAGTAGACATTTGTTGAATGAGAGGTTAGGAAAAGCCTGTAATATGTGTGGCATCATATGGAGAAATGGACAATTATGAAATTCTCACGTAAGCAGTGATGATGAGTTATGTATTAAAGACCCACTCACGAAAGCCAAGTGAGCCAGTTATCATTGTACCTCCTCAGTTCAAAGTAGGTCCTACTAGCCTGCTGCTTTATTAGTGGAGGTAAGCTGGCATGCTGTGTTGTAATATGCCAAGTCTTTGAGGGACATTAGAAGGGATGGGGGTTTGTCCCCTTTGTTCTGGTGGGTCTTACATGCCAAACTCTCCAATTTCTACTCTGTAGAAGAAGGGTTTTCCCAATCCAAGTTTCGGCTTCTTTTTTAACATGAGCAGTGAGAGCCAGTGATTTCATTGTAACACCTTCTGACACCTTCATAGAGGAGGGCTGAGTGCTCCCGACAAGATAAAGGATTCTGCCCCCATCCTCATCTGACAGGTATTTTGCAGAGGGTCTGTAGCATGGTAACCACCTGTGTTGGCTTCCTTTAGAAGTCGAGCTTCCAGAAAGTCCTGTTTACCTGGATCCTCAGTTGTTTCTGGTCCATCTAGTGGGCCACAGACTCATCTCATCATTGAGATCTGTCTCTTAGAATTATTTGGGTAGAGACATTTGTTCAGTTATCTATCTCAATCCCAGCATAAAGGCTTCCACTTGTCTGGGTTACTTTTGTCACTTTTGTTCTTTGTCTGACTCTCACTAGCCATTTTCCTGTCATTTTAACTCAGTGTTAATATATACCCTATCCCCGTTCAAATGATTGTTTATATTTTCTGATTGGCTCTCAGTGGACTTATCAAATGCTAAGTAAATAAGGTTCAAAAGAACTTATTATTAATTCGAAGCCCATGTTAGTGTATAATGAAATCTTTGGAGTTATTTATTTTGATGTTAGACTCTTTATAGTATTATATTGAATTTATAATATTAAGTTTTGTAATCATCTATTGCACATTGATATTTAAATATCAGAGAAAACTCTATGAATTTAGATCTTTATAATTTCAAGTTTTAAGTAATTCAGACAAGTTTCAAATTAAATTTTTTCTTTTAATTGTTACAAATCAGCAGCATAATGAAACTAAGAGATTTTTAGAAGTACCAGCCTGCATCAGATGTACCAAGCAGCCTGTACACGAGAGACCCCTAATAAAGGATGAGGATGCTACAATTGACAGTGTGATCTAAACCAAATATTTCAGTTCATTAAGTACTTTCTAGAGACTAACTGTTAAGATATATCTTCTCCAACTACATATACCTCAAAAAATATCCTGAGCCTTGGCCAAACATTTTGAATGCATGAGTACCAGTGATTGTTGCTGATACTTGTATTTTCCTGGTAACTTAGACATTTAAAGGCAGTTAAATATAAATTTTACTGAAAAAAATCTAGAAGAAAATTAATAGTGGTCACCTTTGTATTACAATTCCATCTGAGAAATCAGCCATATTAGAAAATTAAGCTTTACTAAGCTTAGTGAAGACACCACCATTTTTAAAGACTGGATAAAGACCTCAGTCACTGCCAATAGCTGCCTTCAGATTTCTGGAACAGATTCCCACGTGATGGGAACGATTTACAGTTCCTTTGCTGTGAGGATAGTATGTGTTTGCAATAAATCAGTACTCATGAGCCAGTTTCCTTCCACTGTAATCCTATTGGTTAGAAAAGTCTTTGTTTATTATATGAGCCCTTTCTCATAAATTAGGTGTACTGACAGCAGAGGCTTTCCCCAATTTTTACGTTCTTCACTTTTTCAATTCTATTCCAGTTGACTAGTATATTTTAGATTAACCACTTGAAAATAAATCTCAGTCTGTATGTGTGTGCTTCTCACACACACAGGGAAACAGGCAAACACACACAATTTTACAATATCAAGAATGAGTATCAGTAAAACATTTCTGCAAGGGGTCATATAATATTTAATATTAAACACCACAGTTTCTGCTGTCACTGATGCGCCCTGCCATCATAGTGCAAAGGTCGTCACGTGCAAGCTAATGAAGACAACTGAATCCCGACAAAACTATGTTACAGTTTGAATTTGGTATAGAATACACAGGCTTGTATGTTTGCACACTGGGTCCTCAGACACTGGTCCTGTCAGGAGAAATTTCAGAACTTTTAGGTACGGGGACCAGCTGGCAGAAGCACGAGTGGTCACTATTTGAAGGCTGATACTTGCCCCTAGTTCTGGCCTTCTTCCGCTACCCCTTATTCAGCCTCAAGTGTGAACAGTCTCTGCCGCGGGTCTTCTCCACCATGAACTCTGTTGTACCTTCGCTGAGACGACAGCCTGCCACCCACTAAAACCACAAATCAAAATAAACCTTGGTATTTTTGAGCAGTGATGTTAACTGAATGTTTTTTTTCTTCCTACTTTTCTATATTTTGAATAGTTAACATTTATTTTATTATCAGCAAAATTTAGTTTGAAAAATATTTTCTTTCCATCCACTTGCATGAATAGCTATTTCAGTTATTTCCAGCCTGGCTCTTGTAGATCTCCTGCATCCTTGTAACATGACTACTGGCAAATCTTGTTCTCTTTATGCCCTCGGATCCAGGGTCTGTACAAAGCCGGCTACATAACCTGCTCTGGTAAGTGATATGTGACAGAGATTGGTCCACAGTGACTAAAGACAATCAGAAAGCAGCCAGCGACAGTAACTTCGAGCCTCCTTACATTTTGAGACAGCCAGGACTAGTATCCATTTTCAGCTCATGAGAAAAATATTAAAATGTTTATGGACCTCATCCCATGCTTCTCATTCTTAGGGAAATGGACACAGAGTTGTAAAAAGCATATTATCTCTACATAAGGAGCCTATTAATATTTCTTAGTGTTTCAGCCCCTTTTGGAAAAAATGATGAAGCAAAGATGGGAAAAGCTCTATAAACATCTCAGGACCCACGACATGCTTATAATTTGGGACCGATGATTTATTTAGTTCTGAGATCAAGATAGATATTATAATATGGTGCAAATTAGAATGAAGATACTAAATAATTTACGCTAATGCTCTCAGTTATAAAGATAACTGCCTCACTTTGCAACTGATATAAATTAAGGGAATATATTTAAATGTATATTTTAATCAATCAAGAAGGCTCGTCTGCCAGCCGACGTTAGATGCTAATGCGTGTGCTCAACGAAACGGTCTGTTTATTAACTAATTAAATGCCAGCTGACTGAGCTGCTGAATTTAGACATGTGGGTTGAGATGGTGGAGTGTTCTGGTCACTAGGCACACTCCTCAGTCAAAGTCCTGTTCTCCATCAACAGCGAAAGAGTTTATCACCAGCCGGTCTAAGATGCTGTTTATTCTAACTGCAAAGTCTATGACGGCCTTAAGAAAAACAAGGTCGCTAAAGGAATGATAGTCTACACTCTACAGAAAATGGCACTAGAGAAAGTCAGCCCTTAGAGTGAGACCCTGGGGCTCCTGCTGTTGGTGACCAGCTAGCTGCCCAGCACGTAGGAGGTTTACTCTGTGAGGGTACAATTGAACTGAATGAAGCTGAATTGTAAGTACTCCGATGAAAAGGTGTCTTTCAGTCTCTGGGACTTCACATAAAGCATATCTAAATATCCATCAGCATGAAAAGCTTGTGGAACATTAAAGTGAGGGGGAGGGCGCTCAGGTAGAGGTGGTGAATGCTCGCTGTCAAAGCACAACCAACAAATTAGGCTACATTAGCTGCTCGGGGAGAGCAAGACATGAAAGAAAAGGCGTTTGAAAGGGAAGCCGAAGAATGAGATGCACTGGAAACAATCAGTACCATTTCCTTACTAATCAAAATCCATTTTCTCCAGCTTTTATTTTTCCCACACAAGCATTTCCCTCACACATCTTGGGCATTGAAAATAAAATCAGACAGGAAAGGGGAGCCTCCTTGGATTCACGACGAATCGCTGTCAAACTTATCTTTGGGATCTGTCTTCCTTTTGAGTTGGCTTGTTTTATCTTCAGGAAAAGCCAAAGATGATTCGAACCGAATCCTGCTTGCTCAAATAATGGCTGAAGAAATAGATCTTCCCGACTTCATCCTCTAATGAATGACCCTTTACGAGATATGTAAATTTTTACCTCTTAAAATATTATTGTAAAAAAAAAATCACTGCAGGAATGAAGGTGAATCCGCAAACTCGAGACAGTCATGCGAAATGTGGTAGTTATTGAACTTCAGGAAAATAAATATAAATCAAGACAAATTAGTTCATGAATGTGAACTTGAAGCTTTATGTACTTTGCAAAACTCTCAATACTTATAATGTTTGAAGTTTATTTTTCTTTGTATCTGTTATTGTTTGAGGGTTTTATTCTCAATGCCACCTGAAGAAAACATCACACACAAAAAAAAGTCTCACCGAATTTAACAGTTCATGTAACTGCCCCTTTGCTGATGCTCTCTAATTAAGGCTGGATAATTTAATACCCTCCTTATCTCTTGCTGGTTTGCTTCTTTAGAGACACTGCCCAGACATTGCAGGTCTTCAGAGTCCTCTCAAAGTTGCTTAGCTGGATTTAAAACTTGCAATTTGCTCAGAGGCACAGTGAGCTAACCAGCTGGCCACGCCTACAGTGAATTCCTTAATTCTTTTTGAAGTTAGGCAAAGCACTAGCCACGAATTTGGAGGTACAGCTTCTGTAGTTTTACCACAGCCATTACCTTGTTGACTGCCTCAGCCCCGGATGCCTGAGAATCTCCTTGAACTCTCAAGAGAGTCCAAGCTCGGTGAGGATTACAACCCTCACATTCATTTCTTCAGACAAAGAGTGAGTGACAAACTCTCTCTCTTCCAAACCTGCATCAAAGTTTAGGAACAGCCTGGACTTCCCAGCAAAGTAAATCTCTCCATCATTGTGCCATGTTGAAACCAACAAGGAGCCAAATGATTCTGTTGACCGAAAGAGGAATTCAATGCCTATTTTGCCATACTAGTTTCAGGAGAATCACAGGTTCCTCTGGCCATTCAGATGGATTGAGATCACATGTGCTTGTTTTCTGACACCCAGTTCTGCTTTCCCACCTCGGATCACCGAGGGAACTAAAGTTTCTGCAGGTTAGAGACCACAACCATGGCCCACTGCCTCTTCCTGATGAAGGGCAGCGAAGACAGACCTCAGCCACTTTTCCTTATCCTTTCTAACCCACTCGCCCTCTCCAATGCAACAACTGTGTAAGGAAGAAAAGAAATGTTGGATAGTTGTTAGAGGAGCAGGGTCATTTACATTTCATTTTCATGACATTAAATCTGTCTCTTCTTTTGTATCTGTCTTTCTATTTCTGTCTTGTCTGTTTGCACTGCCTGGTTGTGTTGTTGGTGTATTGACAATGTGAGTGACTGACTGTTTTTGTAGCTACTATTGTATTTGATACTTTGAATCCAACCATCTCATTTTGAGAGTAAGACATGTGGCCTTTTGCTTTTCACTTTAAGAAAAGGGGGACGTATAGTACAAGTGCATCTATTGGTAAAATTAAGGTGATTTTCTCACAGAGCTAGTGGCACCAAGAAAAACTATAGTTGAAAGTTGAGATTGTCCTTACAAACCGCATCTCTAATCTCATTTCACAAATGAAGCGACCGAGGCCTACAGGGTATCAAGGATCTGTTTAAGGTTTTGCCATATTCCTAATTTTTGGACATAGGTCTCTTGGGTCCCTGGCCACCAAGTGGGCCCTCTGTTTCGTTCTGACTTGTCTCATTTGTATATCCATTGGTATCTTAGACACAAGATGTGAAACACAAAATATTCACATAAATGAGGTCTGCTTTGAGCTGTATTTCATCTTTCTATAGTTGTATTTAAGATCGGCATTTTATTTTGCCCTGAAATTAAAAGAACAAATGCACAATATTACATGATACCGTTTCTAAAGCTCCATGAATCACTGGAAATGATATAGACGTGACGGGATCCATATAGTCTACACCAATTATCGCGCCTCTCTTATGGGATAATTAGGAGATGTTCACCGAAATACGCTTTTCATTTTCGTTCCCTGGTAATGACCATGCTCTCCTTCAGTGAAGATTTATTTTCTCTCCACCTCTGCTTCGACTAAGCTAAATGCTTATTCTCAACTCATGCAAATGAAAGGTGTATATTCCAAAGCGCGAGAGTGTGTGTGTTTGTGTAATTAAGACATACATATTAACTTTTTAGCTGACACAAGAAGGTACAGCTTCAAAATATTGGAAATTTGCTCCAGATAGAACACATCTTCATGTCTTCAATTCTATATAAAACAAGCGATATTTACAGGAATAATTCTCTATGTAATTACACAATTATTAAAAACATAGTAGCGAAGTAGGAGCTTTTATCAAGTCATTCAAATTAGTGCTATTTCATACTAATCACTATCTACTTGAACGTGTATTGCTTGGATGTGACTGTAGAAAGCTCATTAAATAAATTTTCTTTAAAATTTAATTACTGGGAACTTCTTCAGATAATAATGATTATGGGTATAATTAGGATCTTTGTTCCTCTTTGTTCGTAGACTAAAAGGTACAAAGACTCGGAGAAAAAGAGATTGAAATTGCATATCCAACACTTGGAGTAGTTGTCACAGGCGTTGTAGAATATTAAAGAGCCCCATCCAGCAGTGGCACATAGAGATCGAAGCACGGAAATTGTAATTTGGCGTTTAGTTATTTAGTCTTTCATTTACATCCCAAATTGCCCGGGATGTAGCCGCGAACCATAAGTGAGGAACAATAAAAGGCCCTTTCCTTTAATGTCTGACAGTAGAAGATGCTACACTCTTAGAATATCTTCACTTGGAAGGATTCTGGTCCTGAGCTCCGGTGATTTAGCAGACTCACAGGGGAGGTGCGTTTCCTTTTGCCACCCCAAACAAAAATATCATATTAATCTGCGAACTTGCTGCTTTGGACCCTCTCTAATAGGACAAAACATGTTTATGCTCTGATTAGTGAAAAATTCAGATCCTCTTTCTACCGTGATGATTGAACTTAAGTGTAAAGGGAAGGCGACACAAACGCTTTCCTAAGATTACTTCATTTAGAGGCGATACACACCGAACAGAATGGTTGCATATAATTCCCGGATGTGATTGCTGCCACGGTCCCCTAGCTCCTCAAAGACAATTCCAAATCAGTACGTTAGCACATGCAAGTGTTCCCTCTTATGAAATTTGGAGCTCAGAAATGAATTGTGGACATTTTATGAAAGACCTCTGACAAATGTAAGGAGCGAGCGAGCGTGCCTCAGCTCAGCTAAACCTCGTACATTAGCTTTGTAAAACATTCAGCGTGAGCTGTTAGAAAATACTGCGGCTGAATACGCATGCCGCTCATGAGAGTGAGCACAAAGGGACAGCTCAGTGTATACCACTGCCTCAGCATAGGCTGAAGGGGCTTCCATTTATATTAGGGGGGCGAGAAAGACTGTTGACCCTGTCTTGCAATCACTGGTCGTCGTGGACATGTGTCGGTGTCTGTCATATATTGCTCATCCTATGGAAGATTTTAACAGTTCTTGGATAGACACAATACAAAAGTCTCCCATAGTGGAAGATCATGATGTCCTTCAAATACTAATTGTCTATGTGACAAGGGAGCTGATAGCCATTGCAGCAAGTCAGGTACCTGCAGGGACACAGCTTTATATGAATCAACCTTCCAAAGTTTTTTCTAGTTTCCAGCCACAACCTTCTGATCGGAGTGGAATGCATAGTTTCCGGCCTCATTATGTCCTAAGCATGCGAAGGAATGTGTCCAGCCCTAACGTGACTTTTCTAGATGAATGTGAGCCAGTGCTCTAAACAGTCCTCAGACCTCACTGTTGGAGGTAAGAACCACTTTGAACATGTCATCACACCCTTTACCTGCGGCAGATGCTCGTTCTTTCTCCTTTTCTGCTTATTTCGGTTTAGCATCTACTGAAATGTGAACCTGTCTCATTCGATGACAGCATCTGCGTTCTCCTTGAGTTGCTCTTGGTAGCATTCACTCAGAGGTCAGAAAGCAGAGGGTTATACATTGGTATTATGTTTTCACTTTTCTGAGATGGGTATACGGAGGTATACTGTGACAGAGGAAGAGGAGGGGATAAGGAGGAAGGTGACCAGAATCCATGGTCATCACCATCAATGTTTGACAGGTATTTATTTATATCAAGGAATTCTCTTTTCTTGGGCTTTTCTGTGTTTCTACATGTGCTACATGAGTAAAAGAATTCTCTGTTGCACCCTAACACGCCATTAGATGTATGATAGTTACAGTCTTTGTTTGAGTTCTAACTTCCTCCAGTAGAAACAACGGTTTTCAGCTTCGCTGGGCAGAGAGAAGTCAGAGTCCCCTTTCGAACCGGGCAGCTTGTACGCACCAGTTTTCACGAGGGAGGAAGTGTAATGAATCACGGGAGATTTTGGTTGGCCGGGTCTCTGTCCTCTTTAGCAGCCAGGATATTTGGCCAGGTTTACGATGGATAGAGAACTACAATTCCCTATCAGCTCTCCATCCCTCACGCTTCAGCTGAATTGACAGCTGGTCCCCACAAGTAGCTCAGGCTTTAGGTCCATGGGAGATGCAGGTGAAAGCTTATACCTCTCAATCCTTTAGAATACTTTGAGACAAGTGATGCTGTCCATAGTCTAAAACCAAGAGCTATAATTTTGCAGTGGAAGATACTAGCCTCCCTACTCAGAGACAGTCACATGAAGATAATGCTTTAGTATTCTTCAGTGTTTGTTGCTTTTGTTTCTTCACAATGTAGGTTTGTTTAGGGACCCCATTAAATTGACACTGAGACTTTTATAACTCTAGCTGCTGAATTAAAAATGATTTTGGATCTTGTATTTTTACATTTTATTTTATTGCATTATATTTTAGTTGTTTAACATTTTGAAGCACTAATATAAGTCAAGGAGAGCCCGTTCTACAATACCTATGAGTTCAGTGTTCCTTGATTTGCTGCTTTGAGTTGATGCTGTCACATTGGTCCCTGTTTAGGGAAGTATCTTATAGTGAGTGTGTCCATGTAAGAGAAGTAAGTAAAAATGGGAACTAGCTAAGACAAAGAACACGTTAGACAAAACCTAGGCAATCTCTGTGTCTCACAAATGCAGGGGAGATTTTGTCTCTTCAGCTTTCACACCATCTTCTGGTCCTGATTCTTAGAGCACCGCCCTTGTCCAGCATTTCCCCATCCGGAGACTCACTGTTAGTAAAGCTGTACTTACTGCACTTACTGTACATGTACCAACTCTTAGCTTCTCTAAAGCTGACGTGCCTATCAGTGAACTCACCTCAGGCTCCGCCACTGGATGTGTTAGTCTCCTGTTTCAGGTCCTATTTTGTGTAACCGTGAGCCGACTAATTTCCTTCTCTGTAGACTTTGTTTCTTACAGGTGCTATAGGAACTCCTACAGCCAACAGTTACCCGCCCACTGGGGCGTGGCTTCTTATACTATTTATGCCTGCATAGAGCATGCATCTGGCCTCTCTTTTCCAGCTGCGGGATTCGGTTTCTGTGCTCTGTTCCAGCAGAGGATTCTGATTTGTGAGTCTACCCCTAAATAAATAACTGTCTATTTCTCAATTCTGAGCTAGTGTGGGATTTCTTTTAAGCGCCCTTCATTGTACAGGTCCTCCAAGTCCTTCAAGTGAGCTTGCCAATGCTAGCCTACATTTCTTCATTGCTTTCATTTGTCTCCAGAATAAAGCCTGCCCACCTTGGGGCAGGGGACATAGTCTAGGCTCTTTCAGAAAGGGTCTTCCTTGGCCACTATAGCACTATAAGGAGAATCCTCTAGAAGGATTTCTCTGCACTGGAAGGTTTTGAGGTTAAAACCTTCACCTCTAATCTAATCTGCTGCAGCCAATGCCTTATAAACCACTTAGTGGACATTTGCTAAATACCAAACTGAGGCCATGAGTGCTGAGTGCCACTCTCACCACACTGACATTTTCATCTACTGCTGATGGATTTGACCCCTCTGACTGTGGGCTGTGTGACACCATCTCATCTTTGCTCACGATCCTCCTTTTCCTTAGATCACTAACTCTTCACTCTTCTTGGCTTAGCCCATTCACAGAGGATGTTCTGGGTGATGTCCCTCCTTGAACATCTTGGTAGGCTTAACCCACTTCTCTATCCTCCCATTTTTATATAAAACCTCTACTAGCTCTTCCTCTAAATTACCTTAAAGGGCAGCATAATGTCGATGTCTATTTTGTTAATCTACACTATTAATCTACACATTCCTTATGGTTATGCCTACTACAGAGTGTTGAATATAGTGGCTGCACGAACAGTCATATTTGATGAGCTGACCTGCACTAAAATTTCTTTCCAACTACACAGCTTCTTGTTTTTTTTGTTTTTGTTTTTGATTTTTCGAGACAGGGTTTCTCCGCAGCTTTTGGTTCCTGTCCTGGAACTAGCTCTTGTAGACCAGGCTGGCCTCGAACTCACAGAGATCCACCTGCCTCTGCCTCCCAAGTGCTGGGATTAAAGGTGTGCGCCACCACCGCCCGGCTTAACTACACAGCTTCTTGGAAGCTGTTCTATTTGCTTTGCTGTGTGTCGTGTTAGAATTCCTTTACAGTGTCGGCCTCGAAAGATCATTGCACAACTTGATCATATACCATGTAGTGTTTTGTTTTTGCAGTCCTGACAAGGTATAATTGACACACAATAAGATGTATATATTTAGAGTGTTCAGTGTAATGTTTTGACATATTTATATATGCCAGAAATGATCACCATAATCATGATAATAAACACAATATCTTTAACCCTCCCAAGTTCCCTCGTGTCCTTTTGTCTTTTCTCATTTTCTCTTCCTAGGCAACTGCGACTTTGCTCCCTGTTATCACTACAGATTACTTTAGATTTACTAGAAAGTCAAGTAAGTAGAGTCCAAAGTGAGCCTTCCTTCTGTCTGTCTGCTTTCATTAGGCATCATAACTCGACACCTATGTGCTCAGATGGCTTTGGTTCATTTCTTGTTACTGCTTGTTATTTCTTGTTATTTCATTATAGATGTAGTTCTTGGGGGGTTCAATGACTCCTTCACAGGGGTCCTACATCAGATATTTACATTGTGATTTATAACTGTAGCAAAATTACAGTTATAAAGTAACACTGAAAACAATTTTATGGTTGGGGTCACTATGACATGAGGAACTGTATTAAAGAGTCACAGCATTAGGAAGGTTGAGAACTTCTGCTTTATAAGGATATCTCACAATTTGCTTATTCATTCAGCTGCAGATAAGATATTACATAGACAGAAGTTTCTGTCCTGCCTGTTCCACAGTTGTTCAGTCCCAAAGAAACACACAGAGGCTTATATTAATTAAAAACTGTTTGGCCTATTGCTCAGGCTTATTACTAACTACCTCTTACAACTAAAGTAATCCATAATTCTTATCTATGTTTAGTCACGTGGCTTGGTACCTTTCTCAATAATTCATTCCCATCTTGTTTCCTCTGAGTCTGGCTGAAGACTCACTGTCTGTCTTTCCTTCCCAGAATTCTCTTAGTCTGGTTGTCCTGTCTATACATTCTTCTTGGCTACTGGCCAATTTTATTAAATGGCACATTTTATTAAAATAATACAAGTGACAAATCTTTACAGTATACAAGAGCATTATCCCATAGCAATATTGGATTGTGTGCAGGATTTTATTTATTACAAAAATACCACCATAAACAGTTATATACAAGTCTTTGTATGGGCCTAAGATTTAATTTCTTTGCATTAATGCCTAGATATAGAAATATTGAGTCATATAGTATGTATTTAATTTTTAAGAAGTGCCTTAACTATTTTCCAGAATTAATTTTCAATTTTACATCCTACCTAAACAATTAAATGATAGGGGGCTATATTTCTTACATTGTCTTGCATTTCTTAATGACAAATGATTCTAAACCTCTCTCCATTTGCTTCCCATTTCCATCCTATTTCTATGGTAAAGTCAGGTAAACTGTTTTTTTCCATTTACAAATAGGCTGCTTGTTTCTCTTGAGTTTTGGGGAGTCCTTAGGTGCTTTGGCTACTAAGCTTGCCGTAGATTGTGGTTCATAACCGTTCTCTTCTATCTGTCTTTCCATATTATTGGCAATAATTGTAAAGGTGGAAAGGTTTGGTATTGTAAAGGTGGTTGAAGTCTATTGTTTTCATTGTGCTTTTGGCATTGAGTTTATCATTGCCAAGCCCAAGGTCACACAATTTCTTTCTACTTCCTCTTATACTTTTATTTGTGTTCCATAGCTCGACACCTTACATCCACAGTCATGATCTCCTTGAAACTGCCTTTTATGTCTATGTTAGGGATAATGAAAGAGTTTTAGCGTCTTTTACTTTTTCTTCTAGAAATCGTTTGATTTGATACCATATATTAAAAACAGTGCAGAGTTGTTAGCTTCAATTTTATTGAGAATCAGGTATCTATGTAACATGTATGTGTGTATGTATTTTTGGACTTTTTATACTGTTCACTTAACTGCTTGTTTGTCTTCAGGCCAGTTGCTAATCTGCTGTGATTACTACAGCTTCATCATAACTCCTCAGGTCAGAGCCTGGGAGTCCTCCTGGGTGTTCTTAAGCCTTGACTTCTGCTTTTACATTAGAGCTGCACGCTAGAAAACTGGGAAGTTCATGTTTGAGTCTGTCTTGTCTCTCTGAAAATATTTCACTAAGCACAGCAAATACTTAGTTGTTCTTTTCCCCCTAGTGATTTTTATCCTATCTAGCTTTTCTGATAAATTCTGAAGAATGGCAGTTTTTCTGAGCCTCTTTGGAACTCAATCCTGCCATTTTGTGAGAGCATTTTGAGAGTCTTTGAAGATTGACAGTTTCCCCCAACCATCGTTAATCATACATAAAATGCCCACAAACTGAAAAACAAGTCATTCTATATGTTGGGAGGCGTGCTTTCTCCATAGAAGAAAGAGAAAGAAAAAGCCATACTCATTAGTACACAATGCTGCAGAAGGTGTTTTCCTGAACTCTAGACAATGGCCTCTAATGGATCCTTTGTGCTGTGCACCAAAGCCTTTTGAATTCGCAACAAGAGAAATCATCTCTGATGATGCTTTTGCTCAGCCAAGTTCTCCAATCAGGCAAATTACAAAACCCGAAACTTCAAGGGATGAGACCATCTTTGGGAGAACAGTAAGCGTGCCTGGCAGCTTGACTACTAAGTAGCAAGTGGAACACATTGAGAGAGAGTCACACAGGAAAATGTGGGCACAGTTCATTCATTTCCCTGGGGACACTGTTTAGTCCTTTCTTTGCCCTTGAATAATCAATCTTACAGCTTCCTTTTGTACTACAGAGCTGTTGAGCTTCCAGGACACACCCATGGCAACCTATCAGTTTAGATTCTAGGTAAAAGTTATACAGTGTGGACATTTCCAGAACTTTCCATGCGTTAAAGTATCTTCTCTCTGTCTCGGTTCCTCCTGCTGCCCATCAGAAATCACTGTAACCAATTCATGAGAGCAGTTTAGGAGTAGAAACTGGTCCTTCCATTAATACTCAAGACAATACAGTTGTGATGATGGCTTGTTCGGTTCCCAGGAAAGGACTGTTAAACTGAGTTCTGTCTCTAATCTTGCACTCCCAGATATGTGATGAATTCCCTCAGAACCTTCTCTGAAGGGCGTCGTGGAGGGGAACAGTAAGGGGAAAGACCTGACATGTCCTCACCTTTTGCTCATCTATGGAATGAGAGTACCATGGTCTAAATGAACTTTTTTAGCTCTGAAAAATCTGCAATTTTATGGTGTTTATGAATCTGCTTTTGTTGTTTTATCCATTAGATCAGCATTTCTCAACCTGCGGGTCACAACCCCTTTGGAGATCGAACGACCCATTCACAGGGTCACATATCAGATACTCTGCACACCAGATATGCACATTAAGATTTATAACAGTTGCAAAAAATTAGTTATGAAGTAGCAATGAAATCATTTTATGGTTAACATGAGGCACTGTGTTAAAGAACCACAGCATCAGGAAAGCTGAGAGCAACTGTATTAGATTGTGATCCATGTAGTGATTGGATTTTTACCGCTCTTCTATCTTTTATAATACGGGAACATTTGGGTAATCTTGTGCCTGAAAATGGTTGAAAGCTCTTTGGATGGATGGAGTTCTTAGATGATTCTGGATCATCAAGTAATATCTGACACATCATGGTAAAAAAAAATCAAACAAACCAGTAAGTCACTAACTAACTCTAAGGAGGACATAAGCACATGATTTTTCAGTGAATGGAACGTGAGATTTGTCTTGAGCACCAACTTGGTGATGGACTAGAATTCCAGCATGACTTCTGTTGTGCTTTCATGGCGTTTATGATCTGGGGGAAGAGACAGAAAAACAAGTGGATGAGATTACAAACTATTGGAAGAGCTATGGGAACAAAGTACAGGATGCTGTGGAGGGTTTAAACGGACAAGACTCTGGTCCAGTCTGGAGAGCCAGTGACTGTAAACCACTTTGGGTGGGTTACTTAGTCTAGGGGTTGTAACCCACCCTGCAGTCAGTTATTCCAGGGTCCCGGAGAGGCACTATCTGGAAGATAATGGGCTAAGAGAGAAGAAGGAGGCTAAGCGGGGTTCTTGTCAAAGCCTCCCTTTATTAGAGACAGGTTACAGCTTATATAGGATAAGGAATTGGGGGGTGGGCACAGGGGCCTGGACTCTTGCTGTGTGGTTCACATTGGTCACGTAGGCCAGGTGGTTACCTTCAGTCAGGTCATGTAGGCCAGGAAGTCACGAGTTGACACACCTAGTTCTCTAGATAGTTTGGAATGTGGGGTGGGTTCCTCTAACAGATAGCTCTCTATTAACAGCTAATTGAGTGTGGGGTAGGCTCTGTCAATAGAACGATTCCTAACACAATTATGGGTGTGGTGTTCTCTGCAGACTCCCCAGGGTGATGGTTCCTGCAATGATTTTAGGAGGAAACGGCTCCTGACAAGTGACCAGAGGAGTGGCACATTTCCGGGGAAGTTAATTTTGAGATGAGAGTCAAAAATGAGCTGGTTCTTCTGTTTAGAGTGCCTTCCTCCCCAGCGTGGCTTGGAAACTTCCTGTTCCTGTTTGGACTCGTATTTCTATTTTACTTCTCCAGGGAGATCGCTGAGTTTACTGGGATGGTCAAGTGTCGTTACGAGTGCTCACCATCATACAGGGCACATTTAACGTACCATTTGTGCTTGTAATTGTTGGATTTCTCTCTGATGCCATCACGTGGGACGCTGCACCGCAAAGGGTCATGTTCAAGTTACTTTGCTCCCGCTGTTGCTCTCCCTCTCAGGCCTGAGCCTGACCTCAGCAGCATGTATGTGCTGACTAACTAAATGTGTGTCCGCGTCAATGAATGATCAGGAACAAACGCAGGAGGGAGGTGAAGGAGAAGGGATTTCCCAGGACAGAGGATCTATATTTACAAATGATGAAAATACTCAACCATTAGAAATGAGATTGCCAGCAATGAAAAGGTAGGCTGTATAAGAATCTAATTACAATCCTTAGTTTGGAAGACCGGAGCCTTAAAGCTAAAGTAATAGCAGCTGCTGCGGCTTGAACACTCACCTTGTGCCAAACTTGTTTGAAGAGCCCTTTCCATGGTTCTACCCATTTAATGTTTTTACACATTTACTTATTGAATCATGGTGGCCTGCCATTCCTGTCTGCAGTGTGAAGGCAGAGAAACCAGTGAGCAAGACCCCTCTGAGTTGGCATCCAATCCTTAGCCATGGACCTGCAAATGGGTGAGTCTGCCTCAACTTCAGAAGCTCAACTGTTGGACTGATATTTTTGTTATGTCTTCCTAATATTGTCAGGTTATTCAATGAAATGCAGAAGTCTAAAACTCAAAGATGAAATCTGAGCCACATGTAGGAAACTATGGATCGCACTTTGAAATGAAACAAAATCTTTTGAAATACTGTATAAAGGGAGAATGAACTTCCGTTCAGAATACATAGGCCAATATTAGAGCTACATTCAGAGACCCGCTCTGAGTCAGTCAATTGATATGCAAAGGCTCATCAGGAAATGAAGTTTGGGCTTTGGCAAATCTACAAAGGCTAGTTTCTACAAAGAAAGGAATCTAATATACTAGCTATCAAGTAGGCTGAATCTTAGAATAAGTTTCTGCTTTTCCTTTTTCCTGTCCGCCCCTCTTTTCCTCCTGCTCTGTATCCAGTCCACTTCTTTCAACACTGATATTCATATTCTGGGCATGTGCTCTGCCAGTAAGCTTCACTTATGGCCTCAGAATATATTCGTAATAGCAGGTACTACCGATGTTGACTCAGAATTCTTACAAATGTTTCAATGCCAGTGGATCAGTCCAACAGAACCATGAGAAGAATTTTGTACTAAGAACACTCAGGAATGAATAAGATACAGATCATTTTCAAGCTGGCTAACAAAAATATATACAGAAAACACAAATGGATGGAGAGAGAAGTACCATCAAGGCTTCTCAGGCAGAAACAGGTCTGAGAGTCGAATTAGCTGTGCTGGAGAAACTACTCAGATTTGGATGCTTGACACCCTCCAGCTACAGCCACTCGCCTACTGACAACACCCATTGCTTCTCTCCTGTGTATGTGAGAATTCACAGAGACTGTGTCTTGTCAGCCCCATTGTTTATGGAAAGCAAAGCTACATATTCTCAGACCTAGGCTGATAAGGTTCAACTGGCAAAGGCATTTGCTGTTAAACCCGGTAATCTGAGTTCGAGACCCAGAACCCAGATGATAGTGGAAGGAGAGAAAGGATTCTCCAGGGTTCTTCTATGACTGTCACAAATATTTGGGCATACCTCTCAAATAAATCAACACATTTTCAAAGAGAATTAGGACAGGAACTTGTGGAGAGAGAGCATGAGATAGATTGAGTTTCTGCCTGTGACTAGGCTGCTGGGTATTTATGGTGTTATTTGATGAGGTGGTCACTAAATATTGGATAATAAAATTAATAATCTTTCTAATATTTATACACACATACATATATACACATACGTCTACATATACACGTATACACATGCATATATTGGAATGTAAGAGCGAAAAGTAGCTAGGCCTTGTGATGCAAGACTGAAACTCCAACTACTCTAGAAGCAAGAGGAGAACAAAGTCAAAGCCAGCCTGAGACACCGACACTGAGCCAGTATAAAGACAGCCTGGACACTTTAATGAACTCCTGCTATCTCAACATTAAAAAAACAAAAAGTAAAAAGAGGACTCAGGACATAGGTCAATGGCAGAGTCCTTGCCTAGCATGTGCCAAGGCCAGGTGCAATCCTTGTTACCAAAGAGAGCATGTCTGAGAAGATGCAGAGAAGTCAAAGGTCAAAAATTTATGCTCCATATTTACCCTGAAATTTTGGTGAAAATCTGGTAGAAAACCAATATTTGGAGGTCAGGATGAAAGCTTTGAGTTCAGACTCATAAAGTGCTGGATCTCTGCTGAGGGCATCCTGAACACTCGTGCCAACACAGTGCCTTTGGTTACAGGTGAATTTGACCAGGCCTCCTTTGTTGCTCGGGCTAGCTGCACTTATCAAACCCTGTTGTGTGAAACTCAGACCTTATTTGAGATGGCACACTGGGACAGACAAAGCCCAAACTCTTTCTTGAGTATTTTTCATCTGGAGATGAATCATAGGCAATTAACAGGAACAATTCCAATTAACTGACATAATTAAAAAACTAATAATGTTTAACATTATTGTTTTATAGAACGACATTAGCTTTAACAGCCTAGCAACACATCAAGGCCTCATTTCCATAGTCACGGAGTAGATTACTTATCGTAGGTTTCTCTGGTAACCAGTTTGACAATAGTAACAGCAACATGAGTTCCTAAATTGTTTTGCCATCCAGCTTCATAATTTATGCCATTGGCAGTAATTGTAATGTCTATATAATTTCCTTTTAATTATCAACTAATGAAATTTACATTCATTTGGGTAAAACAAATACGCTCAACTTCCAATCACCTGTCCACACTTCCATTTAATTTACTCAACTTTGGTGTCTTTTATTTATATTTTTAATATCAAACTGTGAGAGGAATATTAACATTTATTTTCTGATTAGTGCTTAGGGAAATATTGATTATGTGTCTCTTTTTTCTTCTTTGCCTTTAAATTTTCAGTGTATGGTTTTTTAATCTAAGAAGATACACACTTCTTAGTTTTTTCACATTAAACTCAGAGGAGTTTAAGTGGAATTAATTTCGTAAACTTTAATTGCAGAATAATCTCTTCCTGTTCCCTTATCTCTTGATTTATTACAGACATTTATTTCTACTTTGAAAAATTCTCATCAGTTTCCCAGGGAATTAATTTAGATTTCTAAAAAGAAAAAAAATTGCATCTAAATTCAAATTAAGATGCTAATTACAATAATTATTTCATCACATTATATAGAAACTTTGTACATGGGTATATAGCAATTTTGAAGCAAAAACTGTTAGTTTCACAATCTCAATTCTTGCAACTTTGGAACAGATGAATTACTTAGTTTAATTAGTGGTGTATGGAAATCCTGCCCCCAGAAGAAGTTGTGCTGAATGCCAATAAACTGTTAATTTGAAAAAATGATAATAAATAGTCCTGATAAGTGAGCCAAGTACCAATATTAATTCACTAAAGCAAGATGGGGGTGAGATTAGCGAACTATGGGGGTCAGTCATTAACAGACTTGAACACTATCCTTTGGACCAGAGAGATCCCCACTTATGGACTGTGTTTATCCAAGTGGGGAAAAACTTATTTAAAAAGTGATTATAACTTCCCCCCTTATTATTAAAAGGGGGAACACATTAGGAAAATATTAGTCTATTCTGCACCTGGGTCTGCTTCATGGGGGACAGTGTCTCCATGTACCAAGTCTCTGAAAATCTGTAGGTTCTACACTCAAAATTTAATTCTAGGAAGGAATCTGCGGGTAGATGTGATGGAAGCCAGTGTGCATGTCAGCGTTTAGGAAACGGGTTTTTTCTATTTCTGAATTGTTTCTTTGGCTAGTGAAGATAACTGCCTTTTCAATGTGAATCCAGTGTTTCATTTTACGTTTCAATATAATGAAGATTTGCTGTCTACCCACATATAACAGTGCACACAAAGATTCAAATCTCAGGTACATTCCCCTGTTCTTTAAAACCTTCCAGTCTGAAGATGGATATATTTCTACTTGACATCATGCTATGGTGTGTTAACTGTAGTCATTCTTTTGACTTTTCCAAGAGAGCTTGAAAAAATGTCAGGTTGTTAACATTTGAATTCTGCCATTGATCCAAAATCTCTGCTAAGATTTTGCCAATTCTTCACTATATTATGGTGGGGAGATCATAGGATTATGCTCAAAACAGATATGTCAGCTGCATGCAGTTCATGGGACCCTGAGATGGCCACTTGATGCTTAACTCCCTACCGGGAAAAATGGGGATCGACAATAGAACCCTCTTCCCCAGGACTATTGTTGAGCAAAGGGGCGGGGTTTGCAGCTCACTAGTAGAATTGCGTATCATGCATGAGGCTCTGGACTCCATTCCTGGAAGACCAAGGTAGCAATAAATAATAATGATACTTCCCGGAATTAAGGGGGATGGCTGGAACAAAATAATCTGTGAGCTTCAGTGCTTATTCGGCCATCACAAGGCACGAAACTTATATTGAGAACAAAAGGATTGATTGTAATGTTTTAATGCAGTTTCAGTTTTGAGAATGTTATCATCTTTGAATGAATATTTTGAGTAAGTATTTTCTTAAATTCAATATACTATGGATCTTTGAATATTGAAGATATTTTTAAAATGTAGATTGTGACTTTTTAACTTCCTCTAATTTTATATTTTAATACATAGACTGTTTGGCTCCTAAAACACTAACTATATACTTTTAAAAAAATGTAACTTTTCTTTTTTTTTTTGAGACTTTCTTTCATGAGCCATATATTCTCTCTCCAACTCCTCCAGTATCACTGTTATTCCTCAAACTCATGACCTCTTTAACCATTTTGTGTGTGTGTGTGTGTGTGTGTGTGTGTGTGTGTGTGTGAGAGAGAGAGAGAGAGAGAGAGAGAGAGAGAGAGAGAGAGAGCACGCACATGGTCACACACACGCATAATACACTGAGTTCATTTGATTTTGTGTTTAGGGCTATTTGGAATGGACAACCTATCAGGGAGCTTGTCTCTGGAAAAAACTGACTCCTTTTCTCTCAGTAGTTACTGCTTGTCTGTAGCTCTTGTGGTATTTTTTCCATCCATATTGTCATATCGAAAGGCGATATCATGCAAATCTTGTTTAGGAAACCATATTGTTCAATTTTTGTGGGTACCAGGGAGCTTACGGTTAGTGTCGAGTGAGTGGTATAGATGGAAACCTTTAGTAGGAAGTTCTGGGGAGAATGAGCAGATGTGTCGTTATTGCTGTGGCAGCATCTTCAGGGAAGCAGTGTTATTGAGCTCGCAGGGTACCAGGAAGTGAGCCTATACCCACACTTATTAAATCTGTGGCCTTGAAGGATATACTATCTCTAGATCTTAGCTTTCCATTTGTTAATGAAGCTAAGTATGGAGCAAATTTCCCAAGGTAACAGTTTACATTATTATTTCCCATCTGTGTTATTGCCATGTATTATGATTATTTTCATTTTCAGATAAGGAAACTGAGTCACTTAATACCATTGGAGATTCAAGCCAGGCTCATAAAAATCATGCGAATTTATTTTGATAACATTTTGTTTACAAAATATAGACTAAAAAACAGATTTCAAATTTGAACTAAAAGTGCTAAGTGTCTTCCCAAGTCGCCACTGGGGCTTGGTGTCTGTAACTCATGAGTGAGCTTAGTCATGAAAAGGAACTCCCAATAAGATAAGAAACATAAAATTTAGTACATGAAAGAAAATGACGAGTCAAACTGTAATGAATACATTAAATAGTACAAGATGGCAAAGCAAGGGAAATACCAGAAGATATCTCTGATAAATTGTTATTAAATGCTCAAGCTAGTAATTGTATATCAGCGACTCTAAAGAGAAACCAAGAGAAATTCCAGACACTGGGACCGAGGAGTCACACAGGTGTCCATGTGCACAAGGTCACAGCCAAGAGGATGTGCCCTCCTGTGTTAGGTGAAGCCACTGGAGATAGAGTCAGGAGAATGGTTACTTAGGCAAGATGGAAGTTTATTTCTTTGTCTCATCAAGAAATTTTGAGGCTGAGGTGGCGGTGTCTGATCCTGAGCTTCCCTCTGCTGTGCCCATTCATCTGTGACTTAATCTGCAGTGATATTTATAGTCTAAAGTCCCTGCAATGCTTCAGCTGACCCGTTCATTGTCTAGCTAAGACAAAGGAAAAGAGAGTGACAGGAAAGGCTAAGCCTCCAGCTTTGAAGGATGCTCCTGGGAACCCGAACACACAACATCTGCCGCTGTTATATTGCTTATACAAGAGTTACTAGACTCAACTGGTTTAAGAGATCCCCTGGAAATCTATTTTGTGTGTAGGGGAATGGCTGTATGTTTTAGATTATGCCTGAGACTGAAGAAGACAGGTAATAACATAGTTACACAATCTTGTACAACCGTGTACGGCCGGGCCTTAGACCACACATCACCCATACCTTGAGAAGGAAGACTCAAACGCAAAGAAGTAGGAGGAAACGAGATTTTTCTACATCCCTAGATGGGTGGCTAAATGTCTAGATGGTGGTAAAGTGTTATGTCTTCACATTGCTTCTACAGATATGGGTGTTAGTCTCCAGCAAGTGTTCCATAAAGAGACAAGCCAACGGGCCCTAAATACGCCTCTGTAAGCAATCTACTACTGTAACCCCAGTTTTTATTGGTGTAGGGTCATGTGTTCCTACAGCATGCTCAGAAGTTAAAGATAATCTCTGTGGCCTCTCTGAGAAGAACTCTGGATTTGTGAAAAGGACGGTCTTGATTTGTTAGCAGATCTGCACAGAACGAAGCAGATATCACACTCAGGCCAGGGGTGAAGTAAGTCACTGATGTTGTGAGCAAACCATGGACTAGAAGGAGCCTCAGGTAAAAACCTATAAAGCTTTTTTTGGTTGATATTCTACGTAATCTTGAAGCATGAGTCTACTTAATGCCTTTTTCCTCCTCTGCAAACGAGAACCCAAAATTATAACCCCATTTCTTTCCTTAAGGAGATAAAAGCTAATGAAAAGAAAGCTGGGGCAATTACTTGAGATCTATGGAGAAAGGCAAAAGCAATTTCTTCTGAATTCTTACAGGAAAGATTACGGTTAATATTCTATGTATCTTTTCCTCTGCTGGTAAACGACTCCAGTCCTTCCCTTGCGTTTCATTCTTGAGAGCAACTTCACTGATACATACCTGGCTAACTAGACACACACCTTTCTTGGATCTATTCACGCTAACTGATCCAGAATGTCTGTTTGCTGCAGTCTTGATGGTCATGGGCACTAAGAAACTCTTTTAGGCACAACCTCCAGCTACTCTCTACTGAACGAACTCAGTGGACTCACTCTCTGGCTTTGAGATCACAAGGCAGCTGAATCTTCACTAATTTTGTCATGTTTAGGAATTTAACTTCTAAGCTCCTGTCTCTTTATCTGTAAGGTGATTAAGACACCAGTTTCATAAGAGTCTTAGGAGAGTGGATTAAAGCAGCCAAACCTTGGTGGAGGCTGGAGGGATGGATCAGCAGTTAAGAGCACTTGCTGTTCCTGCATTCCTGCAGAGGACATATCAATCAATTCTAAGCGCCCGCATTGAAGCTTACACCTGTCTGTAACTCTGGTTTCAGGGAACCCAGCACCCTCTTCTGGCTCCTTCATGCTGCTGCATGAATGTATTATATATAAATTCATACAGGCACATCTACATAAAATTGATAAATAAAAAATATTTCTGAGGCCTATGTATTAGTTAAATTCTGTCGATAGAGTGGGTAATAATTGTGCTTTATATAGTTTCAAAATGGAAGGGATCAAATTTGAATCTGGGTAATGCATCTTCAGGCTCACCATCCACAGCCACCGCTCTCTCTTTCCTATCATGGGGCCTCTAGAAACATCACATACAGGTCTCCAGGGACACCCAAGAATTGTTTCTGCTGGTGTTGCAGCAGCTTAGCTGGTGGGCACATGTGATCTTTGATATCCCCTGGTATCTGTTTTGTATATCCCTTGACAAGACTCAAAGTGCAGGACTTTGCCAGTGACATAATACAAACCTTTGGCCTTTGGAACGGTGTCTTTATGCCTGACTTCCTAGTAAGAAGGCTGCAGTTGCCATAACAACTCAGCTCTTAAGCTCATGGCACACACACTGCGGCAAGAGACAATACCATCCTAGCTCAAGCTCCCAGAATCAGTCTCTCAAAGTGCGAACATGCCCTCATTCCTGTGATGGAGTCACAATGTTCTAGAATTGTTCCCCATGGATTGGCAGCTTAGATGGTCTGCTAGGAAATCTTAAAGGTCCATACCGATAGAAGAAAGCAGATATGGCCTTTCAAAATATTACAACTGAGGTGGGGTGTAAGAAAAAGAAGCAAAATAAATGCTTAAAGTGTCACAGCATGTTACACGTGTACTTCTGGAAATATACTTGTCCCCTACCCCCGTGCAAACACATATTTATATAGTGGGCCTCCCTGGCAGATCTTACTGACCCATTTTCTAGCTTGATCTGCAGAGAATCGGGCATAGAAGTAGAGGCTGAAGGATGTTGAGACATTGAGAACATCCGATTTGCTGGCTACTGAGTTTGTTATCATTCCACAAATGACGTACACCTAGGTCATGGGGAAGCTCCTGATTGTTGACAGGTTTCATATATGTGTAAAACGCTACTAGAAGTCCCACATACAGACTTATTTTATCTTATAACTTTCTTCAAAAAGACAAACTGAACTCTGATGTTGATATCCTTTTGCTATTGACTAGAGCTACTTTGAAAAAATCTTCTATTGGCTTAACTCTGCCGGGGCACCAACCTTTAAACAATCATACGATGCAAACCATATTTAAACAGTCAGTTTTCCAGTTGAAGAGAAATGGCTGGAGATTCTTAGAAACTAAGGTTAAAACATAACAGAAGATCTCACATGAGACAACAGCATTTAAAATTGAAATTCGAAGGGAGGATAAATAAGATCATGTTGCCATAGCCCCGCAATGTTCACTAGGTCATTTTGAGGACAGCTTTCAAAGACAAGTTAGAGAGCTGTTTCTGGTGATGGCCCAACCTCAGGAAGAAAGGTGCAGGCCGGCCTCCCATCGTGACTGATTTGAAGAGGATCAAACAGAAACACATGACCAATATCTGCAGTTCATTAAAACTTGAAAGCTTTTCTTTAGTGGTATGCCTCTTTCCCTTCAGCTGCCTGCCTTCTCGGATCATGGGATGGCCCTTTCCTCTCTGCTGGGGCTTGTTTGTAGATTCCCAACAACAAGCTCTGAAGCAAAACACATCACAGCCAGAGCCTGAGACCAGGATGCTTTCTGTTCTGCTGTAGCCAGTCTTCAGGCTGGTAAACCCCGCTCAGGGGCTGTCCTATCCTAGTTAGAGTTCCTACTTTAAAATAGCCATTTCCAGGGGGGGGGGCGGCAGGGTTTTAGTACCATTGTAGAGTGACTTCTTAGGATGCAGTAAGGCCCTGGATTTGATCTCTGCTAACACATAAATTAATAATTATGACAAATTAATGTTTTTAAAACAGTTGAAACTAGTTGACAAAGAGTCATCTTGACTGCACTTAGAATCATTCCCATGCTATGCTGTCTCCGACCTGTAGATGAGGGTGTCTTCAGAGAGGTTTAGTGGAAGAAGGGCGATCCTCCCTCCGCGTGGGTGGTACTTTCTCACAGGCTGTGACCCTAGACCAAATGAAATGGGGTAAAGGAGGAAAAATGGGCAGAGCACCAGAATTCATCTTCCTCCCAGTCTTGACAGCTGATGCTGTGTGTGGAGTTGCTGCACTCTCCTGGTGCCACAGCGAGCATGTTGGACCGTGACCCCAAACCGTAAGCCAAAATAAACACACCCTGCAGTTGCTCCTGCCAGGTGTTCGCCACAGCGGTGAGGGAAGCAGTGGACACAGGAGAGAAGCTCCTTGGATGGAAGTGTTTCTCCACTCCCTTCTCTTACTTCGTTGAGTGATTGACTTTCAAGGGAATTCTCACGGATGACAAGGGGCCAGTATAGTTCTCTATAATTTGTAGCCACATCAAAATAAATAAGCCGATTTCAGGGCTGAAAAGACTTTTAGAAGGAACTTTGCAATCATTCCATGTTCTGTTTGTTGCAACGTCTGATACTTATTTTAGGGAAAAGGGGCTCTCCAATTTGCTAGTATCACTTACACCAATTTATTAATTATATATGTTTTTTTTTTCTGGGTGACAGGAAAAAAATCATCACTTTTCAGAAAGAGTGAGTAGCCTTCAGTTCTAGAAAAGGGGATTTGACCCTCTTACAGTTTTCCCAGGTTCCAGGGCATCCCCAGCTTTAATGAGACAAGAGTAGCTCTGGCTTCTTGTTAAAGGTGAGATTTTGATTTTCAAATTTGGCTGAAAACTAATTTTGCATTTCTGCAGAGCTCCGATTGGACACCGACGTTACTGGATGGACATCTGTGCTTTGCATGGCTAAGACCTCAGAAAGCGTTCCTTTCCAAGGAGTCTATATTTAAAATAAATAACAATTAAGAGGCATAATCTCCCAATTACAGCCTTGACACATGCTTGCTGTGATTCATGAATTCTGGAGAGGCTGTTTCTGGAAGTGATTAGGAAACCCTGTGCAGCGATGCACTTTCTCCCATGTGCACAGCACGTGCGATCAATTAGTAGTGGATTGGAGCAGGCATGGTCTGATTGGTGCCTGGCTTGAGGAGCGAGCCTTTGTAGTTATTTCAGGTGTGAGCATACGCAGTTCTTAGAACAATAGTTTAGGGTGTGTGGCCCGAAGATCCTAAAACTAGGGGGCATATGGTAGCTTTGGGTGAGGACATAAATTTTTAATTTGAGGCGGATAAAAAGAACTCTTTAGGTTTAATTGAGAAAGTTGTTAAAAGCAATAACCCCGTCAGATGGTTTGCTTTGATGTTAATTCTCCAGAGAAAGCAGTGACTTTGGCCTGATGAAGATCAAGGTGGCTAAAGGCAACACTGAACACAAAAGTAGGGGCCTCTTTTTAGGAGGCCATCGGGGTTTCTCTACATTTGCTGTTCCCATGAATTCTGCAATATATTATGTCTACCATGAGCTGCAAAGTCTGGACCTCAGTGTTTCAATGTGTTTCCCAGCACCAAGGGAATTAATATAGTCAATCCTTGATCATCGTATTAAAGAACTTTCAGTGTGGGCCAGATTTGAAAGCCAGAAAGAACAGATGAAAGAAATGCTGTGCATACACTATTGCACAGACTAAAAGCAGAGGCATCGTTTATGGAGCCTTTACGAAATAGCACAATCACGAAGCCTCTTATAAAAGGTTTTTAAAAATCAGTTTTGAGCTGATAGTCACGATGAATGTCTATTTCCACATATTTTCTAAAGATGCTCAAGTTGGCAAAGCTGCTGAGCTACATTCCACGTTTTGTGGGATCTCCAGGGTGGGGGCTCAGGCTCTGCCTTGCTACAAGCCACACCCCCTTTTGTGTGAAATCATGGCTTTCAGGCTGTGTGTTGCCCGGGAGACCCCATTTTGCAAAGCAGGGTTTGGCTCCATTCCGATGGCAGTGCTGAGACAAAATGAGGCTGCATTTTGTTTGTGCCTGAAGACACCATCACCTGAGCAGCACCAAGCATGAGGCACAGTTTGATCGATTATTTAATAAAAATCACAGTAGATGGGGAGCATGTGAACATGTGGGCATTGTGGCTATCTTGAAAAATAAAACAATCCTAAGAACTTATCAAACACCAGAATGACAAAAGAAACAGAAACCTCACTGGAAATCCATAAAAAGGATGAAACCTAACATTTGGGGTGGGGACAGACCTACTGACCTGTCATTGGGCCATCTGCTGTGTGTGGCATGGGACTGACAGGCCAAGCACTCCCAATGTCTCAGGCATGGGCCTTCACTCAGCTCAGACTCTTCTGCTGATGTAGCACGTTTGAATGAATCAGTCCATCCATACCTAGCTTTGCTCTCACCTGTAATGTCTATGCCCATCTCTGCCGTCATGCACCTCTGTGATCTTGAGCTTCTGGGGTTTAGTGCAACCTTGCAGTTCATTGAGTTTGCAACCCTATGTAGCTCTATCTGTCTTCAGCATATCTGCAGCCGGGTTCAATCATGTATGTCTGTTCTGGTGCTGACTCTCCACATCTGTATCAATTGTCTACCTCTGTTCCAGTGTGGCCTCTTGGAACTCTGTGCTCTCTGTAACACCTTTGTTGCCATTCTCCAATCTACGCCTTCACACAGGCATAAATATACACATATACGCATGTATGCACATACATGTACATACACATACACTGATTGGTGTGTAATGCGTGGTCCAAATTAATATCAGTCATTAAAATGGAAAGATAAGGACCTGGGTTTTCCAAGGCCCACAGATCGAGTAAAATGGACTACCATTACAGCCACAAAATGGCCAAACTTGTGGATTTTTTTGCTACCCAATAAATTCTGACACTACAGAAAGAAATGCACTTATCATTCCACGTTCTGGCATTGCATGGGCATGACACCAATCGTGCAAGGAAATTGGAAGTGTCATTTTCACGTGTATCTGGGAAACGGTACAGACACTGTGTTCCTTAAAGAAATTTTCAAGAAACCCTCCAAGATGTCTCATGATGTAAAAACTGCTTTTGTGCGTGTTCCTTCCAATGGTGACTTATCAAAGTCCTGCGTGACATCTTTGAAGGGAGATGCCACTCATGTCCTAGGTATACTAATCGAGACTGTCATTTTTATTTCTTTTTTATTTTGTGTGTATATCTGTGGAGGCCAGAGAATGCCTGCAGGAGTTAGTTCTCTCCTTCGTGTGGTGAGCAGCCATGTCACATTCTCTTATTGTCTGTGGCCATATAATGTTTATTTAATAGTGTTCAGGTAATTTCAGAGAAAGAAAGAAACAAGTCAGGGAAAATGCTGTGAATTCCCATCTAACTCCCAATCAGCAGAGCAACACAGTAAACGTTTCTCACCTCCAGCTTGTGGCTATTAAAGTTTGGTCTACTCTGACTGTCTCTGTTCCCTTACCCAACACTGCCCCATCACAACTTAAACCCTTTTCCTCCCAGTGTTCTTCCATATCAAACATAGTCTATAATTTTCTACTATTTAACTTTTCCACTATGACTACAAACCATAGGTTCCCAAATAGCTCCTCCAGGTACCTTTCATTTGGTGGAAGCCTTCATCGGACCCCCTCATGTCACCATTCCTCCAGCTACACTGCCTGCCTGAGCCCTTCTGCCCTTCGTGTATCCCCATCTCCTTTACTTTCTCCTGCCCTCTACTGACCCTCCTCCATAGAGGCGCCCCACCTGCCAACGGACTCTTTCTAGTTCCCTAACTTTCACGAGTACTCCATGTTAGATACACAAAACAAAATATTCAAAACTAGTACCCTCAAGTAAGAGAGAACATGTTGTGTTTGTCATTTGTGGGCCTGGGTGAATTCACTCAGGGCAATTTTTTTCTACCATCCATTATCCCACAAATTTCATGATGTCATTCTTTCTTAACAGCTGAGTAATATTTCATCGTGTGTGTGCACCATATTCCATTATTTTCATTATCCATTTATTCATTGGAGAGTATTTATATTTGTCTTACTTAGGGTTACTCTTGCTGTGGTGAAACACAGACCAAAATCTCAGAGAGGAAAAGGTTTATTTTGCTTACATATCCTGAATCGCAGTCCTCTGAGGGAAGCCAAGGCATTGAGGGAAAGCAAGTAGGAACATGGAAGCAGGAGCTGACGCAGAGGCCATGATGGAGTGCTGATTAGTGGCTTGTTCCCCATGGCTTGCTCATTCTGATTTATCATAGATCCCAAGACCACCATCCCAGGGGTGTCCTCGTCCACAATGGATGGAGTCTTTTCCCATTAATGACTACTTAAGAATTAGTTAATTGCCCTACAGTCATGCCTGCATAGAGCCTGACCTTATAGAGACATTTTCTCAATTGAGGCTCACTCCTCTCAGACCCCATTTTGTGTCAAGTTGACCTAAAACTATCTAAGACCCAGGTCCATTCCATTTTCTAGCTGATGTGAAGAGAGAGCAGTGAACATAGATGGCCAAATGGGGAGTGATTTATCCAAAAGTAACCCTGTGAAACCCTACCACTTTTTAAGCTAATTGAAGGTTTCTGTTGAAGTGTTTGAACAGAAATAACCCACATTGGTGGATAATACTGCTCACAGAAGACATTGCTTTTGAGGTAAATCTCAGTGCCAGCTTGCACACATAACCTCCCAGTGACCCCTGTGAGTTATTACTTAGAGAGGTCCCAGGTGCACCCTCTACAATATACACTATTGTGGTGTTCTTGGTTGCCCACCGTAACTAGATGGTAAGATTCGTTGCTGAAAACACCACCCACGTAGATGGCAGAATGCAGAGAAGTCAGTTTTGAGCTACCAGGAAGCTCTCCTTGCTGCCTAACTTTCATAGCGCTGGAAGATGCCGTGCAGGATTCTGGTGGAGGAAAGACATCAATGGCCTTTACCCAGCACTGTACCCTGTATACTAGAGTACCATGCCAATCAGGATAGGCCTCTGGTGTGACAGTAGCAAAACTCTTCCTCAAAGATACCAGCCACTCTTTTGAGTGGATTTGAGAGCTGCGCTATAGGAGGGAATTCACTGCTAATGTTGTAAACATGATTAATAACAAAGTAAGCCATAAACCCTAGGAAGGAATCTTTCCATCTTGTCTGTCTTAAGGGTTATTCTGTCAAACTGACTTCTAAATATTTATATTTGTATCTATCTATCTATGCTGTTCTCGATCTTGGCCAGATTGAGATATTGTAATCTTATTACAATAAATAATTGTTAATATAGAGATGCCTGCATCATTGTTCAAAAAGATGCGAATGAGTACTGTGAAGGCTCAGCTGTAGATGAAGGGGACATCCATGCCAACCCTTTTCTCTCAGACTCAGAGCACGTCGTAGCAGCGAGGGTGGAAAGGATGGCAAGAGCCAGAGGACTGGGAGGAGCGCTATGAGATTCTCTTTTCTAGATGTGAAACTACAATCGTACACAGGAACTCACAACAGCAGTTGGTACCTACACATATTACCTGCCTAAGATTGAGCCACTTAAAAATCCTGATGTGGATTGGGGAGGGGCTTCTAAGGCTCCACCCCCAGCTGGGATGCTGTTGGTAGTTGAAAGCTATTTCAGGAGTCACTTTTCTTGGAGTGTGGCCACTGGTAGGTTCCTCATGCCCCAGTAGGTGAATCCATAATTAATCCCCATATGGGCAGCACTCATTGGACTAAGAAGGTGAAAATTATTATAAGAGGATTGGTTGAAGATGGGAGAGAGATGTGATGTGGGACCCTGTGAAGAGTTGGGAGTGTAGACCCAGGGAGCAAATATGATCAGGGTATATATTATATATATATATATATATATATATATATATATATATATATATATATATATATATATATGAATGAGACTTTCAAAAAATAACAGTAAAAAATTTAAAAGCATAAAAATCCAAAGCAAACCAAACGAAAAACCCTCGTACTTTCTTAGCACTAGAGCAAAAGACCAGAAGTCTGATTCTGACTATAAGGACATGATTAATAGGGGTGCTTTTATTGATGGATTGTCTAAACACTTTTTTAAAAGATCAGTTACAACTGGTATTGAAATGTTCTTAGGTGCCTTGGGTAACTAAAGTGGAAAGCTTCTGGCTTTGAAGAATTGGCATCATAATTAGAGACACAAGAAAGTCCCCTAAAGACTTAAATAAAAACAAATCAGGTATCTCTGTCAAGGTCACATGTGTGGGACAGATGTGTTTAGATAGTGGATATGTAGAAATGATGCAAACTCCTGGAATGGGGACCTCTTCTCATTCACTCCCCTTGTTAGATGGACTGGATAATTTCAGTCAACCTGACTAGTTTAGGAGAGCCTCATAGAGGATGCTGGGCTTATCAATCTCACCCTCAAGCTATGTGGTTATCAAAGATCTGCCCAGATGCAATTATACAAGTAGCATTGTAGAGAGAAGAGATGAGCACAGGAGCAAGCAGGGGACTCAGAGGAAGAAAAGCCTTCAATCTAAACCTCATGGGGCCTTGACATCCAGCAAACAACAGACAAGCGTGCATGCTGTAAAGAAAGGTGCTTTGTCTCCTGCTTCTTGGGATGACTTCTGGTGTTCTAACTTTGGTACAGTGGCTGTGCCTTAATCTACTGCTATTCCAGCCAACAACAGATTACAACTCTGCAGTTACTAGCTTGCTTTTCTGGCAGCAGCCTTGCCATTCAGGCTGCAGCCTGATGGGAATGCTGTTCCTGCAGGCACTGGCTCTGTCACTGCTGCTAAAGGTAGCTTTAACTGAATCTCTACCATTCTATTTAGAGATAAGACTCGAGATTCAAAGGCTGGAATGAAAACCTGCTAGCTCAGAGGGCTGTGTTACAACTAACTACCATTCACTCCTACTGGTATCTCTGGGAGACCTGTGCTTCTGCCTTGCCAAACTAGAAAAGGCTGCTCCACTCCAAATACCTCTCTGCTACTTCCTGTCTCTCTCTCTCTCTCTCTCTCTCTCTCTCTCTCTCTCTCTCTCTCTCTCTCTCTCTCTCTCTCT
>NC_022020.1:55049400-55084815 GCF_000317375.1 Microtus ochrogaster
CTCTCTCTCTCTCTCTCTCTCTCTCTCTCTCTCTCTCTCTCTCTCTCCTGGACGTCCTCTGATGATCTATGATTACTTTCTGTCAGTTAACTGCTAACGCAGCCTCCTGATAGGAGGTTAATTTTATTTAATTAATACAGATGCAATGTCAGGGTTCACAGTGTGATTGAACATCCCCCAACAGCTTCTAATGACAAGAAAAGCCAGTGGACCAACAGCAGCTTCCCTTTGAGCAGAATGGGAAAGAACCTCCTGCTGAGTGACACTTGCTCTGTCCCTCAAATGAGCACTACATGCAGTAATCACTGCCAGGAACTGTCCATTTTGTGACCCTAAACCACGCCCCCATGGGGTTCCCAGAAGATTGTCTCATGCCCTATGACCATCATATATTCTCCAAAGATACATCAGCCTTGCAGTTTAGGAAAAATCTTCTGCAAAAGGCAATAGAAGAATCTCTCCTTTGTTACTGGGAACTTAAGGGGCTTTTCTTTTTCATTTTTTACTTCTACTGTGTTTATTTTCTCCAACTTGGGGCTAATTTCAGAGAAATTTGTTGACAGAGAGAGCAAAAGGGAAGAAAGAAGACCCTTTGGAGCCCATGTGAATAACACCTAGTCACTTAGGTACTGATTGAAATCATCCATTACTCGGGGAATAATTGCTTTTCCTGATTTCTTTTGCTCATTACTTTCATGCAGGTGTTCAAATCCACCATTTCTAGACATCCATGTGGTGCCTTTGACTATATTTGCTCAGCTCTTCAAAGGGTAATGGATCACAAAGAAGACGCTGGTGTGGGATGATAAGGGAACGCAAGAGAGTGGAGGGCAGAGGCAACCTTGGGCTTGCTGTGGTTTAGGGGATTTGGGTGCTCTGAGTGTGAATTCTGTTGACCCCTGGCCTCTTGCAGCCTCACTGTCCCCTGTGTTTGTCAGCCGAGTCTCTGTCAGACTGCTTAACATCACAGCATGTCCCTCTCGTAATGGTGAGCGCTGAGTGATATTGTTTACTCTTTTGTAACAGGTTTTGTGATTCCCCGGATGCTGCAAATTGCTTGTTATTAACAATAATTGCTTACAGATTTTTTGAAACCATTTACATGAAGAATCTTTGCAATATGAGGTTAAATTATAATATGCTAATAGTCAATCAATGTTGAACAGTAGGTTGCTTTGGTATACTGAGCTGCCACACTTTGGCTGCTTACAGCAAGTGCATCCCTCTTCCGACTCCTATTATTTCTGGTTCAGCTTTGGTGCTGTTTTGACATTAGGAAAGTAAGAGTCTCCTTAACGTGGGAATTTCTCTATGCTCAAATTATACTGTGATGGTTTGGAAACCACACAGCATCCCTCTTTCTGAACAAGTGCCGGACACATTCCTGCATGGGCTGTGCAGGGGGAGACAGTATCAGAATTCTCCTGAACAAAGAGAGCCCTGTGCTGAAACATAGCTGGAAGGAATGGCGTTAAGCAGAAGGAAATTTGCAGGAATCTACCGGGAGGGAAGGTTGCACAAACAACATTTCAGCCCAGAAATCAATCCAACGTGGGCAGGCTACAGGGACCAGACAGACAACAGTGCAAATAAAAATACACTCACATTTCTAACCTTCCTGGAAGGCGAAGCGGTGCATGAAACTGAGACGGGGTCTGAGGGAGAGTTCACGGCAAATTTTACAACTCCTTTTCTCTTTGGCCAAGGAATCGGTGAACCAATAGATGTTATTATAAAGTTACCAAATGGTTTTTTTACCTGAGGCATCAAAGATGCAAACACCAGCCTCTTATCTTGAGACACTCACAACTTGGTTAGTAAAAAACATGACTGGCTAGAAAAGGAGGAGTCCTGACGCAGAGTCCCTTCCTATTGGGAACTAGCTGATTTCATGAGGATGGATGCGGAACGAAAAGGCCCACCTGGGCTAGGGGTGGGTACTTTGCGAGCCTCAACTCCCAGAGGGTAGTATCACCTGCAGGTGCTCGGTGTAGGCCGCCTGTCTGTCTCCAGCACTCGCGGGGGCCTCTGCTGTGTGGTGATAATTAACACGGGTCTACTGTGTGACACACGGGCGGATCAGAAGGGAAGGGTTATTGCTGTATGTCATTCAGAGCTCACCATCAAAGGAAGAAAGCCGTGTGAGGTTAGGTCACTGAGAAAGACGGCACTGCTGGCCACAAAGGATAGTGAGACTCCAAGAGGCTGGGAAGCTCACCAGTTTGCCCAGGCAAGGCTGGCTGACCAGCAAGCTCAAGAGATCTGTCTCCCTCTACTTCCTCACTGCTGGAGTTACAGAGGAACAAGGCCATGTCCACCTAGCATCATGTGGATGCTAGAGATCAAACCAGGGCCCCAGTGTTGCCCAGTTAGCAATTCAGTGACAGAGCCATCGCTCCAGCTCCTAAATTTCCATTTTTCTCTTCTAACCCTTCTCCCTTCCCCTTCCTTACTTCCACTCTTATCCCTTTTCTTCCCCTCCCTTCTCTTTTGCTTTTGGAAGCTACAGTCTTGCTAGGCAGCTTAAGTACACCTAAAACCTATTGCCACTTTCTTCAGCCTCCTGAGAGTTAGGATTACAGTGTACGGTGCCTGGTGTTGGGGTAGTGATTAATTTTGACTTCATGACTGCCATATAAGCGATGTCTCAGAACTGTTAGAGTCAGATAACTTTGATGGATTGATCTCTAGAGCATAAATGATTGGTAATTTAGTCCCCGTCTTCTATGTACCCCACGGCTTTCTGTAGTGATAGTCTGTTTGGTCCCAAGACTGATGTCTACTGGAGAACCCTGCTGTCCTAAAGTCTTTCAAAACATAGTGCTGGCATAATTGTATTAGATTCTCATTCTTGGCTTCTAACTCCATTTGCTGAATTGTTCCACGTCTTGTTTTGACTCAGACTTCTGTGGTAAACTCTGTACACAGGTTGTCCCAAGCCATCTCCCTATGTACAAGGGAACTTCCAGACTTCCCACAGTATATTTAATTCTGTGTCCCATAGGAGGGAAACCTGGGTTACTTATTAAATTTTCTGTTGAGCAATTGCCGTGAAATTTAACTTGGCGGTATCTTCCCAGGACTTTCTCACACAGGCCTTCCATCAGTTTCCCTGCTGCTTCTCACTGATCCCATGCCCCGTGTCTTCCCACTGTGCACCCCTAATGCTTCGTCCATAGCAAATCTCAGACTTTTGAGACAGACTAAGCCAATGAAAACTAGTAGAAGAATAAATATAAGCAAAAACAAAAGGAAATAAGACAATTTACAAAATCTTGCTCTTTAGACTGTCTTCTTAATGAATCTCAAGAACAATTCCTGTTTTGAATGACAAAAGCTGTTTTTAATTTTCACTTGTTAAGATATATTAGAAATGAACCACTCACTGAGATATACTTTCTATAGGATGTGTGCACCATTCTAATTCCTTAGTGAACTCATGTGACTCTGATTTTAGAGGTCCAGGAAACACACGCAAGTGAATATAAGGGATCCAAGGAGCTTGGAAAGGTGGGGGGTTGTCAGTCAGTCATTGTCTGCTCTGGAAAATCCATATAAAAGATTATGCTTCTGTTGGCAGGATGTTGGCTGAAACGTTGCTCCCCCAGTGAGGGACTAAAAGTATAAAATAGCTGTCAGCTCCTGCCTAGGTGTCTCATGAGCTGTTTCCATGTAAGATATTCAAGTAGTTTTCTGGAGACAGAAGCAATGTGAGGAGTAAGAGAGACACAGAGAGGCGGGGCTGCCTTCTAAATACCATCTAGTCCTGAGTGGAGTCTGAGTGAAGGCAGGCGTTTCTAGGGCTTGTGCATGTTCAGCTTTATGATCCTAGGCAGTTATTAACCTTGGGTAAATCTTAGTTTCCTTTTCTTTTTAATATGATGGAAATGTTATCATCTCGGAGACTGTTGGAAGCATGAGCAAAAGTGTTCCTAAATTATCCAGCAGAGACATGTTGAACATACATACGAAGGAACAAACATTAACAAATGAAAAATGAGAACTCATGTCCATAACAAAATGAGATCTGACTGTCAATCACATAAGCGAAATTATCATTTTAGTGTAATTACAAAAAGAGATAAGGTTTCATTGGTGTCAATTTCCATAGCAAGCAGTAACTGCCTTAGCAGCTTGGACTGATGGCTTATGGCAAGATCCCACCATAGAAATGGCTGAGGCTGGAGGATGGTGATGCCCAGACACCCTAGGCTATAAACCAAGTGTTTGAGGCTAGACTTGGAGGAGTAAAGGAAGGAAGGAAGGGAAGGAAAAAAAGAAAGGAAGGAAGGGAGGAAGAAAAAAGAGAAATAGAGAAAGAAAAGAGACAGGGAAGGAAGAAGAGGGAAGGAGGTGGTATGGGAAATTCTGCATTCTGTCAATTATGTTTTAAATAAACGCTGATTGGTAGTAGCCAGGCAGGAGGTATAGGTGGGACAACCAGACAGGAAGTAGAGGCGGGTTAAAGAGAACAGAAGAATTCTGGGAAGGAGGAAGCCCATTCCCTCCCAGCCCTGTCCAGACACCGAAGAAGCAGGATGTGACCTGCCCTGCTGAAAAAGGTACTGAGCTATGTGGCTAACAAATACTAGAATAATGGGCTAATATAAGTTATAAGAGCTAATATGAAGCCTGAGCTAATTCACCCATCAGTTTATCATTAATGTAGACTCTCTGTGTGATTTTCTTTAAGGCTAAAGAGCTGTGAGACCTGGAGGGAGGACAGAACCCCTCAACAAGCAGGCCCACATGTTATAGGGAGGGAGGCTGAAAGGAAGGAAAGCTACTTCCACCCAGACTAACAGCATTCTTATGTACTGGTGCAAGGGCCACAGTGGTCACATGTGTGAGTCATAAGGTCTAGGTGAGCAAAGATCATAGTGGGCTCCATCTTTACATACATAGCCGTGTTCTTCATGAATTAATGTATATTATTTCTGGCCATCTCATCCAGGTCAGGTGCATGCCTCAATCTTAGAGGTATATGTTTCACAAAAGTGCAGGGTTATATAAAGTTAGGCAGAGGTGCCATCCCCATTACAACTGTAGAGAGACTCTGCAGTGCAATTCAGTCTGTGCTCAGGACATCACAATGCTTAGGGACCCAGCATACAAATAAAAGACATGTTTCCAAACTCAGCACATGTCTTGAAACTATAGATTAATGTCATCTTGTATAATATGATGTACTAATGATCTCAAACACAAACATACATGGGGGAAATAAAGGCTAGGGTTTCTAACATCAGATCTAATGGCAGCATAATGGGGCTGCAGTCCATCTATGAATCACATCTCCATAACCCATATGAACAGACTTAGCTAGTCATAGCTAGAAAGTTCTAGTCTATGTACTGGGGGGCGGGGGGAGCTGAAAATTACCAAACAATCATATAGTAAAACTTCTTAGCATGCCAACAATGATGGGAAGATACATTCTGAAACACAAGGATATAACATTTTACATAAAAGTTTGGCTTGAAGAAAATAGTGCTCAATGAACCAAATAGAGCAAGTGGCAAATGCATGAAGGCAAAAAAAGAAAAGTCAAAATCTCTAATTTATAAAATAAATATTTGACCTTAGTTTTTCAAGCTTTTTTCTACATAATTATTAATTACATTATACACTTAAAAACAACTGCATTTTTGTTTTTAAGAGCTAAAAATGATTAATAAAGTAAATATTTTTTATGTTTTCAATATTTTTGGTGTTGTCCTAGATATAAAATAAATGGATATAAGATAAAACAGTGAAACCGATTTATACTTCTACTGGAAATGTTAAAGAACAATCATTACTTACATTTGCAGTAAATATTTAATCTGAAACAAAAACTTGATATTGCTTTAATTTGCAAGACTCTGGTCTACGATTACTATATATTTAGATATGTGTCTATGCATACTAGCCAATTAGACCTTATCTTTAGTGAATTACTAAGTCATGAAGGGACAGGAGATTTACATTTTCCTAGAAGACCAGATCAATTTCAATTAAAAAATAACGAACCCTTTTCTGTCATTTGTTGAGGCCATTGTCTCAGTTTGGTATTTTACTTTCTTATTGCCATATGTGCCCTTAAAAATGTAATTTTCTCTGGTGTACAAATCTCACAAATTTAGAAGGCTTCACATTTGTGATCTGAGTTAATAAATGCTTCAGGAAATCCTTTCAACGTTCTGCCACGGGTGGGTGTATGCTTGCCTAAGCATGCAGGCCGCTGGACTGGTGCTCAACACCCCCATCCCTGCACAGTCCTCAGACCTCCCACAATCTCCAGATTCTTCTGGAAGGCTGCCCAGCTGAAGGAAGCACTCACTGCGGTTGCCTCCGGGACAGATAGGAGGCAGGTTGGACATTCTGCTACTCAGATGTGCATAGCCTGTCAGAGGACCCACTTAGAGAGACAGAGACTCTAAAACTAAAACGAGAAGTTTCTCTGAAACTGAAACGAGAAGTCTTGAGAGACGGGACATCTGTGATAACCTCACTCGCTATGTGAGCACCAATGGAGACGCCCGTCGGGCTCTGCTGAACAGCGTTTCTGTAACAGCCGAAAATTCATTTCATTTCATTATCGGAACTGTTCAAGCACCCCGGTTTGGATCAGGGAACAGCTTTTTAAACCCGCAGGAGGCTCATTTACCCCTGCTGAGGCACCAGCTCCCTTTCTTGTGGGAAGGTGGAGGTGGCTGGGTTACAAGTCTGGCAGATACATGCTGGAGCTATACAGTGTGTCTGTGTGTGTGTGTGTGTGTGTGTGTGTGTGTGTGTGTGTGTGTGTGTGTGTGTACATGAGATGTATGTATGGTTTGTAGTTAAGGAGCAAAAACAAGTCGCAGGATCCCGCCAACTCCAGCGGCCACACTGTTTCATTTGGTTCAGTGTCAAGGCTACTTGCCCAGTTCTCCCATCCATTAAAAATACCGCAGTTTCTGCATTTGTAAGTAGAGACGTGCCTCTCAGGTGGTGCACAGCGGAACAAAGAACAAAGCATCAATTCTCTTAACAGCCAACAGTGAGGCAAGGTGGGGGTATTTTGCAAACCCCAGACACTGATCGAGAAAACTTAAAGAATCCCAGATGGCATTTCCAGGTACAGAACAAAATAAATCGAAGGGCTGGGTGGGTGGGGGGAAATCCATATAATTTGAAACCTTGAAAATGGAAGCCATAAATGCCTCCTTGCTTCTCAGCTGTGACGGGCTTGATTGCTTTCTTAGATCTGTGAGGTCAGAGAAGGCAGGAGGTACCAGGGAGAGGCCTAAGGGTGTCGCCGAGATTTGGTAGTGGGCCCACTGTGTGGTGGAGGACGGGAAGGTGGTAACTGGAGAGGCATCCAGAGAGAGGAACTGAAACACACGGGGCTAGTCAGGATAATCTGGTGTCCATGGACAGGAAAGCATGGGATGAATGACTGGCAGGAAACCTAAGCTCTATCAGCCACCTCAGGAACTGGAGAATTAAGGCAGGGTGCTTCGAGTAAGAGAGAGAGGCGGCCTGCCCTGGGGATTGTCAGCAGTTACCCATGATGCCGCTCTTGGAGGAAGCACTGGCTACATCACTTGACCCCGGGACCAACCAGATCCCATCAGCAATGGCTCCTAGGTAAGACAGTCGCCCAGTGTGGAGCACAGGCTGGAACAGGCACACAGAGGGGACCGTGCGAGACTGGGGCTTCCTGGGAGTTGGGGATCTTTCTGTCTACCTCACTAAAAATAGGATTGTGTACCTGTTTCCAGGTCTGCTCAACATGCATCAGGACAGGAGCCTAGGTGAGTTAAGGTGAAGCCGTGGATTCTCATATGAGGGCCACACTCCACTCTTTCTAGGAGGTTTACATCAAAAATATTGAATTAACAGTATTTTACAAATTCTCAGCCACTGGCAGATTGTGTGTGTGTATTTTAAAAGCTAACCTTTCACGTGAGCTGATTAAATATTGACAATGAGAAAAACAAAAAAAATGGAAATTTGTGGGTAAGCTAGGAAGCGGAGGGAGGGCACCACCCAGCCTCTAATGTGTACTGGGAGCCTCTCATCATTGAGATTCCGAGGCTGTAAAGACCACGCTGGTGTTCATACTACATCCCCACTACTTCCTTTCTCAAGATGTCTGCCTGTTGGTCCTGTGCCCTGACTGTGGGCTCTATCAGCGCATGCCAGTGAATAGATATCTCAGGAAAACGAGGTGATAGGTATTTTGGACCAGCCGTAAGAACCAGACCCCAGGAGCTGGACTCTGCTTTGTGGGACAAATGACACTGATACGGAGCGATAGGGGGACAACAGAGGTGCACCCCACACCTACCTCATAGCTCTCAGCTGGGGTGTACAATGTGTTAGTCACAGAAGGACGTAGGGTGAGGAGTATTTTGTTTTCATACCATAAACAAGTAAAGACATTTCTGTAAGTAAAGAATGTCCCTGTTGTGAGATGTTTTACTCCTTCGACTCTTTGAGGGGCCCACCACCCAGCTCCCAAATAAGTCACACACGGAGACTTATTCTTAGTTAGGAATGCCTAGCCTTAGCTTGCTTGTTTCGTGTCAGCTTTTCTTAATTTAAATTATCCCCAGTCAGCTTTCGCCTCTGGGCTTTTTCCTTTTCTCCTGTGTGTCTTACTTTCACTCCTACTCTGTGGCTGGCTGGCTGACCCCTGACATCCTCCTCCCCTTGTTCTCTCATTGCTCCAGAATCCCTCGTGCCTCCCCTTACCCCTTCTTAAAAACCCTTCTCCCCCCGGGCTCCTCCCTACCACTTCCTGTCAGCTAGTTGCTGATGCAGCCTCCTGGAGTCATTGAACAAATGTTCCAGAGCATAAACAAAGGTAACACACCTTAAAACAATATTCTATGGCATGTCCCAAGACCACAAGAATGAGCGCCAAGGTAGTCGCAGTGTGCACATTGCTTTGACTTGGAAATGGGTGGCAATGTATATAGTAGACCTTCTTGTTTCATTAGGTCCTATTTATTCTACGTAAGAGCTCACCTTCCTGATCCAGTCACTGTGACCTGGGAGTACACGGTTGCACATCTTGTCAGTGGAGTCAAGATATTTTGTTTGCATTTCCACTCTTCAGCGATTTACCCCTTGCCCGAGTGAAAAATCCCAAGATGGCTACATTAACATTTCTTTTAATGTTCTTTTTAAAAAGAATACATTTTTAAAGCAAGGGAATAATGCATCTAAATGTGCTCTATAAAAAGTACATTTGTTTATAATAGACCAAGAGAATTGCAAGCGCAAATGTACAAATTGTTTTTAGATACAATCTCTGTCCTTATAGTCCTTATAATAGTCTAAAATGCACATTTCAGAGTATGTATCACATGGAGAAATGTGCTTTTGAATGTTGGGTGGTGACATAGACATCTAAAAAAATCATATTAATTGCAAATACTTTCTAGTTAGTATCTTTTTGTTGAATTAGAATAATATCTACCTAAGTTTTATGAACTACAAAAGAACAATTCACACTCACATAATTTATAGTAGGGAGAAAGATGATATATTAATATACAACATGCTAAGCCTGTTACTTCCAAAAGCAAGCATTTTTATTTTATGCACTTGAACAATTATGATTGTTGTTTGAAGTGAACAATAAAGTCAGAGAAGGGGAGAAAGAGAGAGAGATGTAAAATGGCAGGGAAAAAGACAGAAGTAGAATTAATGAGGGGGGTTGGGGGAGAATCACATTTATTTATCCACATAACAAATAAAAATGAATGACTTTTTGGCTGAAATATTTCATTAAGGTAAGACTGTGCCTTTTTATTCATTTATATTAGGTTTAAATGCCAGAAAAATGTTATTATTTTGCCTACTCTCATTTATTAAAATCATTTTTAAAATGTAGTTGCCAGACATCCATCTGTCATATCAGGAAATAAGCTAATTTTCTTTTTCTTTTCTTTTTTTCAAATATGCTAGAAGAAATTAAATAAGCCAGTGTAATGTAATTTATTTCATATTTGTTCCACTCTGTAAGAACACATAGACTTTTAGAAAAAAAAAACTTTGCAAAGCAAATGATGACAACAAAAATCTATACTGTTACTGCTAACGGAAGGCAAGCCTTAAACATTTGGACGAATTTCCCTCATTTCAGCCTCTTTAATCCTCTGTAACTACTTATGGATTTAAATACTAAGAGGGGCCATAGACGAAAAGCCCACCCTTAGAAGTTACCAAGTAGCCACGATCAATAATCACTAAACATGCATCATTATTATTTTTTCACTCCAAATTGAAAAAAATAACAACAAGAACTTACATATTTACACTTTGACAACTCAGTTTTGGATGCTCATTTTGATATTCTCATTTGGTGACTAACCCTAACCAAGAAGAAATGAGTGGAGGCAGAGCTTTGTAGTCATGGAGTCAGTATTTGTCCTTAGGAATGTGGCTTGGCCTGGTATTGTATATGACTGTAACCCAGCTCAGAGCCACTCCCACAGCCTTAATGTTCTTTGGTCATATGTATCCCTAGCACTTGCAGTAACTCTGCTAGGCAAAGAGCAAAATTTTGCTGATTTTCATCTTCCGTTTTCTGAACCTTAGTCATTTTAACACTAACATCAATGTTCTTTTGTAAATATTAAATATTTAATTCATTTTTTGTATTTCATGTGGAGAGAGAGAGAGAGAAAACAGAGAGAGAGTTCATATGTAGATTCCCCTGGGAACTGGAGTTCCAGGTAGTTGTGAGCCACCCAGAGTGAGTGCTTGGAACCAAACTCTGGAAGAGTTGTGGGAGCTCTTAGCAGCTGAACCAACCGTCTCCCCAGCCCCATCAGTATCAACATTGGTGATGAGCACACAGACACACGCTTTTTAACAATTTGGATGAAGCGCCACTTCGTGTCCCCCAACAATTTGAGTAAGTGGTTTATTACTGCCTTATCTCCCAGACCTGTACAGGACAAAGATCGCCTTCCTTGTTTTCCATGGTCAACAGTAAGAGCCTCACTTCCATTTTTCTTTTCTCTTTTCCTCTTTCTCTTTGGTGGGCTTCCTTCTTGTCCTCAAATAAGCCAACTGTTAACTGTGCCTTGGTGTTGCTTAGTAGAGGTACTCACTTGATTTTTAATGTTACTATTGCTTCTTTTTGGCTAAGCAGTGACTAGGAGATATTCCTCTCATGGTCTTTATACTGTTTCTTCAAACGCTGGGTTTCCTTCAAGTGCTATGTGTTTTCCCAGCTGCTCTTTAAGGTCTGAGTAAGTGGGTAGCAGGCTTCTCTATAAAGGGACAGGTAGTATTTTAAGTCTTCACTGGCTATGGTTTTGTAACTACTCAGATCTTCCATTAGAGCAGGACAACATGCAAAGAATCCATATGCAAATGAGTGGGTGAAGCTACATAACTTTTTATGTTCTTAAAGAGGCAGCATGCCAGATTTAGCTTACAGACATCAGTTTTCTGACTCTGGTTCTGGACCTGCCAGGACACACTTGTTATTGTCCCATGATGTTTTTGACTCATTTTTTTGTGAATATGTACATTCATAGTTATTTTAATTATGACTCATAAGTAAGATAATAATAATATTTATTGACTATGTAAATATCTTAGAGACTTGTTAAAAATGGTATCAGATTTCATACCTTTAATGCTCTCAAAGGCCTTTTAGAGTAGATTCTAATGCTAGCATCTCTTACAGGTGAGGAAATTAAGGTACAGACAACATAAGTATCTTGTTCATGGAATTAATTAAAAGGAATCTGTGCAGAAAACTCCAGTGATAACTCCAAAATCTATTGTTTACTTGTTCCCCCACACACTGGTAGTTATTATTTCAAACAGTCTGCATTACAGCCAGACCATTTTGACCTAAAGTGTTTGCTCAGATAAGAGTTGTAAATCGCATGTTTCTTACTTTACTTTGCAGACTATAGATATCAGTTGACATCTTTGTATCATATCCCCCAAGAAGACCTCCTTGCCTCTGTGATAAATGAATACAAAATTAATAAGTATCAGACAGAAGAAAGCTACAAGATGACTTTTACCTTGAGACAAGTCAGGTATAGACCTTTCATGGAAATACTCTCAGAAATGGTCTCATGTAAAGTGAATGAAGGTTCTGACCATAATTATTCTTTTTTGTTGGTTGGTTGTTTGTTTTGAGACAGAATTTTTCTGTGTAACATCTCTAGCTGTCCTGTAACTCACTCTGTAGCCCATGCTGGCCTGAACTCACAGAGATCTATCTGCTTGCCTCTGCCTCCCGAGTGCTACAATTAAAGGTGTGTGCCACTACTGCCTGGAGATCATAATTATTTTTCTATTCACTTGCTCATTGTTTAAAATGCAATAGGCACAGGGTGATAAGGGACAAATAGGGGATTTATCATGTAAGGTATAGACAACAGCCTTTGGAGGAAACCTAACTGCAAAACAATGCTTGCCTAAATAATCCGAAGTTTGAGGAAAACTCATTAAAATAATCTCTACTTCTATTTTTAGAAATAAGCATTGTTAATAAGTTGTCATGGTCCATACTTTCTGTGCAGAACCTATAGCCTGTATACTGGGATGGCACAGAATTTAGCTTTGCATTCTTATTTTGCTATTTAGCATTATGACCATTTTTTTCTCTTTAAATGTCTTTCAAAAGTATCATTTCATTGTACTTCATTTAAACTTCACACCACTGTCTAATATCCACCCATGAGACACCAAGATTCCTTCCTGAAGATTTTCTGGGCTCACTTGGCCTCTTCCTAAGAACAGTTTCTCTAAGAAATGAGGACATTTGAGCCCTTTCCATCAACATGGTTGAAGTAAAATGTCACGGATTCAATTTTGGTTATCTGGAAAATTCACTTATGCAAAACTTATAATGACAAATAAATGAGCTGTTAATGAATGTAGATGACATCTTGTCCAAAAACTGTCTAGCCGCATGACAGAGTCTAATCACTATTCCTATAAATTAATGCAGAGATGGAGAAGCTGTGGCGTCAATAAAGCTGCACCTCCAGATTCGAATCCGAAGGACTGCAGAGTAAAGACCAGAGTGAAAATAAGTTGATTATTCGTTAAATTAATTCAAATGAGAAATCGTTGTAATTAAGGCATTCAAGAATGTTGTCCAATTAACATTTTTAATCTTGCTTCCCCTTTACTTTTCAAATATATACATTCACATATTACACACACACACACAGAACATATATGCATTCACAAACACAGCTATACTCCTATGAGAATAATTTTCCATTTTGCTAAGAATTCAAGAATAAGAGTTAGTGACAATCATTTTTTTTTAAATCTTGACATATCTAGCTTCTAGAATCACATAATATGGTGAATTTGGGTGGATAACCAGATTTTTCAAAAGCTCCAATCCAAACGTTTTGATCTTTCATTTAATATAATCAATAAACCCCTCACATTACCTTTTTTGGGGGAAAATAACTTTTTAAAAATATAATTTCAGGAAGAGGGGACCTCACTGTATAAAACATCTTGAATATTTCTCTCCCTTTTGCCTTCAAGATTCTGCTCCCTTGAAATTCAACTTAAATTCTGAATCTAACTGATATTCCTTAGTCATTAATCCCACAAGGGGTTTAAGCACTGCAACATGTCCTAGCAGATGCAAAAATCTAAAAATTTTTGCTTTTAATAATATTTACTCTGTCTCTAATTTCCTATGTAAGAAAACATTCTCCATTCTCTTGCGCAATTACCCTCCTAAGGGCTTTGCCAAAATCAACTTCCACTTTAGTTGTCTGAGAGAATTCAGTAGCACTTAGATTTTTTTTTTTACTAGTTCCATGTTGCTTCATAAAAGAAGTAAGTCTGTTTTGCACTGCTACCTCCAACAATTAAACATATTGTGAAATATACCCACGATGCCTGTTTCAGTACAATAGCGTTATATAGCAACACAATTTCCAGACTGTCTCCAATTTATAAATACATTTAGTTCTAAAAAAAAGTCATACACTTAGTCACTTGAAGCAAGTTGTACATTTTACAAGTTCAAGGACAGTAGCACTGACGTGTAGATTCTGGGGATAATCACAGATTTTTAAATCAAGGATCCCAATGCCAGGTGTGGGGTACTTTTCTATTGAGTTGTTGGCCTTAGAAGTTCCAGAGGCTCCCCGAAGAAGACTGGATATTGCTACTGCTGATGGTAAGAATGAAGGCATCCAGTGCCCTGGACAAGGGAGAGAAGACTCCCATACCCCTTAACACATGCTAATGTCATCTGAAAGAAGGGAGCCTCAGTTAAGAATGCCTCCATAAAATCAGGTTGTGGGCAAATCTGTAAAGTATTATCTTAATTAGTGATTGATGGGGGAGAGCCCAGCACACTGTAGGTGGTACCATCATAGATGGGTGGTACAGCATTCTATAATAAAGCAGACTTATTGTAGGAAGGGTTGCTTATTCATTCCCAGCTGCCCAGCTAGCTTAGACCTGAAATAATCACACAGAAACTGTATTAATTAAATCACTGCTTGGCCTGTTAGCACTAACCTCTTACTGACTAACTCTTACATATTAATTTAACCCATTTCTATTAATCTGTGTATTGCCACGTGACAGTGGCTTACTGGCTAAAGTTCCCAGCATCTGTCTCAGGCAGAGGATCCATGGCTTCTCCCTGACTCCACCCTTCTTTCTCCCAGCATACAGCCTACCTTTCCCTACCTACCTAAATTCTGCCTTGCTATAGATCCAAAGCAGTTTCTTTCTTCATTAATGGTAATCACAGCACATAGAGTAGACTCCCACATCACAAACTGAGCATATCATGTTGAGCAAGCCAGTAAGCAGCACCAGTTCATGGCCTCTACATCAGCTCCTGTCTCCAGGTTCCTGCCCTGCTTGAGTTCCTACCTTGTCTTCCCCTGATGATGGACTATGACAGAGACCTGTCACAAGGGAAGTAAAGCCTTCCCTCGTGAAGTTGCTTTTGGTCATGGTGTTTTATCACAGCAACAGGAAAATAAACTAAGAGAGACAGACTCATCAATGATCATATCAACTGTAGACTATTCCTACTACAATAACAGTGTGTCAGGGAAGATATGTCTACTGGCGCAATAGTGGCATAGCTACACTTGGTGTAACCAACCACTTTGTGATTGGATTTGAGTCTTCCTCTACAGGACTAATTAAATACCTAATACTATAAACTTAGTCCAAAGTCTATGGATATAGAGATTATGGACCCAATAGGGGGTCATACCATTATTGTTTTGCTAAATGGACCATATTGTCAAGCTTCCTACTAAATATTTAGTTATACTTAGAGATTAGTGCTGCTCTCGGTGTAAGGCAGAGAAGCTCCACTTTCCAGAGAGTGACTGCCAATGCAGAGATTTCTATCTGGCTAAAGTGATGAGAATAAATGACTTCTGAGCACTCATCCCTAAGTGGGACATCTATATCAACCCCCACAACTCAGCTAACATCATGGTGGGGGGACATAGCTGTATATGTCTATTTTAGCAAAAGAATATATGAACAAGAAGTTGAGGAAGAGTGCTATGAAATACTGCCATCCAGACATGCCATGGCCTTTACGATCATGTATGCACAGCAACAGGAGATGCCTTGCACAAAACTGGACCATTCAGCATTAGAGCATGAACAGACAAGATACCATGACCTTTTTGAGGAGCTATTGGCTAATAATGGGTTTTGCAAGAGAGAATGGCATTTGCTTTAATCATGTCTCAGGCAAGAAGGGGTGCACATGGAAAATAAGGGACTGGCTAGCTGAACACAATGGGGGTATATGTGAATATAATTACAGTCCATCTTATAGATGGACCTATATCTCATAAATATATGAAACCATAAAAAAGATATGCAGATCGTAAATATGCTTAAAAGGAGATGTTTCAGCATCATTGACTAAAGAGGGACAAGGTAGAACCATTGTGTGATACAAAGAGAAATGAAAAGGGGCCTCATTCACCGGTGTTATTTTAATGCACCCATGAGCTCATATGACCTCAAAGTACTTTGATAAATCTGCAGGTTGTCACCTGTTTACTTTCAGGAACAAGTTACTGGTGTGTGTCTTGCAGATGATGCTTAGCAGGCAGTTTGTGTAGATGTCCACCATGCTACAGAGGCAGCCTATCTCTGTGTGCAGTCAGACTGAGTCAAACACTGCCTGTCAAATGGGGTCTCTCAGGGCAAGTCAAAACCTGAAAATCCATGGTCTTACCCAGTATGGACCACCTTAGAGCAGGACACATCATTGTCCTTTCCATCATCCAATCACATTACAGCAAGGCATCGTCACCTCTCAATCCAGCCTCAGTCTCTTGCAATACTTCCATTTCTTTCCCTGGGTTGTCAAATCTCGGTCAGATCCTAACTGTTCCTTCTCATTCACAGTCAAACCTTAGCTAATCAAACCCATTGGTTCTTATTTGCCTCATCACAAAATTTAGGGGAGAGGACTTAATAGGCATTAAGAGTCTCATTCTTTCTATTTTCAAGCTTTGATTAGCACAAAATAATTGCGAATGATAACTAATTGATAGCTGGTCAACATCACCCTAAAAATCCAGACCCAAAACTTTAGGCTTATACATTTTACCTAAGGTGAGAGAATACTAAATATATTGTAACCACATCCCTGGAAAAGGCATAAATGCATCACTTTTTCTCCATCAATCAAAGGGAGATGAAAACAAAGTGAATTTTCCAAACACGAAATGCCTGTCTGAACTAGGACGAGCCACAAATTGTCAGTCTTCATCTTCTGCAGCTGTCAACATAAAAGGATCTCCAAGGTCTCATTCACATCTACGCAGTCACATATGTTCCCAGGCCTTAGTGGTTTCACAATCTGGTAAGAGTAGGTGACTAACCATCCTGAAAAAAACAGCAAGCATTACTAGGAAAAATATAATTAGGTGCTCAATTACGTGGTACGGGATGCAAGCATTCTAAGAATTGAGAGCACAGGAGTCTGATGCTGGAAAAAACATGTCAAAGCTTCATGGAGTCATTGTGGGGTTTTTTGCTTGGCCTTAAACATGACATACTATCATTGTTATTCTGGATCCATTGGGGCAGTTGATAATTTTCAGGGCAATAACTGTGTCTTCTTAATTGTATTCTCCCCCCCTTGAGTTCCTTGTCTACACCATTGGAATTAGCTCTAAATCCACTCTGTCTTACCCTGTTTACTGGAGTAAACAGTTCCGTGGAGTGGCTAGCCCCACTTTATTGGAAATCTGCTGAGAGCTGCGCCTCTATCTTGTGTTTTGACCAGCACGTCTGTGCGTCAACAGAGGACTTCAGTATGCTCATTATGACTCAGAGCTTACCAATTCTTCACGGAACTGGGATTAATTCATACTTTGTGAAGGGAGCTGGTTTCAAAGGCAAAGAATTTAAGTAAAAACCTGAGGATTCTGGGATAGGGTAAGAATGGGAGTTTTGTGATGGACTAAGGGAACTCAGGTATTTTTGACTGTTTTTTTTTTTGATATTCTAATGCCAATTGCTCTAGCACCTTTTTTGTTCATGTAAAAGTCCTTCCAGTCTGTAATTTTTGAATCCCCTGCTCAAGTCCTTAGGAACTTACATCATGGTTATCATTTTATCTGTATGTTTTTTTTTTTAACCTCCTGCGTGGGGCTAGACATACAATGAACATATTTAAGGACCTAGTTCTCTATCTACTCTTTTATCCCTTTTATTACTTTCCTATTGTTGTAGGTAAAGCACCATAACCAAGGCAATTTATTAAAGAAAATGTCATTTCATTGGGCTTCTGGTTTCAGAGGGTTAGAGTTCATGATGGTGGAGCAAAGGCATGGAAGCAAGAACAGCTGATAGACCACATCTTTGGATCCAAAAGTCCAAGGCAGAGAGAGCATACTGGAAATGTTGCAACCTCACAGCCTCAAAGCTCCAACAAGGCAACACCTAATCTTTCCCTAACAGTTTCACACCAAGTAGGAACCAAGTATTCAAACATATGAGCCTAAGGGACCCAACTTGAAATGTCCCAACTTGAATTTAAACCCTCAAATTCCAGTGATATCCTTCCTCCTACAAGGCCAATCAAACCGGAATTGGCATTTTTAAAGAAGCTCTTTTTCAATATGGGTATCACTTAGGGAAAGGGCAGGACTCACCCTAGTGTGAAGGGACAATCACACACCTGTCCCTTAATATTCATACATGTGATTTTGATAGCTACTGAAATTTTACAAAGATTTTTTGAAAGGACACCCACTCCCTGTTTTCTTCTCTTTGTTTTTGTGAGTGCAGAGGGTTCTTGCTGAGATTCCTTGGCTAGGATTACAGGCTGATGAGGCCAAAGCACAGCTCACAAATACAGCATAGGGGCTTCGAGTGTGTTTTGACCATAAACAAGATTTGTTTACAATTATTTTGTGAGTTTCCAGAAAATGGCAGGTTTGCATGTGAGAGTCAGGCCATGCTTGAAGGTCATATGCATGCAGGCCTTAGGCATGCTTTATAGTGGCTTTAACAATCTTACCTGAAATATGGCTGTATGTAAAGATAATTTTCAATTAAAGGCTTAAATAATGGGATGTCTGGGTGCCCATACATACTTAAGAAAAAAATGTATTGTAAATGAAACATAAAATAATAAAGAATTTTAATTGATAACTGTGGTAGTTTGAATGTAATTGCTTCCCCTCATCTCATAGGGATGACACTATGAGAAGGTGTGCCTTTGTTGGAGGAGATATGACCTTGTTGGAGAAAGTGTCTCACTGTGGATGTGAGATTTATGGTTTCCTATGCTCAGGATACCTCTCAGTCCACTTCCTGTTGCTTGCAAGGTCCGAGGACTCTCAGCTCCTTCACCAACCAGCACCATGTCTGCCTGCACATTGCCATACTCCCCCCACATGAGGATCATGGGCTGAACCTCTGAACTGTAAAACACCCCAATTAAATGTTTTTCTTTACAACAACAACAACAGCAACAAGAGAATCTGATCTCCACCAAGGCATCCTTCCCAGCACATTTTATTAACTATGTTGTGACCATTGACTTTCAGCTGGTGAGAGAACCTAACTGGACTGTAGAATAAGGGGTTTCTTTCTCTTCCACATCTCTTTAATTTTCCCTGTCTGACCTGCCTTAAGGAGATGGCTGCACAAATTAAGGGGATTCCTGGTGGCTCCACACTCATGCTGTGAGAAAAGATTCCTGATAAACACTCAAGGGAGAACCAGAATGATTTGTTGAAGGGTAAGACACACGGCAAGACAAAACAAAGGCATCAATACAGAGTTCACTTCTTTGGAGGCAAGAACTGAAACAATTCGGACTTCTTGGGGGAGCAGTCCTCCCCCAAGACGGAAAAGCTCTAAGGAATGGGTTCAAAGGAAAGACCAGGAAGTCCATTTTGGAGAGGCTAAGGCTAAGACATGTGTGCTGTGCATTCTAGCAGAGATATATCGAGGACAAATTTAACCTACATCTAGGAAGAATAGAATCATGTCTGATTCAGTGACGAAATTAGAATCCCTTTCAGTGCAAACAAGGCTACGTGGTTATTAGCATCTATTTGCTTTCAATTGTCATAGAAACTGTATCTTTATTTTATTGACTTGAAATTTTGCACACATAGCACCATGACTCCTCATTAGCAGACTCAGTTATTTAGTTTCAAAATGTGCTTTTTGTTTGGTGACATAAATTACCATGAAAATCACAAAAGCTTTTAAATCACCCTTTGCTTCAAGGGCGAACAAAAGTGGAATCAATGAAAACACACCATCACGTTGCATATTTGGGTTTTAATACACAAGGTATCAAACATACAGATATTTAGTTTTGGGTAATCCTAACTGTTGTCCAGTCATTCAAAAAGTGTTTATTGAATAAATGTTAGGAGCTTGGAAAATCTCAGAGAACAGTGGATTTTTTTAAATGTCCTCTTTGCAATTGGTAGAAGCCTGCCTGGAAGCTGTGGTTGGGAGGTAGATGGAGGAAGGCATAAGAGAATTGGAATCACAGTATAGCAATAAGTCCTATAAATAAAGGTTTGAGCAAATTGTTTCAGTGAGTGGGGAGGAAGAACTCTCCCAGCTTGGAGAAATTATATCCCAGTATATATATTTTTCAATCAAATTAATTTTATTAGCTGCTTACTTGGAACCAGCTTATTGATTTTACGTTGCTTATATGGTTAAAAACTAAATAAAATAATGTAGGGAATTTCTTTTAAAATTAATTTATTTTTTGACAATTTCATACATGCAGATGATACACACTGGTCCCACTCATCTCTCTATTTTCATTTTTTTCAGGTCCATTATCTTTATTTATGGTTAAACTACATGAAGTCAGAAGATTGGGGGTCAGGAAATGTATATCTTTATTATATTTTGTATTTAATGTGTTCTTCAGCAATCTCATACCTGTAAGGCACTCTGGTTCCTCTGAATAGCTCTGTCTGTCTGTCTGTCTGTCTGTCTGTCTGTCTCTTTGTCTCTCTCTGTCTCTCTGTCTGTCTCTGTCTGTCTCTCTCTCTCTCTGTCTCTCTCTCTCTCTGTCTCTCTCTCTCTCTCTCTCTCTCTCTCTCTCTCTCTCTCTCTCTCTCTCTCATCTCTCCCATCTCACATTCGTGTCTTTAAATTGTGACCCACCATTGTTAATCAGGCCTGCCTGTGTGGTCACGGGTTTGGAACTGTTCACTGGATGCTGATGAACTTGCACCCCAGTATCCTGTCTCCATAGAACAATATCCTCCCACCACTTTACCCATCCCCCACTCTTTCCACCAAGCCCACTTTCTTTTCTTTCCTTTTGGTTTTGTTTGTTTGGTTGGTTGGTTTTTGTTTTTCTTTTTTTAAGATGGGGGGGTGTCTTTCTAGAAAGCCCTGACTGACTTGGAACTCACTATGTAAACCAGGGTGGTCTCAAACTCATAGAGATCCACCTTCCTCTGCCTCCTAGTGCTGGGATTAAAGACATGCTAACTAACATGTCTAACTAACACCCCCCCCCATTACCACCACACTTTCATGTCTCTTTGTTTTGTCTTGCTTTTTCTTTTTCTTTACTGCCCACTGGGATTTCCCAAAGGCCACTTACATGAGCAGAGGGATGAAGCTATCTACTGGAGAAGGAGTAACTTGCCAATGGCTACATTACGGAAGACAGTGACTTCCTTGACTGACATTAGCTTCACTAGGTGAGGTGTAGCCTCCTGAGACCCTCCCTTATTTACCTTGAATATTATTAATATTCAAGGGTTAGTCTTCTATAGACCCATAAAAGCAACTGCAGCTTCTGTGAGCTCATAAATACAGTAGCTGTGCCAAGCCAAGCCAATATTTCATAGCCCTCTTCCCCATCATGAAACTCTTCCATCCTTCCTACCCCTTCTTCCGTGGTGTTTCCTGAGCCATGGAGAGGGTGATGTGCATGTTCATTTAAGGCTGAGCACATAATAGTCATTCATTCTCATCATCTTGACCCATCGGTCCCTGTACTAACTGTTATCTATTATAACTAGATGCTTCTTTGAGCAAAGCTTAGGGTAACTCTGTTTGTTCTACTGGCCTACTGGTCTACCCATATTCCATCAATATTCAGGAGACCTCTTGACCACACGTCCATTCAGCAAAACAAAAGTAGTAGGTTCTTCCCTAGTACCTCTGACCGCCCCAGTTTTGGGCCTTTGATCAGATCCACAGTCACAGGCATACGCCCCCTCCTCTGGACTGAAGGATTGGACCTCATATCCAGTCATTGCATCATTGGGTTGCTCTCATTGCAGCCATTCCACTGTGGCCCTGTAAGCACCTTGCCTGGCTTGTTGGCACTGTAGTGTTCAGAGCTGGCAATACCACCACTGGCTTTTCTCTCATGGTTGCCTTTATAACCAGTGCAAAGACTCTAAAGGCTAGCCAGAGCATCCGGTTGCATCGTGGCTTCTCTAGAGTCTGCAACCAAGACACACGGTGTCAGCAGCCACAGGATCTTAATGTCCAGTTCTGGTGAACTGCCAGGGAAAGTGGCTGCAGCCTAAATATTTTGTTAGGCCTTTGGGAATTTCTTGACCAACAATTCCCAAGGTGGTGTTCTATATTTGACACTTGGATTTTCATTTAATAACCCATGACTGCTTGAATCAGCATCACCCACAGATGCATGGTACCTGAATTCAAATCTGTTTTTCAAAATTGGTTTTCAATTAGCCTGTAAGTCATGCTTTCCCTGTGATGTCTTCATATACCGATGTTTTAGTAAATTCTCGCCTTGCTCCCATCTTCTCCTTTATCCCATCCATTAATTTCCAGATTCATGTGCACTGCCATCCCTTGTCTGCTTGAGGCATCTACTCCTTCCCACTGTGACCCCCCTCCCTCTTTTATTGCTTCCAGGTCTCTCCACATCTTCCCAGGTAAACAGATATAAAAATTAAAGTTACAGTTCACATTCAAGAGAACATGCAGAGTTTGACTTTCTGGGGCTGCATTACTTCACTCAGTAAAATATTATAATATCTTCTAGTTCCATCCATTTTCTTGCAAACCTCCTTTATCTTTTACAAATGAAGAAAATTCTGCTGTGTGCATCTGCCACATTTCCATGATCCATTCACTGGTCGATGGGCGCCAAGACGGGTTCCATTTCTTAGCTGTTGTGAGGGAAGCAACAATGAATGTGGGTAGCCTCTGTCTCTGTAGAACAACATGGTCTCTTCAGTGGTATGGCTGGGTCATAAGCAGTTCTATGATCAGCTTTTTGAGCAGCTTGAGGAACCTTTAGAATGATTGTATAGTGACTGCACCAGTTTGCACCCTCACTAACAGTAAACAAATACTTTCTTTCCAGTCTGGAGAGATGGCTCAGTGGTTAAGAGCATTGCCTGCTCTTCCAAAGCTCCTAAGTTCAATTCCCAGCAACCACATGGTGGCTCACAACTATCTGTAATGAGGTCTGGTGCCCTCTTCTGGCCTTCAGGCATACACAGAGACAGAACATTGTATACATAACAAATAAATAAATATTAAAAAAAATACTTTCTTTCTCCCACAGCCTCACCATCACTCACCATCACTCGTTGTCGTTTTGATTTTTGATGATAGCCAGTTTGGCTGGGGCGAGGGAGGATCTTATCTGCATTTCCCTCCTGGCTAAATTCATCCACAGTTTCGTGCACGGGAGACTGTCTTACAGTCCACCCTTCCTTTTTCTACCTTATCGGAAGGGGCTGGCCCTTCTCAGAGATACTGCAACAAGGTGTGAATTAGAGAAATATTCAGCTTCTAAGTTTACCTTGTGGATAGCCGGACTGCAGCTTTCCAGGAGGACCTATGGAGCTAGCATTCTGCTGATGAGTGATGATTGACAGACGGGCGTGGAAGGGGGGAGGAGTTTTCGGAGCCCATCACTAGAGTGTTTGCCTTGGTCGTACCAGCAAAAGGAATGCTGTTGGACATTCTTACTTTCCTGGCTTTTTTTTTTTTTTTGAAAGCCTAGAACCACGTGCCGTGTTGCAAATAGTCAATAAAGAATGTAGGAGTCACCGAAGCCCGACACCGTCACTGAAATGGGGTCCATCCATCCCCAGTGTTTTACATGTGACAACGTGAAAGCCGAGCATCCAAGCTCCGCTGGCGAGCAGCCTGCATTTAAACCTCACCTTACGGCTTGGTGGCGAGAGTACTCACCGTGGGCGACTTACTTAATTCTCCCAAGTCTAGGGTTCTTAACCTCCAAGAAGGGTGGGTGCTAATAACAGGAAGTTCTTTTGGAAATTGTGTGGGATTATCAGGGGAAAGCAGGTACTGTGCACAAAGAAAGTGCTCAGTAGATACTAGGAATTTTGCCTCCCTATTTTGATTCATTTGTTTTAGAATTTCAATTTTGATGGGTGTAGGGCCAGATGTGATGCCGTGAAACAAGAAAGATGCGTAAGATCGCAACTAAGGTCCCATCAACCACCCTGCTTTGTGATCCTACTAATCACTAAATTGGATTGCCTGCCATTCTAGAGAATGTCCACTAGGTGGCAACATGTGGTCATATTTACTGTCTGCTCTGACTTTGTAAGAAGGATCATGAGAGATTGCCGGCTTGGGTTTCACCTCATCTGACACTGGAGAATTTTGTTGCCACAGACAAAAATGACTGGCTGGCTATAGCAATTATTGGGGGGGGGTGTGTGGATACTCCAATTATGAGTTTTTGTTTAAAAATAACTTATCTGCTGTTCCCATGTTGGGTTTTTAGGACTCTTTGTAGTTGCTGACAGCTGGAAACCAAGGCCTCAGTAAGGACAAAGTATGTCTTTGTTCATTAAACAAACGTTTATGGGTTTCCTGATAGAGATGGAATACAGCCTCTCTGGACTCACAATTGCTCACAGTTGAACAAGAACACAGTAAGTAAACTGTTGGCATTCGGGCAGGAATGGTGGAGACTAATGGAAATTTGAAATAAAAGATGAAAGTCTACTCTGGAAGAGCACCCTGGAAGTCAAGTTCACTCAATAAAAGACTTGTTTCTGTAAAACAAAAACTGAGCAATCAAAGCTCCGAATGACTTGCCACAACCACACAAAGGCCTTTCAAATAATCAATAAACATATCATGCTTCCAACCTGATGCATGCCCCCCATCTCTTCAAACAAATGTAGATTCCATAGAAGAAACCCCATCTGGTTGCCATAGAGCTGATTCATGGGACGCAGCTTCCAGCATCCAATCCACAGAAAGTACCTGTGAACATGGGGCACTGCATCTGGATGGGGGCAACTAGGAAGGGAGCTCCCCAGATGACCAGGTTTCTTTGCTCACGCTTGTGAACTGTGTGCCTGTGCAATTAGACATTCCTCCCAGCTCACTAACACCGGTTCAACTCTACATGTTAATTTTGTGATTTCCTTTATATCATGTAAGCTAACAAAGTAATGCCCAAACAGAGTAATTAATAGTTATTCACAGATTTTGTGAAAAGTTGAGTCCCTTGAACATACCCAAAGACTAGCTGCTAGAATATTTTGGCTGCACCGTATACCATGTGTTTTCCTCATGTCTCCAAGATGAAAACATTGATCTCCCAGGAGGGGATGGGATGGGGATTATTAGAGACTTTAAAGGGTTGGACAAGGAAGAATTAAAGTCGGATAACAAGTGCCAAGATAGTCAGAACTCAGTTCGGGCCAGACCCTCCAGTTAATACCTTAGATATTTTATGAAGAACTAGAAGTTTGTAGGTTCTAAAAATAAAGAAACAGTAGAAGGTGAAGGATATATAGCAATCATGCCAACTTTACTATTACACATGGTATTACACATGTGAATTACCATACATTTGTTATAATCATTCCTGATATGTATACATTTAAAAATCTTGTGGCTTCAAAATAGGAATAGCTTAAAAAAAGATGCATTAGGCAAAATGAATAAAAACCTCAAAGGTTTCTACACAGACTGCTTCAAAGATGTGCTCCAAGCTTCACTTTTCTCTAGTTTATGAACTTTGGGAGTGCTTCCTTCGAATCAGGGTGTTTGAAATGAAAGAGACCCGTGTGGGCTCGGTTACATTCTTAGGGACTTGAATCCTCTGGCGGTGGATTACTGGAGGGGCCATGTTTGTGTCTGAAGTTAAGGTAAAATATTTAACTATTACATATTGTTTTTTGATTCTACAAGGTTGGCTGATTTTTTTGGGGACATCCTTGCAATTACTTTTCACCAAAGTAAATTTTAAAAACTGATCAGAACAATCTCTGGTCCATCTCTTTGCCCTTCTTATCCCTTAAGTCCAGGAGTCAAGATTTTAATACTCTCTGCTTCCTTTGCCTTATCAATGACAAGAACCCTCTCCTGTTGTTCATGCTTAATCTCGGTTCCTTGTGGGGTCTAAGCGCGGACAAGCTTCTTGGATGGCCCATGCCTGCTGTCTTTATACACGTGACTTCTGGGTTAATTCTGCTATAGTAAAGTTCTATTTAGGCTGTTCAAGTTGAGCCTGGTAGGAGGGTACATTTTGGGTGAGTGTATCTGAAATAGAGGAATGGCAGGATCAAGGATGAGAATAGAGATGCATAGAAAGGTCCCAGGGGAAAATTGAATGGACCACACCCATCAAGTCATCGAATCAATGGAAGTAGAGGGAAAAGCCAGCTTTGTTGACTGTACTATACAAGAGGACAGAGAGCAATGACTGAGGAGCCAAAATGGGATTGAATGATGCAGGATGGGATGGAGTTTTGAATGTGCTCTTAGTAGCAAGGTGGCTCTGAACCAAAGGAGGGGTGCTGAGGCTGGCCTCTCCCAGCTGAGCATGTGCTGTTTTGTCTGAGGTTAAGACTATATTTTTTTTCTCTCTGCTCTCCTCCCTTTCTCTCCCCTCCCCTTCAATCCTCTCCCGTGGTCCCCATGCTCCCAATGGGAAAGCTAGGCAACCTGTGTGGGATTCTAAAGCCACGAGCCCTGCTGTGATCGGGATGATGTCCTGAGACATGGGTTAAATTTAACTTAGATCATTAGCCAGACAAATTTTAGGCTAAGATTTTAGGTGTAAACAATCTGACAAGGTGATTGGCAGCCTCTCATTATAGAGGCATAGTGATTAATTAACACGGAGCTTAATTAATTTTGTAAGGCGAGGAACAGTATTTCTTTGGAGTGAAAAATCAATATTTAAATAGTTGAAAGTCCTTGCTCATCGGTAATTTCACTCAGATAGTTAACTTACTTTTTTTTCTTTGAGACAGGGTTTCTCTGTGTAGCCCTTGCTGTCCTAGAACTTGATCTGTAGACACGGCTGGCCTTGAACTCAGAGATCTGCCTCCCTCTACCTCTGAGAGGTGGGACTAAAGGCTTGAGCCACTGTGCCCAATTTAAATTACTTTTAATTCTCAGTTCTTGGTAAATGTTATCTGCCTCCACCTACCAAGAAAATTGGACATTTATAGTATTGTAACTCAAGTTATTTTTGACTGAGTATCAGGTGTTAAGTGAATACGTTCATTTATTCTTGCTTCAATTTTTAAAAACATATTTTTATTATCGCCTGGGTCAGGATGTCAAGCAATACCCTTAAAGCTGAAAATGTATCTAAAAACTGTAAAGATACCCACTTCCTTGCTTTTGGTGGGGGATGCATCACGACTGTGCCCGGGGTACATTCTGCTCTGTTGCCTGCAGAAATTAGAGTGATCTTACGGACTGGTGGAAGGTAACATTTTTGCCATGTGACATGGTAATTTCTACTACTACTACTCCTCCTCCTACTCCTACTACACACACACACACACAACACAGCAGCACAGCCAACCCCAACAGTAAAGGGTTTTCTTCATCTTGACCAAAAACATTACTCTGAGAAACCAAATAGAGTTCAGAGTTGACAATCAGTAGTCTAGGAGTCTCGCTGGGGCTGGGAAAATAAAGCTATCCCTCGCCAGGTGCTGACGATGACGAGTGAGGAACATGGCAACCATGTGGAGTCTGTAAGGCCAACTCCACGAAGCAAGCGTGGATGTCTGGCTAGCCAGGGACAGATCTGCATGCATGGCACAGACAATTGCACAGCACAGAGAGGGGGCAGCAGGCAAGAACTGTAGGGCCACTGGTTTACAATAACTAACAGAGATCTATCCCACAGTTGCACTAGAGTACCGGGTGTGTTTTCATGATACGACTTATAATATTTCCTCATAGACCACAATAAGATAATAGCTAGGGGACTGGAGAGCGTGGGCTAAGCAGCTAAGAGCACTCACTGCTCTTGCTGAAGGTCCTGGTTCAGTTCCCATCATATATGCAGCTCACCACCTTCTGTAACAGCAGTCCCACGAGATCCGGCGCCCTCTACTGGCCTCCTCCAGCACTGCACACAAGTGGTGCACATACATAGATGCAGGCTAAACACACATATAAAAGTATTTATTTTTTGAGGCAATGTTTCACTAGATAGCTTTGGCTATCCTAGAACTCACTTTTTAGACAAAGCCGGCTTCAAACCCATGGAAATCCACCTGTCTCTACCTCCTTTTCCCCAGTGCTGAGATTAAAGGCATGTAGCACTATGTCTGGCTAAATAAACATTGTTTAAAGAAGTATATGGAACACTTAATAGAAATAATTCAAATATGATGTCATCAATATGTGTGGTCCAAACAACATGACTCCAAATTTTTATTATTGAGACCAATCAGAATTCATGCTGCAGGGTTTTGCTGTGACAAACCTGACTGTGTTTGGGGGAGGATTGTGGAAGGATTTGGAACTCCGGCCTAGAAAGTCCTTGCGTGTTGAGACCTCAGTGGGATGTTCTGTGAGAACTTGGAAAACAAGAATATTGAGAGCAGTGCTGAAGATGGAGGCCTGGCTTGTGAAAGTTCAGAGGGAAGTTTAAAGACTCAGTTGGGGCAGTTTGTTGCTTTGAATTAAGATCCTGTGGTTCTGGTTAGCTGGAGCTGAAGAATCAGCTGTGATTAAGAGACTACCAGAGCTACTAATGCAAAACTTTGCTTTGCTGGGGTACTTGATGCTGGTCAGCTAGAGTTAAGAAATTAGCAGCATCATGTAAGTGAAACCTAGGACATTTCCTGAGAGCACAGAGAAGTTCTGTTGAGAGGCAGCCAAGATTGTACCTTGTGCTGGCAGCCGGATTTGGTCAGGTGTAAGCATCACCCAGGTGGCACTAGTTTTGAAGGCCTGAAGGGGCCAAAGAGAGCAACTGAGGCTTGGCATTGTGGGAGGCAAAAAAAGATCATTGGTGAAAATGCAGCCTCAGTGGTAGTTGAAGCTCAGGGCTTGAGGGGTTCATGCAATGAAGTTGAGGCTTGGCACCATGAAGAGAGCCTATGAGAGGCTGTAGATGAAAGTGCAGCCCGGTTGCAGCAAAGACCCCAACAGTTTGGAGATTCCAGTACCATGGAATGACCACCAAGAACATGCTTCATTGTCAAATATATTTATCAGCTGTTAAATTTTCCTGGTGGAGTTTTTAGGGTCATTTACATATACAATCATACAATATACAAATAAAGTATTTTGACTTCCCCTCCTTTCTTTGTACCCCTTTAATTTCTTCAGTTGCCTTCTTGTTCTAGCGCTAAGACTTCAAGTACTAAATTGAATACATATGGAGAGGGGTGACGACCTTGTCTTGTTCCTGATTTTAGTGAAAATGCTTTGAATTTCTCTCCATTTTGGTTGATGTTGGCTGTGAGTTTGCTGCAAATTACCTTTATTATATAATGGCCCTTGTGTCCCTAATCTTCCCAGGACCTTTATCATGAAAGGGTGTTGAATTATATTAAAGGCCTTTTCACACACCTAATGAGATGGTCATGTGCTTTTTGTCTTTTATTCTGCTTGTATGGTGGATTACATTTGTTGATTAAGTATGTTCAAGCATCCCTGCATCCCTGGGATCAAGTTTACTTGGTCATAGTGGATGATCTTCTTGATGTTTTCTTGGATTCAGTAAATAATTAGTGACTAATTCAGTAAACAATTCAATAAAAATAATTCCAATTATTTTATTGATAAAATTGTTCCAGTAATGTTCACATAGCTGGAACATCTTACTGTCTACTTCTTATGGGCATTATTTCTTCTTTTTTTCCTAGAACTTTTAGATGTGCTATTAAGGCAAAAATATGAGTCTGTCCAATTATTTTTTAATGTGGGCACTTACAGATGTCACCTTGCCTCTCTCTTAGAACTGTCTTCATTGTGTCCCACAGATTTGGGCAGATTGTGGTTTCATTTCCATTCAGTTCTAAGATGTTTTTAATTTTCCTAATTTCCATCTTGACTTATTTTTCATTTCAGAGTGAGTTCTTTAGTTTCCATGAATTTGTATGCTTTCTGTTGCTTCTGCTGTTGGTGATATTTAGTTTTAATCCATAGTAAGTTATCTAGGTTCTGGTGGAAATACACAATACCATTGTACTGGATGGTATTGTGTTTTTGCCCTGGTCCCTAAGTATCTGGATTTAGGATGATTGCAAGTCTAGGTGTTGCTATCTGGTCTTGTCTTTTTATGGGTAGGTGTTCCATTGCCTGTTTTCTGTTGCTGTCTCTGGATCTTAGAAGAGTGTGGTGGTTGTTGGTTGCCTGGTAGAGTGTCTGAGTCCCTGCCACATGTGGTCACTGGGGGTCCAGGGGAGAATGTGCTTCTTGGTATTGGGGACTGACAGGAAGGAATAGAAGTTGATCTAGAATGGAGGCAGTGGGTGTGTGTTGGCGGGGGGGGGTCTGAGAGGGTCCACAGGAAGAAGGAAAGTTGTGTTTGTCCCCAAGGAGTGGAAGCAGTGAGGGAGAATAGGTCCCTTCCAGTGGTCTGTTGCAGGACTAGAGATAAGACTGGAAATTGACAGTGGAGAAAAGGGAGGAAAATGAAGATGAGCTACTTGATTCCTAGGTCAGCGTGACCAGCAGCTTTCCAGGGAGAGAGTGCCTCCAAGTACTGGTGGCTAACACAAGGGGATGGCATGATGGAAGAAAGTTACTTCCTGGGAGGATCTGTAGAGTCCCCAGGGGATGGAGGCAGGAAGGGAGGATGGACCCTTCAGGTCTAGAGTAAATAATCATTTTAATAAATACTTTCCTCATAGTTTTGAAATGATCACATATTTTCTTCTTTAGAAAGACTATATATTATATATTACTTATATTATATTGTTGATTTTTTTTAGTAATTATATCTATTTTTGCTTCACTGGAGTAAATCTAACTTGATTGGGAAGTAGTTCTCTTTTTCTGTGGACTCAGTTTCAAAACATCACATTGTGGAGCATGAAAGCCATTGGCTTGGCATTTCTCTTCTTGTAGTATTCTGGTTGCATTCTCTAGCCTAATCATGGCCCACTCCTGGCAACAGAACACAGCTGATAAAATCCATTTTTAGTCTCTGCTTTGGCCGACTGTGAAGTGTTAGATCCCAGGGTACTAATTTAGACACAGCTCTCTTTGGTGTTCCTGACCAGGAGGTTGTTCAGAGACAAAGTTGGTAGAGAATAACTATGCCTGGCACATTCTGTTATAGGATGAGTAATTAAAATTTCTGATAGAGCAATGACCACAAAATTATCATAGTCCCGGAGATTGCCAAGAACAAAATTGGCCATTCCTTCTTATATTAGACTCTGAAACAGAGGTCTGCATTAACATCTGTGGTTGTTTGAATAAGGGCCCACGTAGGCTTGAATATTTGAATGTCTAGTAGAATTAGGAGGTCTAGCCTTGGAGGAACTGTGTCACTTGGAGTGGACTTTGAGATGTCAAAAGCCCACTCCAGGTCCAGTGTCTCTGCCTGCTGATCAGGAGGTAGAGCCCTCTGCTACTTCTCCCACACCATGTCTGCCTGCCAGCAGCCACTCTCCCCACCTTGATGATAAGGACTCAGTCTCTGAAACGCTAAGCAAGCCTCCAATTAAATGCCTTCCTTCCTGAGTTCCCTAGAGCCTGAGGTCCTTTCACAGCAATGGAATGCTAAGATAACATCATAGGGTGTGAAACTTGTTCCAAACTTCAACTGCCTTTTTCTAGAAAGACAGGCGTCTTTCTCCATTAGCTGGGGTAAAGCCTTCTGTTTGACTTCTAGAAATTATATAGGCAAATCACAAAGGATTTGCTAAAGCATGAACTACTGACAGGGAACAATTTAAATTTCAACTAGCTTCAAGCAGAAATCATACGTTTTCAAGAAATAGTGACTGGTGCAATTGGATAGCACAGTTTTTTGTTTTTTCTTTATTGAGAACAGTAGGACTAAGACACTGGCCCTTTTGGGTACAGAAAACCCTTAAACAATTTCTGGAGCATCTCTGAAGAAGGCATGGAGCAAGGAGCAAGGTCAGTCCTGGGGTAGTTCTTCAATTCCAAATGGTGTTCAAAGTCTACTGCTCACAAGCCCTAGCTGCTATTAGACTAAGCCTCTCTCCTTTAACTTCTGTTGGTTGACATATATGGGCAAGAACAGATATTTGAAATATTTGTACTAAGTTGTGGAAAACAGCTCTTTCAATTACAAATATACATTTGTAATAGGTCCTTTATTTGGCAGTTTTCACATTTTCCCTTTTCTTTCTATTATTATTATTATCATCGATGTTATTTTTTAAGAGTTACAAGTAAATAAAATTTAGTCAGGATCACACAAAAGAGTCTTTTGGTCCAGGTTATGGCTCTCTCTTTTTTGGAGGTAAAGTCATCATAGAATCTTCTTTTTGTGAAGGAAGGAGAGGAAATGTGTGCAGGGTGTGCCACAGACTCCTACCCAACCCAAGGACAAGCTCCTCGACCTTATTCCTTGGTTATTTGCTCTTTGCTGGAGGCGTGAGTCACCGTGCTTTCCACCAGGAGTTTCTATTCTAAGACCGTCATCCCTGTTGACTTTTCTCCACCAGAGGCTACCACTGCATAGTTACTAAGTCATATAGAGGGGAGGTACCACACACTCATCTCAAGGGCAGTCAATTTCTGACGTGAACTGACGTTCTCAAGAACAAAAGCTACACCTATGTAAACAATCACACAGCTGATTGATTGATTAGCACATTAGTGGTTGAGGTGAGTTGGTATATTACAGGTTCATACACAAGTTATCTTCAATTATCTTAGCATCACTACTGAATGTGACCTAATGTTCTTGTGATTACTACATAAAGCCTTTTGGATTGCACAAATAGATCCATAGCTTTTCCAAAATCTAAAGATAAAAATGTCATCAGATAATGTCTGATGGCCCTGATTTGCTGTAACTCACATACCTGGATGTTTTCAGAAATATATTTTAAAAATAATTTGATTGGTGCCTCCCTTTGTTCCATCACCTTAGTGGAAAGTGAATATCTACTGGAGTAACTTGCTATTGGAATAACTTGACTCTGTCTCTCCAGGATACACTTGCTCATATTCGGTTTCAGAATACAATATTGGCATCTTTGAGGTGATGGCCGGTTTTTGTTGCTGCTTTTGTGGGTTGGCGCAAATCTCAATAGCACATTTTCTTTAAAAAGGAGATCTAGTTTTGCTAAAAGTCAGCCAATACTGATATCTAGAGCTCTCATTCAGCTGGTTGACATCCCAACAGTATACTGTGGTTAACATTTTTTTTTTTTGTTTCTTACATTTAAAAGGCCTGGTTGGTCAAGATCAAAGCACACACAGATGTGATATATGAGACCCTCTTCCTCCTCTGTGTTCTTCTTGCTGTGCCCTCAAATTACAGACTTCTTCTCTCCTGTTTCTTCCAATAAGTATACCAAACCCACAGGGCCCAAAACCTAACTGTTTTGGACCTTGAGATTTCTGTCCGGTGCTCCAATGTGGGTCTCTGTCTCTGTCTCCTTTCATCACCTGATGAAGGTTAATATTCAGGAGGATGCCTATATGTTTTTCTTTGGGTTCTCCTTATTTAGCTTCTCTAGGATCACTAATTATAGGCTCAATGTCCTTTGTTTATGGCTAGAAACCAAATATGAGTGAGTACATCCCATGTTCCTCTTTTTGGGTCTGGCTTACCTCACTCAGGAGCAGAAGGAGAGAGAGCATGAGCAAGGAACTCAGGACCGTGAGGGATACACCCACACATTGAGACAATGGGGATGTTCTATTGGGAACTCACCAAGGCCAGCTGGCCTGGATCTGAAAAAGCCTGGGTTAAAACCGGACTCGCTGAACATAGCGGACAATGAGGACTACCGAGAACTCAAGAACAATGGCAATGGGTTTTTGATCCTACTGCATGCACTGGCTTTGTGGGAGCCTAGGCAGTTTAGATGCTCACCTTACTAGACCTGGATGGAGGTGGGTGGTCCTTGGACTTCCCACAGGGCAGGGGAACCCTGATTGCTCTTTGGGATGATGAGGGAGGGGGACTTGATTGGGGGAGGTGGAGGGAAATGGGAGGCAGTGGCGGGGAAGAGACAGAAATCTTTAATAAATAAATAAATTTAAAAAAAAAACCTAACTGTTCAAGAAAGATCTCCTTTATAAATGACCGTGGTCATTTGCAATCCAATGGGGGTGGGGGAGATAAGCATTGACTCTATGAGCAAATCTGATAACCCTTAAATATAAAGCCAAAACACAGTTGTCAGGGCTGGAGAGATGGCTCAGCGGTTAAGAGCATCACCTGCTCTTCCAAAGGTCCTGAGTTCAATTCCCAGCAACCACATGGTGGCTCACACCTATCTGTAATGAGGTCTGGTGCCCTCTTCTGGCCTGCAGGCATACACACAGACAGAATATTGTATACATAATAAATAAATAAATAAATATTAAAAAAACCCGCAGTTGTCAAGTAGGAAGTCAATCACCTCTGTGGTTTTGCTCCTTATGATTACCTGGAACACCACTGGGTCCAAGGAGAAACAGAGTTACTGTTCTGAGGAGGTTCTGGCTAGAAAGAGAGGCGGAGGGATCCTGGTCAGTAAGGCGGCAGCACAAGCAGAGTGAGACTCAAGCTCAGGGGAGGAAGTGTGATGTTTAAGGAAGAGGTTGGCAAAAGCAAACAGGAGTTAACAAAAGCAAAAGAACAAATGGTTGGTAGCATACGAACCTCTGTGTGTATGCCAGGAATAAACATCCGTGACTATCTTTGGGTCACGGTTTTTCCGCAAGCACACATGTATGAGTTCAACAGAGCCGTGTGGATTAGTGAACAGAAAATTAACCAAGAGCCATCACCTTAAGAAGCTCATTTTTACTTTAATCTCTTTGCTCTTTCTTGGCAAGGATAATTTCATTGGTTTATTTTCTTTTAAAATTAATGAATTAGTTAATTCATTGCCTATGCATGCATGTGTGTAAATATATGTGTACTGAACATGTCTGAGCAGGTCAGAAAACAGCTGTTGAGAGTGGCTTCTCTCCTGCCATCTTGTGGGATCTCGGGACTGAATCTAAGTGGAAAAAATTACACACAGGTATTTCTCTTTCCTGAGCCATCTCACTGCTCTTCATTAATTCTTCAACTCTTTCTTTGACTTTATAAAAATAAATAAAATGGGGGGGCTATCAACTTTCACTTCTCCAATTGGGCCATCCTCCACACAAATCAATTTGTTGGGGAATACCATCAGCTGATTGGGATCATTGGGTTCAATGGGAAATTCTGAAAAGCCATCTGATATTGAAGCCTTGGGCAGCAGAGTTTGGTATTCTGTTGAATGTGAGAGTAGTGAAGGAAGAAGTGGCTTGTGTCTTTTTTGTTTTCCCTCAAAGACCCAAACATTTATGAACTTACAAAGGACACAGAAAACAGCTGAAATGGTTCCCCATAAACAAATATATAGGTCCATACTGATGTAAGTGATTGTACAGATACATGAGAGATAAGAAAAAAGCTTTAAATGATGTCTGGATAGCCCGGGAAGTAGAGTTCAGTCTTCCTTTCACTTGGAGTAAACTGAACTGAATGATTTCAATGCAAAG